>NC_056730.1:392874505-393194505 GCF_019279795.1 Protopterus annectens | reverse complement strand
TATGCCTTCAACACATTTCAGCCAGCTACTTCACAGGCAGGGAGTAAATGTAGAGGCGTCTCTATTTAAATCAAAATTAAACAGGCGTCAAGGCTGGACACACAGGACAATGCACTTGAGAACAGGTAAAATCCAATACCACTTCCTTGCAAGCTACAGGTCCCCTCTATGACCCATGAAACTCGTACCATGTATTTAAACTTGATAGAAACACTAATCATCCAACCCAGCACCATATTCATGGGTGACTTTAATTACTCAACTATTACCTGGGAATCCTATTTAATATTAAGTATACTGTTTTTTGCTCATTTTTACGAGTTATTTATAGCACGTTTATTGTCTGCTGCATACTTTTCTAGCTAGTTTCATTGTGTGTGAGGTATTAACTGGAAATTTTCTACATTTGTTAAGCACCTGTTTGGGTTTGTTTGTTCCGATTTTTATTTCCCACCCTCCCTCCGTATTGGTATCCTGTTCTTATACTTGGTGGCTTTGCAGTTGCCTGCCCCTCCGTATTGGTATCCTGTTCTTATACTTGGTGGCTTTGCAGTTGCCCTCCCCTACTATAAATTTGATCTGGGACACTCCTCCCAGTTTAGTGTCATTATCTCATTCTACCTAACACCGGGAGAACATTTGAGAAGGCCAACCCACTTAGTTCTTAACCTTGAGTTTTCTTCTGCTCCTCATTACTCCCTTTCCACTTTACAAAAAAAAAAAAAAAAAAAAAAAATTCTAATCTAAGCTTGTTTCTTGCCTTTCCTGCAAGTAGTCTAGTCCAGATACAGATTTGCTGTATTCAGGGCTGTTTGTAAGCTTCTGAGTCCCCCGACGCTTAGATAGGGTTCAACTAGGCACCATAAAGCCTGCTCTTCAAATTTCCCCTTAGAACTAGCCAGTTGTTTAGTTTTAACACTCATATATGGTTCTTTGAGCTCAGCACTTGTTCAGAACTCAATGTAAGCACTAAATAAGCTACAAATTACTACAGCTTCCTCACTTGTCTAGAGGAAAACATGTTTTAGTACTTAATAAAATAAGCACCTATCCAGGCATGTCAGTTACTGGTGTTTTCTCCTCTGTGCATCTTGGGGCAACGCAGCAATTACCTCATGTACACAGACAACCCCCTCATCCTACCACCCAACACTACAACCTGTGAGAGATGCACTTATATAGCCAAACTGGAAGCAAAGCTCTCTTCACCCAAGACTGGACTAGGCAGTCAAGCAGAGAGAGTAAACACTTGCACCACACCACACTCATCACATAGTCCCTCAAAACCTACACCACCAAAACACACACCAACATTCACTGATGCTCTCAATAATAATCTGCCCAAGCAACAGGGACCTCCAAAGCAGAAAGGCAAGGGACCTCCATCCCCCCCCCCAACACAACCCAAATGACACACAGCCCACAAACGTTGCCACTCAACCACAGCCCATAAGGCATAACAATGTACCCAACACTCTAGTCATAAGTGACTCTAGTGTCAGGCACACTGATGTTCCACTCACCAGGCTAAACAAGGAGAAAGTTACTGTCAGCTGCCTGTTGGGTGCCAGGATCCAACATAATGCATGCATTCAGGTCACTCCACAAGCACAAATATGACTGTCATTGTCCATGTTGGTGTGAATAACCTGAGATATAACTCCCTCGACTACATGAAGAGAGACATGAAAAAGATGTCCAGTCTTGTAGCCCAGTCAGGTATGGCCCTAGCCCTGGGTAGCTTCCAGCCATCACCCAGAATGATACCACAGTACAAGGACAAAATGATACAATTGGCTAAGCTACTGGTGTCATTCTAAGGTGATCCATTATCTGTCTGCCTGGGATGACATGATCAACAGACCAAAATGTTTTGCTAGAGATGGCCTGCACCGGTCACCCTTGGGATTCTGGATACTGGCTAAGGCTCTTGCCACCCCTATAGTGCCTTTTTTAGGCAAGGTTCAAATGACAAACTCACCACTATAACAGGTACAAGCAATCAAAATCTGAGGGTAATGCTACTCAATGCTAGAAGTCTAAACATCAAAACGCACTCACTCGAGGCACTAAATGGAGAACATCGACATCTGTGCAGTGACAGAGACCTGGTTCAAGGCTCCAGAGAGCACCCCTGCATTACCAGGATAAAATTCATACCACACCTTTTGGCCACCTAACCTGGACCGAAACACTAAAGACAAAGGATATCCACACCTCCAGGCTAGTTGCTCAGCATAACGCATCTGAGATTATCCAAGTGCAACTAACTCTGGGCAAGACTGCAATCCAAATTGTAGCTTGCTACAGATCCCCCACCATGTCCCAGTATTCCCATTCCTCATTTCTTGATAGGTAATATTAGGGTACAACCTAACACCCTAATAATGGGTGATTTCAACTACCCCACCATTAACTGGGAAAACTACTCATGTACCAACTCTTTTGCTCAACGTTTTCTGGAATTCATAAAAAAAATGCCTTGGATCAACTTATTCACACCCTCACCACGGACAGCAATATCCTAGACCTGGTCATTACCAACATGGGTATCCAGTGTTCCACACCAGATGTCAATTTCTCGTTGCTCAGATTCGACCACAAGCTAATCACTCTAGATATCCACATCCCGTGCCCCCACCTCCCATTAGGGAAACTACCGTAAATAAATTTCTCCAAAGCCAATGTCATGCTTCTTAAGACAGAAGTGGCAAACTTCATGACACCCATGCAGACGGACAACAGAGGTACAACTGCTGAATCCTACACAAATGCATTTTACAAGGACTTACACGAGTGCATGGATCATGCAATCCCTAACAAGATGCTATCCTCCAAAAAAGGAAGCCAATATGGTGGTCCCCTGCCATAAACAAACTCTACAACAGAAGAAAGAAACTGTTGCAAAAGAGAGTAAAATCCCATGATTGGAAGAACTCCATGGTCAGCCTCAGTAAAAAGCTGAGATCCCTCATAAAATCCTCCAAAGCTAGTTATGAAAACAAAATTGCCACCGATTCTAAAAGACAACCACAAAGCATTCTATAGCTATGTCAAGAATCTCAATGGCAACACTCAGATCTGCTCTGAGTTACAGCACAATGGCACTAAATATACAGAACCAACTGATATTGCCAACATCCTGGCAGATAGATTCAGTGCTAACTTTACCCCCACCCCCTAAATGGCTCATCTCTATACTGGAAAAATGCAAAGTTCCTGCAATTATGACTGCAGAGGTAAAAACCACACTCTCCAAAGCCAAGAACACAGCATCCATGGGACCTGACAACATCCCAGGCTGCTTTCTACATGAACTACAGAACTAAATGGCACCCCACCTAAATACCATGTTCAATCATAGCCTCACCTCAAGCTTTGTGCCCACTGAATGGCGCACAGCAATGGTTATCCCACTCCACTAAGGGGGAGCCACCATGGACCCTGGGAACTACCTCCTCATTAGCCTGATGAGAATGGTCTGCAAGGCTATGGAAACATCATGAAACTTATAAACAATGACATTGGTAATCTCCAAACTCTGTCCCCACCCATTTCGGGTTTGTAAAAGGCAGATCATGTCTCCTATCGTCACCAAAGCCGTAGATGAGGGTAAGGTGGTTCACACAGCCTATCTAGATCTCGCCAAGACTTTTGACATCATCCCCCACTCCGGAATTATAGATGTGTCTTTCGGCTTTTCCCGGTTAGGGGTCGCCACAGCAGAACTCCGGTCCGCTAATGATTGGTAGCTGATTTTTACGTGCCGAGTTACCAGCCCTGACGCACAACCTTCAACGAAGGTATGCTCATTCACGCATGTCTACATGCAGATGACGCTCTAGCTGAGAATCGAACCGGACAGCGTCTTACTGTGAGGCAACAACGCTACCGCAGCACCACCACCGCAGATTTAAAATCCCTATGTCACAAGATGGGTTGCCAGCTGGCTCACTGACAGAACCCACACTGTGAAAGTAGCAGACTCCAAATCCGACTTCAGACCAGTGACAAGTGGAGTACCACAGGATTCAGTCTTGGGTCCTCTTCTGTTTGGTATATACTTCTCAGATGTACAGGCCAACACAGACGGACCGTTTTTGGCTAATGAAGTTTGCAGATGACTGCAAACTAGGAGCTATAATCAAAACTCCTAATGATGTGGACATCCTACAAAAGGGCCTCACTGAGACAGATGCCTGGTGTCAAAGCCATGGCCTCAAGCTCAATGTCAAAAAGTGCACTGTCATCCCTTTTGGTAAAAACTCTGTACCAATGAACTACCACATAGGCGGTAATCTACTTAACACTGAAAGTGTGATAAGAGGCCGTGGGACACAGGTGGACAGTAGTCTCTCCTTTGATAATCACATCGCCACAGTAGTCAGGAATTCTTTATACATGGCACACCTCATCACACAAGGTTTCTCACCCAAGAAAGGAAAAAAAAAAAAAAAAAAAAAAGAAGAAGAAGAAGGTCACTGTTCCCCTCTACTCATCAGTCATTAGACCCATTATAGAGTACAATGTTCCTTTCGGTATGTACCTCAAAAGACATCTACAACAACTAGAAAGGCCACAGAAATACCTCAAAGAGCCTCAAACAGATGCCTTGCGCAGACAGTCTCAAAAGACTCCAGCTTTACTACCATCGCATATCGCCTACTCAGAGAAGATCTCTGCCTAACATACAAAGCTATGTCAAACCCAGAGCTGTTGGACATGCTCCGGTTAAAAAGAAATCCCAAACCCTCCGAGCTACATGCTCTAGGGACCTAAACCTTGTCACCACATTAAACAAAACATGCTGGTCGGATAGATTCCTGTCCCAGAGCCTTCCCATACTCTGGAATAAACTACCTATCTATATCAAACAAAACTCCTCATTAGCACTCCAAGAAAAATCTTGATGACTGGATGGGAGATAGGAAATTCACCTTGGGAATCACTTCTGTAGCTCTGCTCAAGAGGAGAATAGGAAAATTATTTTCTTGGGTGGTGAAAGCCAGGGTACCTTTTTGGCTAGGCTTACATAGGCCCTAGGGCCAATAGCCTAGTACCTACCTATGACACCAAACGTACATGCACAGTGATTCCTGGATTTTGTAAACTCAAACTCCCTGGACCAGATAGTCAATACACCAACCATGGGTGCAACCACACTGGATCTGCTCCTCACTAATATAGGAGACTGCTGCACACCCCCTACTGTAATGCCTTCCTTGGTAAGGTCAGACCACAGAACGGTCTCATCTAAAGTCAAACTAAAACCTGGACCCCAAGTTAAACCTGGAATATTCAGGACCTACCAAGGCTAAACTCCTGCTATTAAGTGAGAACCTGGCAAAATGTCAAGCCCCCATAAAACCTGATAACACTGCTGCCTATGCAGAACTGTTCACAGAAACCCTGTACATTAATAGCTACAATGAAGCAGCTGAACCCACCAGGAAGAAGTACAGAAATAACTCAAAAAAACAAGCCACCCTGGTGGAATCACAAAATCAACAGGCTGTATAACCCAGCAAGATAAAAACACTCTCAAACTAAACAACTCGGAGGACAAATACAGTTTACCAAAGCCAAATTTGAGGCAAGTTTGGCCTCCCATGCCAAGGAAAACCACAAAGCATTCTTTAGCTATCTCCACAACATCAAAGGCAATACACAATTGTGTGCAGAGCTCATTGTAAATGGAGCCACCTATACCGAGCCCGAAGATCTAGGAAACCTCCTGGCTGATAAATTCATCTCCAACTTTACCCCTCTCTCCCCCTCAACCTTCTCTCAGGAATAATCAAATAAAACTCTCCCTACTGTCACTACAGAACAGGTCCTTAATGCTCTCTCTCTCTAAGACCAAGAACACTGCATCAATGGGCCCACACAATATCCCAGGATGCCTTATAAATAGCATGAAACATGGCCTATCAGGGCCTCTACAATTACTATTTAACTGTAGCCTCCAAACAGGCATCATGCCTCAAGAATGGAGAAAGGCAACATTCATCCCTCTGCACAAAAGTGGGCCATCTCCAGACCCTGGAAACTACAAACCCATAAATCACACTGGTCTTATATGTAAAGCCAGGGAAAGAATCACCATGGAGATGATTAAGACAAAAATAGTAAACCTCCAGACACTGGACTCAACCCAGTTTGGTTTCATCAAGGGCAGATCATGCCTACTCAACCTGGTGACTTCATCTGAGAAGGTCACCAAAGCAATGCATGAGGGCAAAAAACAATGTCCTTACATTCACTGCTGCAGTATTCCTTAAGAATGGGGATTCCCCGCTGCAAAGCCCTCTGTCCAGCCAGTTTACAAAAGTCTACCATTACTTTAAGGTACACTGAATATCACCTGCACACTCCTTGTGTAAGGTAGGGCATAAAGGTGGCATTCAGGCATACCATCCTCACAACATCTTTTGCCGCCAGTCCAAACACTGTTTTAACCACCGGTCTGTTGCATACATCTGGGTTTTCTTTCAGCTTCCTTGCAACATTGTTCTTGGAGGACAGTTCTTTTGTTAGCTCTTACTTCTGCCAGACGGATGTCCGAGTTGCAAGCCCTTACGGCTTTGTCCACCCGTTTTTGATATTTCATGAGGACAGGGTGTCCTTGCGTATTAATCCTTCTTTCAAGACCAAGGTGGTTAAAGAGTTGTCACTTAGTCTATTAATTTGCCTACTTTTTTCCCTCTCTGCATTCTGACAGTGAGAGGGTGCTGCATATCTTAGATGTGCACAGACAGCTCATATTTTATTTGGATATGACTAAAGCTATCAGGAAGTCTGACCAGTTATTTATTTCCTTTCTTCCTAGGTCTTTAGGTTTGGCTGTTTCCAAGCAAACTATTTCCACTTGGATTTCAAAGGCTATCTCCTTTTGTTACACTTTTCATGGAGAGAGCCTTCCTCCTTCTATAAAAGGCTCATTCCACTTAGAGCAGTGGCTTCTTCTGGTGCTTTTTTCAAAGTCTAAGATGCTAATTCTATTCTTGAAGCTGCTACCTGGACTTCTGTGCATACCTTTACCAAACATTACCAGCTGGATGGTAGCTACAGAGCTAGAGCTGGTTTTGCTGCTGCCATTCTTCATGGCTTCTTAGAGAGCTCTGCTGCTTCCTCCTCCCAGGCTTCTTCTTGAGCTTTTGCACTTTCCCATTCATAAGGAATACTACAGCAGTTCCTTGGACGGCTGCTCCTACTGGGGAAATCTTTTCTGAGGATGGTACATCTGAACGTCACCTTTATGCCCTACCTTATGCAAAGAATGCACAGGTGATTTTCAGTGTACCTTAAAGCAACAGTAGACTTTGGTAAACAGGCTGGATGGAGAGCTTCATGGCAGGGAACCCCATTCATAAGGAATACTGCAGCGGTTAAGGCAAGGACATCTACCATTATGGCAAGATTTTACACAACTGTACTTTCACACTGCCTACCTTGACCTGGCCAAGGCATTTGACAGAATACCCCACTTGGGCATTGTTGACAAATTCAAGAGGTTAGGTACAAACCCGTATGTCACAAGGCAGATAGCCAACTGGCTTACAGACAGGACCCAGGAAGCTAGAATTGGGGAGTCCACCTCTACAAAGAGGCCAGTCACAAGTGGAGTCCCTCAGGAATCAGTCCTTGGACTGCTCCTTTTTTGGCATTTACTTATCAGAAGTCAAGGCCAATGTCAGTAGTCTCTGGCTGACTAAATTTGCAGACGATTGCAAATTAGGAGCTGTCACTGAATCCCACACCAACACAAATTTTCTCCAGGAAGGGATGACGCTGACAAAACAACTGATGTCAGAGCCATGGACTAAAACTAAATGCCAAGAAATGCATAATAGTATCCTTTGGGAAGTCATCATCCCTGGTAACTATCACATTGACAACACACCCCCTTAGAGCTGACGTAGTAGTCAGAGATTTAGGGACACACATAGCCTTTGACCATTGTGTGTTTACAGTGATGAGGAAATCATTTCATGTTGCACAACTTATAAAACAAAGGTATGGCATCCAAGTCCAAGGAAGTCATTGTTCCACTGTATTCGGTATTCATCAGATCTATCAGAGTACAATGCCCCCTTTGGTATGTACCTAACCAGGCATATCCAACAACTGGAACATCCACAGAGGTTCCTCACTACAGGGTGTAAGTAACATGTCCTATACATACTGCCTCAAGGCCCTATCCCTGTATTCCGTCTCCTACAGGCTTTTGAGGGGAGATCTATGCTGGCATACAGGGCATTGTCAGATCCCACTCTGATGGACCTCCTGCATTCCCACAAAACAAACAGCACCAGAATTACCTGTTCTAAAAACTTAAACCTTGCCTGTGATATAAATAGGACCCGCTGGAGAGATAGGTATGCATCCCAGAGACTACCCTATCTATGGAACAGGCTCCTCATCCATGTGAAGCAGAGTTCCTACCTAACCCAATTCAAGTGCAACTTGGGCAACTGAATGGAAAACCAGAAATTCATCCCTGGTTTGGCACCTGTCTCTCTAATGGACACAGGTAACCTGTAAATGGTTCATCTCCCAGGCCCATGCGTACACTTATCAAGGGTATCAGAACTTGTCAGAGATTTGGGATGCATGGCTAGACTTAAAAAGGACCTTGTAGTCTTTAGCCTAGTAAACATCTATGAACCTATTACTACTGTTAATGCCTTAGTGTAAACTACATTGTATTGCTTGCATAATGCTGGTTTCACTGTGTATTGACTGCAATTATCAATTCTTCCTTCACGTATCATTGTGGATTAGCCTTCCTATTCTCCTGATGTACAATGTCTCAATATTTAACAAAAACACTGAAAAAAGTGTTAGAAAGTCAGGCAGTTTAAAATTTTTGTTTACCTAGCTGAGAGAACAGGACCACTGGGTTATCTCCTCTCCTAGGATCTGCTTTCAATTCACCAAAAAAAATGCAGACACAGAAGTACTAGGACAGTGAGTGGACTTCAAAGCCGAATACATAAACCGGACACCATCTTGCTCTGAGGCTAGAAACAGTTATTACATAACAGGATATTAAAAGGACCTTAATGTTTACAAAACCAATCCCTTCTTCCCTCAAATACATTAAGGAGCAATAAACTTGGGAGACAGAAACAAGCTGTTCCAAAGGCCTGACACTGAAAAGCAGCTGTGTGTCAACTGATGGAATCAATTCACAGCAGAGAGAACAAAAACTCCTACTCATCCCTCCCTTTGACAACAGTTACATACTGCAGAGGCTTACTCGTTATGTAACATCCTGAGCAGTTTGAATATTTAATCACTGGAGCTGCGCAACTACAATCAGGCTAAGAAAGAGCATGGCTTTTAAATATGACTCAGGACAGTTACACAGCTACACTTAAAGGAACTAAAAATACTTCATCTTGCTTATTTCAAGGGCCATGGCCATCTACAAAGGAACATCCACTTGCAGTATAGAAAAGGAAAGCTTACTTGGAAAGGTAGCCAACCAAGTTTACCTACAAACGACTTAGAATTTTGCCTAAAAAGGAGCCACAGTTAATGTGCAAGGAATTATTTTAGTTTTCTGGCTTCCGCTACTGAGTGGATACAAAATTTAGAACTGTATTTCCAACGCACATTGAAGACCAAAGACCCAAGACCCTTGGAAGGACTTGGCTAACTTTAGACTTTTGGATGAAAGGTATTTGACTTTCCCGACTGTCAGCCATACTAAACGGATGCACACAACTTTTTTTCTGACTTATTAATGCAATACCTACTCATTAAATGATGAATTTATTTATAATAAATTCTATTTTATACAAACTCAATCTGGTGCATTCAGGTTTTATTTCTTAGCTTGATTTCAACCCAAGACAACAGGTTTGAAAAGGGGATGAATAAGTGCTGCGCCAGCATATTTTCAACTAAAGACAAATAAATGCATAGCTGATAATATCAAATATTATATTTATATTATGTTCCTGCCCATTTGTTCTGCCATATGTCATCCCATCCTTTCAGTCACTACCCAAAACCCACTACTACAAATAAATATGGAAACAAAGACTAACCAGGTAAACTGAGAACTTCATCCTATTGCTTTGGTCTAACTTTATCACCACAATTCAGTACAACAGTAGGACATGTGCCGAGGTGCGCAAGTATCCTTGGCTCAGTCAAGCACCAGACTCCATATGCTGGCCAATGGGGAGGGATTTAACAGTACATGGAAAAACCTTTTAATTTCATTGGATAATGGCAATGATCTTAGGCTCCTGACTCTCACTTTTAGTGTGCTTGGAAGAAAAAAAAAATGGAAAAAGGGACAAGGACCCAAAAGTCCCTGGGGGGGGGGGGGGGTGACAGATAAAAATAATCAAATTAAATACCGGCCAATCATACTAGCATTAAATAAATGCTGCAATGTTTTACAAGAATCAAGCACATACTGTTCATTAATTCTGGAAACTGGTAATCACTATCGCTTTTATACAAGGTACAGGCCCCTTTTCTAGTCTGCTCAGAAAAATGTCAATAATCACTTGCTGTAAGAGGGAATATTCTGCACGAGCAAAGTAATTACTACATATGCTACTATGCCATTAGTTCAATAAGGTGCACTTGGAAAAAAAAAACCACATTAATACCAGAAGGGACTGTTAAAGTTACAGTGAGGGATAAGGTTTTACAATTACTGTTAGGGTTGAGTTTTAAGTTAAGGGACGGGTTTTAGAATTATGGTTACTCTTAAGAGTAACCTTAGGAGTCAGAATTTAAGAGTCATGTTTAGAGAGAGAACTTAACTACTTCATAACACTGAAACATACAAGCCATTATTTAGTCAGTTGCACAGATGGACCGAGGCCATTTACAATGTTCACTGACTAGCGTAAATGAGCCATTTATACCAATGCCTGATGACCTCGAATGTGCTTATGCAAATGTTGAAATAATGAGATGGAAATGAAGAGTGATGTAAATCTTTGCATGCTAATGAAGTATGTCTTACACTATTTCAGATTTATAGTCAGACTTTCCAGCTTCTCTGTGCTCGTTGTAGATGCACTATATAAAGAGAAGCCTCACCAAATCTATCAGAGTTGCAATTGGTGAAAATGCTATCACTTGCTGTGAGCGTTGCTATTTCTAGGTCTGAGTTGATCATGTTGGCTAGGCCAAAAACACTTGCGCACAATGGCACTCATCAGCCAAGAAAGCAAAAATATAAGCAAAGGATTACTCGTCATAACTTGGATATTCAGGAAATCCTTGACAGGTTTAGACTGGACAGGGATATTATAAGGGTCTTAGTGGGTATGTTTAACCTCCATAGGTGCACTGGAGGAATGCATGGACTTCTTATCCCTGTGGATACCAAAGTACGTATAGCCCTCCCTATACTTGTTATGGGGACCTTCCAGAGACAAACTGGGATCTCACAGCTTTCTGCCTCGAAGATACTACAGCAGTTCCCAGATATGCTCTTGGCACATGCCGATCAGTACACTAACTTCCCGGAATCACCTCACGACCAAGCCATGACTATACATGCCTTTTATGGGTTGGTACATTTCCCCAAGGTATTTGGTATGACAGACTGCACCCATGTCGCAATTAGGGCCCCTCCTGGCCCACAACGGGAGTGGTACCACAGTAGGAAGGGCTACCCTTCCATCAATTGCCGCAGTGTGTGACACATGAGAGTGCACCACCAACTTCTTTGCCCAGCATCCTGGCAGTGCATATGATTACCATGTTCTGCACACTAGCTCACTCTACAGCCTTTTCCTTCATGGTAGGATGCCCAGTGGTCATCTTGTTGGTAAATGAAAAAATATTTTTTTTTGTTATATTGTATTTAACTAGTTACTCACATTATAATGTATTGCTGAATACTATATATATATTTTTTGTTTTGTATTCCTCCTCTCTCTTTCACTTTTCTTTTTATTTATTTGTTTGTTTCTTCAAGTGATGCTGAATGTCATGGCTGCAGTGAGAAATCCAAATGGAGCTTCAAAGGAGACATAACACATCCCTGACCCAGACCTGTACTGTCATTGAGAGGGTTTATGGCCTCCTGATGAACAGGTGCCTGGAGGAGTCTGGGTTATAACCCTCTCCGTCCAACAGTGCCATCATAGGTATGATGACTTGCAAAAGGCTGACTGGCTGGCTGAGTGGGTACACCAGGTTGTGTTGAGAAGGTTAGAGTCCTACAGTAAGTAAAATAAAATATTTGGTTTCTTAAATGAGTTGTATTAAAGAAAAAATGAATAAATAAAAAAGGAAATCTTAAGCATGTTTGTAACTATACGTGCATCTTTTTAACAGAGGCATAACAATAATGTGTTAACAGATTTTAATAAAATATACATATGTTACAAGTGTATTAAAATAATAATCAGGACATGTACCTCTAAATCATGTACTGTGTTAAGTAATTGTGACCCGATTTATAAAATAATGAAATAAAAAAATCGCAATTTCACCTTTTTAATTTATTACCACTTAAAAATGACTTAGTTACATGACATGAACCTAGTTTTGTGTAGGCTATATAACAAAATTAAGTTGCTTAACAGTTGTTTGCTGAAAAGTATTTCTAACTGCATATACAATGTGGCTGAAGTCTTACATACCACACCCCTAGTTAAGACTGCATGTTGGGGGAAGAGAGATGGGGTTGCTGTGCCAAGTGAAAGACTGCCACAAACTTTACTGAGAAATGCTGTTTTACTTCAAGACACAGACAGACATACATTTCTGTGTTTGTAAATTAGTTATACATGAAGACAGTGTTGCATGAACTTTAAAAACATTCCAAACACAACAGGGAATATTGGTACAGTACTGTACTAATTCATATAGCTATGCATGTGTAATTCATCACACGTATGCATAAGCACTACTCATTCTTCCAAGTACATAAGCACATCCCAAATCACTACTCCCACTGTATGCATAAGCACTTCCTGTATCCAAGTTTTACTTCAATAAAGATTTTACTAAAGTATTTCAATGGTGTGAGATAGCATGTAAATGGTATTGTGTGGATTTATTGTGCTTTTTCTGTTTTGTCTCTCGCCCCTTTTTCCTCTGTTTTTCTTATTTTGATTGTGCATTATCCTTTATTGTTTTGGTTTCTCCCATTTATTTTCCTTTTTTTTCAGGTTCAAATACCTCAGGAGCAGACTGGGCACATACCTCCCAGGCTAGGGACATTCTCCCAGGGTTGGAGTGGAGGTGCCAGTCTTGTGGGCACTATCACATGGCAGCTTGGCAAGCCTCACAGAAGGGGGCTTCAGGGCTTGGTTGAGGATGTACTGGTGGAGGCAGCAGACAGGAAAATTCAGCCAGTCGAATCCTCTCTTCAGTGTATAAAAACACGCTAGCCCAGTTGATGCTAACCACCACACTAACACAGCCCCGTACCCCATCAACATCGGGATCCTCCACTGTAACACCGCCCGACAGCGGACATGTTTGAGGCTCAGTGGACTGGGATTGTTGCTGGCACTTCCTCAGCCCTTCTTTCCTTACACTCTCTTCTTCACTTTGCTTCTCTCTTTCTCATCCACACTACCATCTCATAAAAAAAATAGGAGGTGGTCTATCCCCAGAGAAAAACATAGTGCCCATCTTCTCCCACCTCCTCGAGCACAAACTCTCTTGATGTTTTCCCTCTTCGTTTTATCTCCCCTTTCTATTCTTTAATAGAACCACAAGTGTGCCTACAACAGAATATCCCTATATAAAACATTATAAACCTTTTTATTAAAAGATCCCTTTTAAGTGCTGCTCAGTCTGTAGCTTCCCTTAAATATTTTATGTGACTGCACTCAACCTCATGCTCTCCTGTGATATATAAAAAAGTAGTAACATGAACTCTCATGATTTTCATAATGCTTAATTTTATACAACTTACTCTTTTGCGATAAACAATTGTGTTTTTAAGAAATACTTATTTTTTTCCACATTCACTAAAAATGCCTTTTGCTGACTTTATCTGCATATCCATGTATCACTGCTATTCGCAGTAAATCATTTGTGAAACCCCGACTACGAACAATGGCAACAATCTTTTTCCACTGATAATTCCTAAGGCTGGGTGTAACTCATACGTCCCATTCAGAAAGGCTCACGGTATAAACAAATTACTTTAGCTTGCTACAAATAACCATTGTCAAAACGTCTGTTTAAAGATGCAGTTAAGAAAAAAAAAGTACAGTCCTTCTAAATACTCCATCCCTGAATAACATGGAAAATATTGTTTGTTGCTTCCAGAAAAAAAAACTGCTAGAAGACAAGCTGTGCTACCACCAATGCATATTTGAAGATAATACTGTTATAACTTACTTAGAAGACGGAGTTAAAAGTGGCGTTATAGTTTACAAATTAAAATTTAAGCTAGAGTTTATGTGACAGAAATGTCAAAACCCAACCACTAAGACCAAACACAACTGAGATGCTTACACAGAACTAATAAGAAAAAGTTTAGCACCCTGATAACTTTATAGAGCCTTAACCTCTTACACTCGGGATATAAATACATTCAGTTGTCAAAGAACATTCTTAAAAGCAAAGAACAACATACACCGCTACCTCTTAAAAAAATTGAGAGAGAACTTCATTAACAATGTCTTAGAATACCCTCAATATTTATCAAACTTCAGAAGTATTACGATTTGAATACGAGACAGTAGAGTAGAAGAGCTACTGTCAGAAGTCATACCAGTCATCAGCCAAACGATAGAATGTTAGTGTTTACCTCAGCTAACCAATACAGCAGGCCTAAGACTGACTACAAATAAGTTCACCTAATTACTTACGGCAGTTAAAACTCTGAAATCATCTCTCGATAGGTACCGCAACATTACCACATTAAGCTTCCCCATGATGGCAAACTCTAATGAATATCAACATTTGCAAAAAAAACACATTCCGTGCTTTACTACTGCACGCTGTTGTGCTGTACTACTCAAAGACAGACTTCCGGGCAGATGACGTCATCTAGTTTCAGGTCCTGACAGAAAATAAGAATAAAAAAACATAATGGAATCATGGATTTCTACCCTTGAAAAATATAATCGCTTGACTTATGTTTTAAGGATAACTTTAAATGGGCTAAACAGTTTTGTCATTTTTCTCAAAAATATTAGCCGTTACTATTCTGGTTTTACTTATCTACCAGGACTGGCTGCCTAGGAGAAGCGTCTCTGTTGCAGGTGGCTGTTGCAAAGTTGTAAATGGAAACCGCTTAAGTGCATCAAGTATAAAATCGATTCTTTTCACTCTGTTAATATTTGAACAATTAATTGGACCTCCAGCACAATTCTTAGACAACGGATTTATTTCACTTACAGCGTGAGAATGACAACTAGGAATCAAAGTGGAGACAGCTACGCTAAGGTAGGGTGACTTTTTAGTGACCCATGTTTTCAACAAACATTTGGGTTATGGCATGATTATAATATCAGTGTTTTACACTTTCTGATTGAATTGTTTAGATTTACACTTGAATGCACGACAGTCGTGTTCTCCCATAACATATTGGTTGTTTACTGGGAAGTTGAGGTATCTCCTGTCCTGTTTGTAGACATAACTTGTGTCAGCTTTGGCTGTTGTGTTCTCCGCCCACTGCCCGAAGTAATCGATGCATGTGAGTGATGTTTAGAAACAATTCCATTCCTAGTAAGAATGGAGAAAAGGTTATCTGTCAGTCACAGCTTGTTGTGATACAGTAGTTGGCAGTGACTATAGAAAGCGTGTGGTGTGAGGAATGGAGGCACAGATACAAGAAAATCAGTCTGTAACGTGCAAGTCGATAGTAATGCTATATCCGTTCTTTTGGCTGGGCCAGATTTAATTCGCCTGTATCACCTGATCCCACTTCATCTTAAACCTTGTAAGTATGCGTTGCCATAGGTCTGAACCTCTTAAGAGACCAATGTGGAGCACATATCCTGGCAATGTGTGTCAAAAAGGCAAAATGCAGCAGCTGAGTACCCTGTTTACGCACCATTTCCATGGCACTTGGTTGAAGTGGGGTTTCTGCCATATGTATTAAGTTAGTGAATGCTGTGCATTTGTAAAATTCAGTAAAACACGCGGTTGTGATTCAAATTCAGATTTTTTATTTTATAATCTGCAAAACCACCATAGCCACACAATAAGTAACTAAATAGGAAACAGCAATTCTATACAGAAAATTGAAAGCACATGCTCATTAATACCACTTCTTACATTTACAACATTTTCTAAATGGGTCTGCTACATATCACACAACTGATTCCGCACATGCACTAAGTGCATGAACAAACAGCATATGCACCCTTAATTGTATGCTTCTGTGACTTTCTTAGCAGCATTTAAGACGTGCTTTGCAACTTAAGATCACAGCAGTCCATTTCTTCATTATTTTTAACTGCTAATTAAGAGTTGAATGTTTTTACGCTGAGAGACTGACACAGTTCCGTCTTTGCTTTCCGTACCATGCTAAAAGCTCTTTCAGTGTCTGCATTTGAATGTGGCAAGCAAAGTAACATCATCATCAACTGCAGGAAAAGTGGCACTTTCCCGTCACTGCAAAGGTTCTTCAGAAGGTGTGCCCAAGTACTTGGACACACAGGAGTGGGGCCCATCTACTGGTCTGGACACACAGGAGTGGGGCCCATCTAGTGGTCCTGTCAGGTTCCTATGCCCTCAATCTGATACTGAGAACACTCATCAGTTAATTATTCAGCCTCAGCATCATTTTCACAGACATCCAGATGGAAACCAACATCCCTGACAAATCCAGAAGATATGTCCAATTTTTGGCAGGATTAATAAGGAATGCACCGTCTTTCATTAAATGGTCTTGCATGGGAAACTTCTTAAGCATTTTCTGTAACATTCCAGCATAAACTGCAACTTTTTTATAAAAATTTAATTCTATAACTGTGCCAGCAATATCCTCCTCATGGCTACTCGTGTACTGTTTGAATTCAGCGCTAATATGCAGCTGACTATTTGGAAGAATAGATGTGCTGTCAGTCAGCACAGAAACATCCACTGTGTTTGAAAAGTCAGATAGCAGTTACATGTCTCGGGAATCTGCTAGCATACTGCTGCAGGAGTTTATGAACTGTGGCATGCAGTGTCAGTAGCTGACTTTCTTGGCTCTGAAGCTGAATGTTGAACTCCAGTAATGGCTCCAGTGCATACCTGAGAAACATAAAAAATGATACTCAAGTTATGACTCAGCAGGTGGTCATAAATTAAGTTACTTTTAACAAACTGTGGCTAGGCATATAAAAAAATATATCAATTTAGTGCTAGCCACATGTCAAGGGTCCTGCTAATAACATTCACAAGACTCAGCCATCTAGTAGGTGCATGCCTATTAATCTTGAGGAGGTCAGTGTCTGTGAACAAAGCAAATTCTTGCACTAGAACTGAAATAACAGTACTCCTCTGTTATGAGTTCAATTGGTAAATGTAGTGCTTTTGCACTAGCCTTACTACATAGATCTGCTAAGTGGCACAGACACCCCATGCTAATAATGGTGGGCTTTGCATTCTTTAAATGAGCTAGCACAAAATTGTGCTTTCCAATCATTGAGGGACCATTGTCTGAAGAAAAGCCCACAATATTGGAAACGGAAATGTCAGATTTTTTCAAAGTGGACAGTAAAGCATCAAACAATGTTGCCCAGTTTCTGGCACACATTCTGGCGTATGAAGGAATCTTTTTACATTTTTGCCTGCCTTTTCATCTAGATAACCGACAAGGATCACCATAAGTTTATCGCCTATGTCTGTGCTTTGGTTCATGTACACACACAATGGCAATTTGTGACAACTGTCAGCAGTATCATTCGGGTGATGAGGCCCCAGAACATCCTGTGCAATGCAGGCTGCCTTTGTTGCTCCACGTGTTATTTTCTGGAAAACATCTTGATCCTCCACATTTCTTCTTAAATTTCAGGATGTGTTCTCTTACTGCAAGTTGTGTTTAGCAAGGAATGACACAAAACCAACCTCTGCCTCAATAACATTAGTACGCGTTAAACTCAGAGGTCTGAATAAGTCTGCCATTGTCCTTCCAGCTGCATGTTTGCAGTTCTGTCTCTGTTTATTAGTGCTGGCGTGTCACGGCAGATCATGTCGCCCACCATGATGAATTTTGAAATCGGTGCCACAGATCTTGCAGAAAGCATATTTTACTCTACATCTACTCACAGAAAACCAGTCAAAGGCACTTGCCCAGCTTGGCTGTGTTGGCATGTCGCTGCAGATCATGTCGTCCACCATAATGAATTGTGAAATCGGTGCCACAGGTCTTACAGAAAGCATATTTTACTCCACATCTACTCACAGAAAACCAGTCAAAGGCACTTTCCCAGCTTGGCTGTGTTGGCATGTTGCTGCAGATCATGTCGCCCACCATGATGAATTGTGAAATCGGTGCCACAGGTCTTACAGAAAGCATATTTTACTCCATGTCTACTCACAGAAAACCAGTCAAAGGCACTTGCCCAGCTTGGCTGAAAAATTCTGCATGTCTTTCTCCTCGCCATTTATATCCATATTCCTGTCCTTATTGTGATGCAGGCAGTTTGTATCTAGCAGGTTTCTAAAACAATGATGTTAATTAACAAAGACAAAAAATGGTGGCTGTACTGCCAAAAAAAAAGCAGAACTATCTCCTCAAATCAAAGAAATGGGGCAATAGGCCCACAACCTACACACATCACAGGAAATTTGTTGCCTCTGCACAAACTCCTGCTGCTCATCTCTGTTCCTTTTGCTCACCATAAAAGCCTGCATAATCAGCTTAAGTGTAATTTAATTTGCTGAAGGTTTATCACTCTCTTGCCTCCACGACGGCACTTGTAAACCTCTGGTATTCACTTGCCCACCTTACCAGTGTTGCAGAAGCCTCATGAATCCTACTTGCTTGCTGGTCCAAAAGGTGATCTTTCTATGCCCTGCGAGACCCTTTTGAAGGCATTACAGTGGCATGAAAGTACTATCGGCACGCGATTAGCCTAATTTTGTGACTCCTCATTTTCTCCCTTTGCCTTGAGCAGTCATGATGGGTTCATATACTGCAATGACAATTGTCTGTAAATGCAGTATATGAACCAATCAAAAATTGTGAAGCAGTTACCACTTTTCAGTGCGGAGCAGTTAGCTAATTTAATGGTAAATGTGGAGTGTTGCATACAATCCAGAGTTTGGCTGCTTAGTGTGCAGCTTATGTCACTGTAGTGTATAGTTCAGTCGTACCTTATTTACTTTACTGGTATTACTGTGTATGTAATCTGGGCTGAACCTACAAATGGTCAGATTTAATCAGTCATCAGTGCTCTACCCCAGTAAGCAAAGCAAAGTACATAAATAAATTAGAGGAAGTTCAGGAAAGGAATTATAACCTACAGGGCAGGTTGGATCTTAGAGCAAATGTGGAGCAGACCAACTCTGAGTGGAGTAGATTAAGGATAATGAATTTACTAGCTTCTCTCACTGTAAAATGTATCTAAAATTGGTCAATAAAAATCTCAAGCAGTCTATTAAAATATAAGGCTGAAAAATCTCAAGCAGTCTATTAAAATGTAAGGCTGTTTATGAGTTAAAAAAAAATGCCACTTATTCCAAAGATAGTTACAAAGCATTCTTCAACTGTATCTGAAGTCCCAGAAATAATCCTCCGTTATTCTCAAAAACACTACCCAGCAGTTCAGCTTAGTCTGGTCTTGATGTGTTCACTAACATTGTTGTAGACAATTTTCACTCCAGCTTTACCCAGTAAGCCAACCTTCAGTCCCCCAATTACCCAACTAACTGATGTCCCTGTTACTCTCTTGCTCATAATCTGTTTTCTGAGTTGGGTCAGAGAAACCACAAATATGGCCCACACAATCCCTTCTTTATCTGGACCTAGCTAAGGCCTTTGATACTCTTTTTTTTTCTATGCAGGTATTATCAACAAGCCTGCACAACCTTCTGTCATTTGCTGGATGTCCAGCAGGATGAGTGACAGGACCCACACTGCAAGAGTGAGGGATACCTCTTCTCATGGGCACCGGAACCATAGAGCACAGGGGGAGGGGAGCCCCCCCCACTTTTGCAGATCACCTCTGCCCCTTTCGTTTTCTCCCAGCTGTTTTGTTTGCTGCGATGACATCAGCACATTTCCAGCTGTTATTTGCAAGCAGGATATTCAGAAGCTGTTAGCATCAGCGCGTTTCCGGCTATTGGGAGCTGCAGAATGGAGTTTGTTTGCTGCATCTGGACTGTAGAGTTAATTGCAGAGTGTGTGTGTAAATGCCCCCAGTAGGGTACATCTGGTGGCTAGAGGTACTCAGGCTCAAACCCTGTACCTTGGGTACAGGTAAAAAGAGCCTAAAGTCCATAGCCACCATCACTTGTGAATTTATGCCATACATTTCTTTCTGTTTTGCAGGACTGGTAAAACAAAACATTTTCTAAGGTTATAAAATCAGTATTTGAAATGTGTCCCTATTTTGAGGCTGTATTCCCCCATTATTGGCTTTGTTCTGTATTTTTGTGCTAAGAGGTTGAGAGCTATGGTGAGAAGTGAGAACTGAATTCACTAAATGATATGATGGCCATTTAAGTTTGCCTTCCTGTCTTTCAAGAAACTGCTGGTTTAGTTTAATGGTACGTTGCTCTGACTATAGTGCACAGTGTTCTGGGTTCAATACTTGGCAGTGTTTTATGTAAGCTACTTTCCAAAATTATATTTCTACGGTTATAAAATCAGTATTTGAAATGTGTCCCTATTTTGGGGCTGTATTCCCCCATTATTGGCTTTGTTCTGTATTTTTGTGCTAAGAGGTTGAGAGCTAAGGTGAGAAGTGAGAACTGAATTCACTAAATGATATGATAGCCATTTAAGTTTGTCTTCCTGTCTTTCAAGAAACTGCTGGTTTAGCTTAATGGTACGTTGCTCTGACTATAGTGCACAATGTTCTGGGTTCAAGACTTGGCAGTGAAATGCATGATGGTAACAATGTTTTATGCAAGCAACTTTCCAAAATTATACACGCAATGTTTAAAATGTCCCTGGTTTTTGGCCTTTTGCCCCCCATTGAAAATAAGTTCAAGAAGCTGTGCCACATGCCTATGGCTTACAGTCTACTGTGATTCTGTATTTATATATTGTGTGTAGAAGTAGACTGTTATTATGGAAATGTTCTGAATAGGGCCGTTTTGTCATTATTGGTTAATGCATTTTTGTTTCATTGCCTACTGGAAAAATGTATAAACAATAAATTTAAAATGCGCTCTAACTTAAGTCTAACAAGTGTGCTGTATTATACAAGGAATATAATTTAATACAGTCAGGAAGGTGAATCAAGGAATGCATACATGTATGCATGGCCCTCAAAATTTGTTTGAAAACAGCCCAGACGAAAGTGTGAAAAGCTCAAAATCATTGGTAAATTTTAAGCTTTATTCTTGTTACCAAAGTAATGGATGAAGGTAACAGTTCACACCACATTACCTTGACCTGACCAAGCTTTTTGACACAATCCCCTATTCGGGTGTAGTACAAAAGATGAATAATGTAGGAGCAAACACTTACATTGCCAACTTGGCTCACAGGTTGCAGGAGATCAAAACAGGGGAAGAGACCAGTCACCAATGGAGTCCCCCAGGGTTCAGTGCTGAGACTTTTTCTGTTTGGCATATACATCTCAAAAGTAAAAGGAAGTACCAAAGAGCTTTGGCCAGCTAAGTTTGAGATGACTGCAAGCTAGGAGAAGTTATTGAATCCCCAAATGACTTAACCATTATGCGGGAAGGTTTGTCCCAAATAATAACTGGTGTCAAAATCATGACAATGCCCTCTGAGAACTGATCCAATTGTTTGGCATTTGGGAACTGTGTGCACAGTTGCCTAACTTTTGACCAACATGTGCCCAGAGTCATAAAGCTTTTCTATATTGCACAGCTTATAAACAAATTGATTGTGGCTAGATCTAGAGATGATGTTGTCCCCCTTTACAAAGCTCTCATTATGTCAATTATTTTGTATAATGCCCACTTTGGCATGTATCTGTCCAGCCCCATGCAACAATTGGAATACCTTCAGTGATACCTTACTAAAAGGATACAAGATTTATTACTATACTCAGTATCCTCCAGAGTGCTTAGAGGTGACCTGTCTGGCATACAAAGCATCCTTCGACATAATACAGATGGACCTACTGAACATCAGCAAGTCAAATGGCATCAGAAATACTCAGTCCAGGTATCTAAACTGAATGTTGTGGAGAGATGGATATATATCACAGAGGCTACCACTGTTCCGGAACAGACTATCCATAAAAATAAAGCAAAGCTCATCCATCCATATTCAAATGCAACTTGAATCTAAGGATGGGTAATAGAAAATGTACTCCAGGATTTCCCCTCATGCCACTAATGGATGGAGGCATTTCCTAAATGCTGCATCCATTACATGGCCCCCTCACATTATCTGTGGTATGATCGCAGTTGTTCTCACTAGGGCTAATATACAATTATCAGCCATGGGGATAGCTAAGACCAATCAGAAAATGTTAATTCAAGCACCAAAAGGGAATTTGCTAAGCTTAAAATGTCCTCCAAGTGAACCTATGTCGTGGTAGCAAATAGTTATAAAAAAATTACCCTTTTTAGTTCACTAAGTGCCCCTGTCACCCTCCGCCCCCCAGTCTTTAACAGGTTCCGGCGCCTATGCCTCTTCTGCACAGGTTTGTCACCTGTGGAGTTCCCCATGACTGTGGCTTGGGCCCCTTACGCTTTGGCATCAACATTTCTGATGTTAATGGCTATGACTCAGTAAGTTTGCTGATTAGTGCAAAGCGGGTGCTATCATAGTCCCTAAAGGCATACAACAGTTCTGTTCATAGCCTAGTATCTACCTATGAACCTATGAACCCATCTGCCCTAGGGCATTTATAAGCCTAGCCAGAGTGTATTTGGCTTCTGCCTCCCTATTAGATTAGCCTACTGTGCCTCTGTAAAGTAGGTCACAGAAGATACCTTTTTAAGATTAGTTTACTGTTCCTCTGTCTAGCAGGGACACAGGAGAGATCCCAGGGGTGAATTTGTGATTTCCCATCCACGTTGGACTAATGTCTGGTATTCTGACCACTGGCTTAATGCCAAAAAAACATAATATGGCTTTACTCAACAAGCAGGATTTCCTCATTTTATATTATAGCAAAGATACACCCCTCCTTAAATTCAGCTCATTTATCAGGGATCTGGGTACCATTGTTGACAATGAACTTTTTACCATCTGGTGTTAGTCATAGCTAGAAAGTCCTTCTGCTTTAGTTCAGTATCTCTCAATATACTTCCCTCATCAGACACATCACAGAATATAGCACCTCTTTGGCATATACCTCTCAAAGCATCTCATCCAATTTGAAAGGCTTGAAAGATTTTTGATAAACAATAAATATATATATATATATATATATATATATATATATATATATATATATATATAAAATTCACTAAGCTACTCAGATAGGTTAAAGATCCTCTTACTATATTCTGTCTCATGCAGGCTCCCTTCATGGTGATCTGTGCCTGGCCTTCAAGCAGCACCATAAACACCCTTGCCAAAGACCTTAAGCTTTCACCTTCACATAAATATACATGCTGGCACAATAGATTTCAATTCTAGTGAACCCCCCCCTACAGAAGAGTTTCCACTACATATCAAACAATGCAGCACCTTGTCTGCATTCATAACTACTCTGGATGATTAGATGAATAGTTGTAAATTCACCCCGGGTATGTCTTTAATCGCGTATCGTAACTCATCCAATTTTTTTGGGCTTAGCAGGCTGTACGTTTTCTGGACTGTATGCCTGCTGTATACATGCAAATGCATGAAGCTATTTGGCATACACTTTTATCCTGTAGCCATAGCTTGTTATTTATTCATCTTATAGGATTTTGAATTTTACCTCTGGAGCACTTTTTAGCTATGATTTAGCAACATTAATTGAACCAATTTAAATGAAGACACGGGCATTGTTAACTTTTAAAACATCACTCTTTAAGATACATGATCCCTTTACTTTAAGATGAGAAATAAATTAGAACTTTGGAAAGTGTATACCTAGTAAATCAACTGTATTGTACAGACTGTACTTATTACAACATTCATCTTTTGGACAAGGAAGAGCTGTAGTTTGACTCAAAATAATAATGATTTAGTCAATTGTCTGGCAGTTTGCACATAACATCAAGGCTTAAGCTGTCAATGAACTGCTTTCTGTAGTGTAGAGTACAAGGTTTGATTCCTTCCACCTCCATCTGCCTAATGTGTGACTCTGATTAATTTGCTTAACCAGGCAGTGTTCCCAGGTCCGCCTCAAAAGAAGAAAGTTGTATCCAGTGAACTTACCCAGTCAAATATATATATATATATATATATATATATATATATATATATATATATATATTGTCGAACTGTGCTAAAGAGAGTTTTAAGCAGTATGTCAATAAACAGAAAAAAAGGCAGTGCAAGCTAATGTGTACTGAGGTACTGCTAGTGGGACTTCAACAAGTTCATATAATCCAAGAGTAGTCCTAGAGAGGTGTTTAATGGTAATGATTGGAAGCAAAGACTTGCAGCAGTCCATATTTAAAATGTTGTCTGGACTAAAATGTTACCAAGAAGAGTGGATCTAAAAGTAATAGGCAGTTAACTGTCCTCTGCTACTGTAGAGTAAGGATAACTACTCCGTGTGCATCAGTGATAAATCAACAGGTCACATTCTGTGCAGCCAGCAAGCTAAGAAGATTGCATGTAGTGCTTCTTTCCTTAATATTCCTTCTGTATTTTTGTTCAACTGATTATTTACTGTATGTCATATGGACAATATTGCTGCAATTCTGCCTACTGCTTTGTGAATATATGTGGTGAAGGACTGTGATGGATCTCACCAGATAACCTAAATACCTGTAGATCTGCACAGTTTCTTATAGGCTTCTACCTGGCATTATGGAGTTTCAAACCATTTTGGTCATGCTATGCCTTTTTGAGTGCCAAATAGCATAAATTGAATGCTACTTGGATTAACTGTGAATCCCACATGGAGGCAAGCTGATATTTGTAGTTAAATAACAAGAAGATAAAAGTATATAGTGAATAACAATAAATTATGAACCGACTCTTTCTATACCACAGATCTCATGCAGTTGGGATTGACTCTTTTCTGCACTTACTCAAAACTGTTAGATAAATAACTGGATAAATAACTTTGTGATGGTAGGCCTAGTTTGCAGAGGAAAAGCTCATCAACCAATGGTGAAGGATTCATATTGTCAAAGGACTTGTACAGATCTATTAATACTCTTCCCATGAGTTTGCCAGTCATGTTATCAATGGCCGTGTACTGATTCAGTGAGTTTGCTAGAATCCTTTAGATCTGAGTATACTGTCATTAAGCACTAGTAATAGGCTGTAATTTTGTGTTCCTTCCTGAAATTGGAATTTTTGTCCATGAGTAACTCATAGGCCTCAATGTGGACATTTATTGCTCGGATGCTACCTTTGGAAGATTTTATTTTCTAGTAGAGGTGGAAGAGCATTTGGCCTGAATGAATTGGGTTGGGTATTAGATCATTGTTTGGAGATGAGTGTAATATCAGCGTTTCTACAAGTCAAGAACAATTCAAGTAGAAAGGGAAGAGCCAGAGACATGCCCCAGAGGTACAGCAATAAATATATTGCATGCCTGGGGGAATTTTGTAGAGAGGATATCAGAACCTTTCTGCTCAAAAGAAGAAATTTCATTGGGCACCAGCTTGCTTTAAATAAAGTGACCACAGTGAACTGGAGGCAGGTAGTGAATCAAGCAATAAAATGTCAGGGTAGACTGCCAGCAGGTATGAA
Organism: Protopterus annectens; assembly: GCF_019279795.1. NCBI lineage: Eukaryota > Metazoa > Chordata > Ceratodontiformes > Protopteridae > Protopterus > Protopterus annectens. The sequence goes on along the minus strand of NC_056730.1, from coordinate 393,168,599 downwards.
CAGTAGAGCTCAGAGGAGAGAAAAAAAAAAACAAAAAAAAACTTCATACTGTTTCAGTTGTTTTTTCATAGGCATTGCCACTTGCACAGTATTGATGGTTTGAAAGCAGGTCTGACTTGCATTGTTCCAGTCATCCAAGTTGCTACCTTTCAAAAACCTCCAGGCACTGCTCTATAAACCTAGTTTTATTTTTTGTTCAGTCTTTTTGAACTGATTTAATACAGTATGATCAGGCTGCCAATATGTACATTTAAATTAACCATGCTGATTTCTATCATGAAAGCCTGCTTTATTTTAGTACTAATGAAGGTCACTGGCATTTATTTGTTTATTTATTTTTCTTGCATGGGTAATATTTGTTCTGTAAAGGAAGGAGGATGTTTAGGACTTACATCAGTGCAGTTTTACAGTCATCCTGAATGATTGCAGAAGCCCAGTCAGTGACTGCTAGTTCTTTCCAGAGTTAGGATTGGCAGTTACTTCTAAAAGTTCTGTAACAGATTACCTTGTCTTTACCATGTAGCTCTTTGGCTGAAAAGCTAGTGGAGCCAATGCAGTAGGGGCATTTAATGATATATGCACTATAGCTTTTGCTGCAGTTACAGTAAATCCAACCCATAATGGTGTGCTTGTCTGATGCAGGATTTGGTCTTGTGGGCTATTATGTGCAGCTAGTAAAAGCCTTTGGTGGTGGGTGGACTGCACAAAGAAAATGTAGCTTCTCCATTGGGCTTTTCTTTATCCATTTTGCCTCCATGCCTGACAGCCATTAAGCTTCCTCCAAACTGGATGCAAGCCCATTTGTTCTGTCAGAGCTGCCACAGTGCCAGTCATCCAGTCAGCTGTAAGGGTACTTTGTGCTTCCCCCTCATTCCTCACCATCCTTTGTTTGCTAAAAAAAAAACTGGCAGCTTTGTCTAGTACGCTGTTTTCTCTTTTTTTTTTTTCTGGCTTCAGCCCCAGAGCAGGGTGCTGTGGTGCCTTTCAGGTCTATCCCCAGGACCAGGGGCAAGTGGCATCCATCCTTCTTGCAGTTCATATAATTCCGGATAAGATTATGAATTGTGGTTTAACAAAATATGCTTCCAGTGAAATGATGTTCAATAGCGTTTTCATCTTACAAGAGAGTCTAACACAGATAAATGATTGTTGCCAAAGTCATAGATTAAAACTCAATGCTACAAAATGCTTTATAGTGCCTTTTGAGAAAACTGACACCCAGGCTAATTACTCCATCGATAAGACACCCCTAAGAGTTGACCTGGTAATCTGGGATTTGGGAACATATGTAGACAGTAATCTGGCCTTTGACCAACATGTGGCCAAATGTATATTTGCATTTTATTATGTCAAAGAGAATATGTTGTTCAGAAATTTTATTTTAACAATAAAGCCCGTATTGTTTTCACTAACTGGTATGGGATATTTTGTTTCCATCTGAGCTGCCACCATGTCAGGCATATGGGGTCTCAGTTTATCAACTCTTCTGAATTTGAGCCCCTGAAGAATACAACACCAAGCTAAACTGCACTATACTGTTAGTATTAGAAAAATAAATCCATGCACTTATTATAAAAATAGAGCCCTTAGCCTTCTAACTTTCCCAGCATCAAAGGTAAGTATACTGGCTGTTGTCACTGACACCAGTATGTGGCTATGATTCAGTCATGGTAGTATGTGGCATATGCCACAACTTATGAACTCAAAATATATTACTCGTTAATGTCCAAAGATGGAGTAATATGACCATACTGTATATGTTGCATTGATTCTACCCCCTCAACATGTATAGAAACCTGGTAAGTTCACTGACACCTCATAAACATATAATGTAGTATATGTAGCTGAACCTGGTGGGACATTGCTTCTTAGCAGAATTCAGTGATGTAGCTTACTGACATAGAGGCTGCTTGCTGTATTCTTATTTATCCTTATAATGAATTAAATCAGTAGGTATGCATACTTGTACAGGAACCTGCACTATAGAACATTATATGACTGTATTACTGTGTTATACACATTATGACTATATTGAAATGGATATGACCCTTATGTTATACACATTATGACTATATTGAAATGGATATGACCCTTGAAGTATTTAAGGGCACATCAGTACATCTGCATCAGTACAGTTAGCCCATTGTTTGTGTGGAGGTTGGACTGATGATTACAGCCCACAGCTGTAAGTGTAACAGTTTCACAACCATTACTCTGTTTTCTGCTCAAAAATAAATTAGTTAACAAGAGGTTAACATGTGTACAAGTGTCAGGCCGCTAAAGTTAGCTGACACAAAGTGCTGTACAATGGATAGATGTTACTAATATACAGCAACTGTTCACAAACCATTTGATACAAGTATGGACACTTGACCTAAATGCGCAACTAAAGGATACAAATGCAGAAAAAACTTTTGCTCCAAGATGGCCATTTTCACATCTGCTATAATGTTCTAAATTACTCCATTTATGCACTTTGCAGCAGTGCTCACATGTGTAAGCTGCAGATTACAACTAACAGCTCTGTCATGTATTTCATTAAACATTGAGGATAGAACAAAACAGTTGTATTATCACTTGCCTTTGGGAAGGATGCCCAAACTGTTTTTACAGCTGTGCTTTCTGAGGAGATCTATGTTCTAATTTTATGGAATTGTGGATTGAAATATGTGGCATGTTATAAAATATGGAATGGTAAGAAGACTGCATGAAACTTGCGAAACAATATTGAATGGAATATATATATATTTTTTTTAGTGGAAGAGGAAAGGTTGTGATTTTAAATGCGTAGGAAGAATGTTTCTGAATAGTTAGTGTGAAACTAATATTATGTTCATGTTAATATTTTTATTTTTGTGTAACAGAATTATCTTGATTTTTGAGAAGTATTAATAAAATGGCCCCCACTCCTTTTAGTGCTTGTCATGGTGTCAGGCAAGTTTGATCTTGGTTTAAAATTTTACCTGAAGGATGGAATCTCATGAGTGCAGTACCCCCTAATGCTGCAGTGCAGTGTCAGTACTGTAAAACAAAAATCCAAGCACGTAGTGTGGAAATAGACAGACAGTACAGCCTTCTGATCTTCATGTCATCAGAGATTTGGGTCTGCTTGTTGAGCGGCTGACGCTTCTAATGTATATTAGATTAATTTAAACACTGTATGTCCTCCTTCCTCCATGAGAAGTACAGTCTGTATTGCACAACTGTATCATTTTATCTTTTATTCAATTTCTTTTTTACTTTTATTTTGCAACTTACAAAAAATGAATATTAAGATGCTACCATTCTGAACTCTACCAATTCTTCTAATTCCAAAATCCTGAGATCTACTGTTGCCAAAGTGAGTGCAATTTCCCCAGAAGAGACAGGAGCAGGAGGGAGAGACCAAGAGAAAGAGTTTTGTAATGTGCTGGGAATGTTTTTTTTGGGTGTGCGCACCCGTGTGTGGCTTCATATGTCAAGATGACCACAGTAGAGCAGATGTACTACAGGCCCCAGCAGCTTCGGCCAAAGGGATGGTCACAAGATAAATCGATGGCTACCCGAAAGTGTAACTGTTAAAACAGCTGACCTGGAAGGATTACCACAAGGCATATCTTACCACATTCTAGCAGTATTCCCACGAAGAAGGATGGGCTCAAGCTGATTGTGCCAGTATCTTATAAGCTAGGTGACTGAGGAACCAGTGAGTGTTTTATTGGCATGGGGGAGACTGATTACGAAGACTTTGATAAAGTCAAAAATTCTTTACTTGCCAAAGCAGTTATTACCTCAGTAACAAAAGTTGACAAACTTTGTAGCCGGGCGTTTTCTCATGACAAAATAGTAAGATCACCTTACCGTATATTATTTGTTTAGGTAGTTCCTGATGGTCAACATAAGAAAAATGATAGTAACTGACAAACTTAAACTTAAAGGATTTTTCCTATTGATTTAAGAAAATGGGTATATTGACCTGACATTAAGGGCTTTGAAGGTTTTGTTCTGCTGGGAAAAAAGACTGTTATGCCATAATACCATGTATAAATCTGAGCAGACTAGACATGTTGTAAAACCTATGTCAAATATTGGTAGCAAACAAAAGTAACAGACTAAATGTAGAAAAAAAACTGTTTACATCATTAGATTTTCTTCTAGTGGTAGTAATGCTGTTAAACTTGTGAAAACTGTAAGCTCTGAAAAATGTTGTTAATGATGTTATGTCTCTAGAGTGTGAGGAATTATCTTTCTCTGAGTTTGGAAATATAGTCAAGGTGTTATCATTCTCAAGTTAACGTGTAATATGAGAACAAGGAAATATTTTTCTGTATGTTATCCTTTCATGCTTGTTGACCATAAAGCTACTACCAGTTTGACTTGAGCCCATTTGTTCCCCAGTGGTGAGATGGTAACTACTGCCAGATCCACTGGGGCAAGAGCTAACTGTATATTTGTCTGCATCTTGTCATTAAAGAAATTATTTATTTATTTTGTTAAATCCAACCTTTGGTGGATAGATATATGACCTGAGACACTGTAGGAGCTTGCAGTGCCATCACCTGTGCATGTGAGCACTCCCATTCATGTACATAGTTTAATGCCAGTCAGCAGCATAATGGACTGCACACACTATGCCCCATCAAAGGTCTGCCTCCTTTTCTCTGAAGAACTGCTATAATCTGCAACTAGCTCTGCCTTCTTCTCTCCTGAGATAGGCACTCCCATCCTCCCTGCCAGCTCAGTCAGGTGCCTGAACTGCTGATCTAACTTGGGTCACCTGATATGTAGTCAAAGCATTATCCTTCTATGACTCTTGGCTAAAATATTTTAACCACTTTAAACAAAAACATGCTTTTTTTGATAGATCAGCCTATGAATATGGCAGCGGGAATCAGCAGGTGAATAGGTTTGAATTGGGAGATGGAGGTGAACAGGAAGAAGACCAGCAACACTGAGATTAGTGAATAAATGTGAGAATACAAAGCATCAATCACATTGGTGAAGTATGGCTCTGCAATAAAATGTGAATGAGAAACAATGGACTTTTGTTGACTTGGTAAACTTTTGAGGAGTCAAAAGGTATATATCCAACTTCACATCATTAATGTTTGGAAGGCCATTTAAAAGGGTAATAAAAAGAAGAGGAAAAGAGTAACTAACTGTAAATTAAACAATTTTTGCTCTTAACAGTAGTTGTACAAAACATTTCATGATCTAAATTGCACGTTATATAGTAACAAATTTTCAGTAATTGTATGTGGTAAAAATAATAAAGTAAACAAGTACTTTTTAATTTTTCAGTTTGAAGAACTCTAGGGATTACAATGTGAGAAAAAGAAAGGCTGGACAAAAGCATGTTCAAGTTAATATGCTGTAATCTTGGCTGTTGGGAAGGGTGATGGGTATAAAAGTGCAATGATTATAATATATATGGAGTTGAGATGTTTTCTTTTACTTTTGGATAAGGGAATGTCTGGATTAACGACCTTGGCTTAATCTAATAACAAGTTTCTTATGTAAGCATGTGAGCTATAAAATAAGAGAACACTGAATGTAATGAAAAGTTTTCCTTTAGCAAACAAATGCTCTGTGTGAGTTTAGAAGTCTGCAGCTAGGGGCAGTTGTGCATTCTGTTCTTACGTTTCTGTGGAAACAAGCAGACTACAAGTCTAGGAGATAAATCTCGAAAGCTCCTGTAGAGGTGTTGTTTACTGAGAATGTAAGATTAAAATGTACATGGGCAAGCAGCTTAGTAAAAAAAAAAAAACAAAATAAAGTTTGAAATAACTGGAAGTGAGTAAGAGCAGTTTTCCTGGTAGTTAAATACCTCAATGCATTTACTAGAACACTGTATAAGTTAGTTTAGTTTTTATTTAAAGATGGCCAGTGCACATTTTCTTAAGGCTAAAAGTTAATGTTTTCTATAAAGTATGAAAGCTGTTTTTCATATCTGGGAGTGGAATGAAGATGAGACAGAAACGGGCAGCAATTAGTACAAATTGGAGCACAGGCTGTAACGTGCACCTTAGCATGGATAGACTTATACGGGCAGCAATTAGTACAAATTGGAGCACATGCTGTAACGTGCACCTTAGCATGGAACAAAATCCCGGTACATGTGAGGCAGAGCACCTCGCTGGCCTTGTTCAAGAGAAATCTTGACCAATGGATGGGAGATCACAGATATACCCTAGGGATAACCTCAGTGTCACTGCTCGACAGAGGCACAGCAAAATAATGGGTATAGTTCCCCATACTAAAGGGGTGGCGTAAGCCACAAAACGATGGGCTAGGCTTGTAAATGCCCTCGGGCAGATAGGTTCATGATAGACTTAATTTTAGGTTAGGTAATACCTGTGGGTGCAACTATCAATTTGGGACAATTATCCCTATCAGAAGGGTTAAACTTTGTTATTTGATGGTGTACATAGTTCTGTGTGTATGTTTTAAGTTAATATGTTCTTGGGGTGTTCTGAGGTGTATTTCTTTCTTTTTTTGAGGGTTTTCATTAAAACAAAGTCTTGTCAAATGTGATGGCTTCCAATGGAAATGGCAAAAACTGTATAAAGGATCAGCCTGCCAAACATTAGTGGGTGCATGTAACACAAAAGCTGGAACTGGGCATTAAAATGTCATATAAAATAGGTGGCTATAATAACATCATATCATAATTGCCATACTATCCATATTATTTTGGAATGTGAATGGCCTCACAGGTATAGACAAAAAGTACTGAATTATATTAGGAAATGCATTGTATAAATAGCAATGCTACAGGCGGCATATTTGAAAAGAAGTTAGCATGTAAATTTAATAAAGAAAGGATTTTAAGATGGATATTCACTAGAATGTCAGGGACAAAGTAAAAGGGATGTACTTATACTAATTGCTACAGGAGCTCCAATGGTGATATAAAAGGAAAAAATATAATAATTGGTAGATTTGTGGTAGTAAGGGACTACTGGCAATGGAGGAGGATTATACTGACATGTATTTATACCCCACCTAAAACTGCTATTATTGAAGCTTAAGAAAATTTAGGGGAAAATAATCAGCTTTCAACAGGGAATGTTACTTCTAGTTGGATGGAACTTGTTTTGCAGCAGTGAGGATGTATCTAGAGGACCTGGAAGAAAAAATATAATAAAAGGGTAGATTTCTGAAGAAATTTATGAAAACGTTTGGTATTGAATATCTGACTTCAGTAGTAGAAACTCCTGAAAGATGCATATTAATCTCCAAGGTACAATAACTGTGCTAGACTAGACAGAAATTATGTTTTACAGGAACATGTGCATTTAATTGAAAGCTTTGACACATCCAATAGCTATAATCTGATCATGCACCAGTAACAACTAAGATAAAAATGCAAGGTAATAAAGTAAAAATGTGACACTGGCACTTCCCCACATATCTGTTAAAAGAGAGAAATTTAAGGACTGGGAAGGGGAAATTACTCAAGTTATTAGGGAAGACAGTAATTTCTTCAGAAGTTATAGTTAGTGAGTGGAATAAAATGAAAGGGGGGGTTTAAAAAGATGACAGAAGTAAGAACAAAAGAGATATAGTTATGAAGTAACCAGAATTGTTTAGAGTATCTGACAAAGGTTAAAGTATTGCAGAATAAGGAGAATCTCGTACAACAAGAAGAGAAAAAAACTGTAGAGAGCTAAAGAAAAAAATAAGAGTATCTAGATAATATGCACAAGTTTAGAAATATTGCTGTTAAGCAGTTGTTTTCTGATAACTCCAGAGCACAAAAACTTTCATTGCAACAACTTAGGCAACAGAAAGTAGAAAGGGTTGTTGCCAAACTTATGGAGCCTGTAACAAGAAAAATAATCAGAGCTCCTGTTGAGGTATTAGAGATATTTCAGAAACTTTGTTAACATTTTGTATAAAGCAGAGAAAGGTGGAACTTGAGAAGCAACACAAATGGAAATATTTATGGAAGAATTAAGTATGATAGAAGTAGATGAGGCTCAACAATTAACAGCTAAAATGGGAAGAGTTGAGAGATAAAAATGGTGATGTATAAGCAGTCTACAGGAAAGTTTACAGGAGTAGATTGTATTCCTGTGAATGTTTGGATGCTAGGAAGGAAGAAAGTGAAAAAGATCTAGAAGGTTTTGTTTAACGGTATAAAAGGAGGGGAAGCGCCAACTTCCTGGAAAAAAGATGGTCTTTAGGTATTACAGCCACCAAAGCAAGACGCATAAGATGCAGCTACATATAGGCCCATTTCAGTTTTAAACCATGATTTATAAAGTGTTTATGTCCATAATAGCTGTAAGAATGACAAGGGTGTTGCCAAAATTGATCTATATGTATCAGTGTACTTTTATGGGGACACAATAAAATTAAGTATTTACAAGTTTGGATTAAAGTTATTCAGTTACGGCAGCTAAAGCTATGTGGCAAGAGGCTAAACAAAAGTTAATACAAAAACTGAGAAACTGGAAGCTCTTGTTTTTGGATATGGATAACAAGATACAAGCAGTGAAAATGCTTTTAGGCCCTTTAGTTTTATATAGAGGCCATGCATATTTTTTTAACAACCAGAGGAGAAGTTGTGGACAGTAATTAATAAAGAGTTGAAGGATTTTGTCTGGGAGGGGAGAAAGGGCAAGGGTCAAGTGGGATAAGTTGATTCTTCAAATAGCACAAGTTGGTTTAGAATTACCTAGTTTGAAGGGATATTTTAGAGCCTAATATTTAAGGCTCATAAACATAACACAAGCAGAAACCTGTAATTCAAAGTGGAAAGGGATGAAGATGAAGCAGGGAGGAAATTCAAGAAATAAGGAAAATGGGATTTTGTATGTTGACAGTTAAGGCGCATTAAGAAGAAGCTGGTGCAGGGTATTATATTCATAAAGTAGCAGAAAATATTCTAAGAACTAAGAAAAAAAATACTGGATGAACAACATTTTTCCAATTAGGGGTACAGACAGTAGGCAAGAGGGGGATGGAATTTACTGGAGAAAACTGGCAAAGGAACCAAGTTGTTGGAAGCAAATAACTAGAAAGGGGAAAAGTGATAGAATGGGAGGAGGCCAGGAAGACATTTGGACCACAGGGAAGAGACTGGGGACTGATATCAGAGTATAGACAAAGAGAAAGGGATAGGGGAATACTAAGTGAAATACCTGCTCTGGTAGAAATTTTAATTGAATCTAGAACAGAGGCTGCTGTTAGAAAAAAAGGGATAATAAGTATGAAATATACAATATTGCACAAGAACTATAGGAGTCAGAGGAGGTTAGAAAAGATTGGGAAGAGAGACTGGATAAACGATTCAGAAGGAAACAGTGGAAGAACGTATGTATGGCTCTCCAATATGCAACAGAATCTGGAAGATTTAAGATCTTTGCTTTTGCAAAAGAATAGATGTGATGTATATTTGTAACTGGTAATATGTTAATATAGTTTGATTTCTTTTATATAAATGTTTAAGTGATAATTTGAACTTAGTAACCCAAAGAAAACACACTTCACTGAAGTACAAAAGCACTGCTGGACACAGAAGCTGAATTCCAAACCTTTTATTCCACAAGTTAAGCACTTTCATCCAGCCTCTGTTGGACTTCTTCAGAAAAACACATGGTAGAAGCTCAACCCTTTTTATACACACCTTAAAACATGTTTAATTGGACAATTGAAAAATTAAATAATAATATTATGATAAAAAATTGACCAATAAATGAGTCAATAAACTTGCCCCATTCTTAAAACACCTAATACATATTAAAATTCAAACAATTAAATGCAAACTATGTAAATGAACAAGATAACCCATTAAAACGTTGTTTGTATTAACCTAAAATATACTTTAATTTCAATATAGTTATACTGACATTCTCATTAATGCCTGGAAAATTGGTGGCATCCAACCTCAATTGCCACCTCATTTCACAAATATCTAAGTCTAGGTCCAAAGCTCTGCCCTGTCTGTCCTTTGTCAGTTGCTGTAAAACAACAAATTTAAATCTATGGCATAGGTTTTTTATTATGTGCCTTACCAGAGTGTTGGTGGTCCTCACATTCTTAATGTCAAAAATGTTCCCTGATTCTATCTTTAAAATGCCTGCTAGTCTTGCCAACATAGAAGGCTAAACAATGTTCACATTTGGCCATGTATACTAAATTTTTGCTATTACAATTAAAATGTCCATGAAAATGGAGGGTTCTCCCATTGATGCATGTTTTTTCACCAGTCTCAAGAATATGTGCACATACATTGCATCTACCACACCTGAAATTACCAAGTGCTCTACTACACTGATGGGAGTCAATGTAAGCCCCCAATTCCAAAATCTCCTTAAAGGATCTGTCTCTTCTAAAAACTACCCTGGGGGGTCCCCCCACCTTGTCCATAAGGGAACTATCAGCATGTAACAATTAACAGTTCTTTTGGATGATATGGGTGTCCCATTCAGCATCCTTGTTAAAGGTGGTAATAAACAGTAACCCACTCTCCATCTTTCTTGAATCTGAGTTGCAGTTCCTTGGCATGTTAGAATCACCTACCATATTGGAATCCATAATCCCTCTACTAAGTATAGGCTTCTACATGCACCCATTCTTTTGGTTCTAACTTCCTTTGCCAAAATCCTACGAAGAGCTTCAGAGTAACCTCTTTTGATAAATAACTCTGTCATAAACTCAAGCTCCAATAAAAAGTCTTGATCAACCTTGACCATTCTGGCAGCTCTTACAAATTGTCCTTTGACAGTATACTTTTTCTAGTAGTAGGAGTGGCAACTGCAAAATTCCAGATAGAAGTTGGAAAATGTGGGTTTTCTATAAATACTTGATCTCAGGGTATTGCTGCTACTATCATTAGTCAAATTTACGTCCAGGTTAACGAATTCAACCATTTGGTTAAAATAGTGAAGAAAGTTTTTTTAACATTTCATCTTGTCTATCCCAGACAACAAAAATGTCATCCAAAAATCTGGTATGGTGTTTTATATATATATATATACCCAAAATTCACTAGGAAAAATGAATTCCTGCTCCCAGTGGGACATGACAAAATTGGCATATATAGGGGCACAAGCCGCCTCCATAGCCACACCAGTCATCTGCTTGTAATACTGTCCTTCAAAATGTAAAAAGTTGTTAGTTAATATTGCCTCCATTAAGGTGGTAAAAACATTAATTTCATCTTGATCAAAAAGATGAGTCTTACCAAGTTGTACTCCCAGCCATTCTAACCCAGCACCATGGGGTATCACTGAAAAGAGATTGCATACATCTATGGTGACTAAAGTGTTTTCAGTGATACTAACCCTATTAAATTGATCCAAAAATTGCCACGAATCCTTAGTAATTTCCAACCCCTTTTGCAAATGGTGATCCAAATACCTGCTTAAAAAGCATGTTTTTGCCCTTTTACCATCCACAATAGGCCTAAACTGTAAGGAGTCTAGGCCTTTGTGGATTTTAGGAATGCCAAAAATATTTGGTATTACGGGATAATCGTTCCTTAGGAATTGGTATTCCTTTTCGTTGATTTGCCCCTGGTATAACATATATCCTCTAGTAAAAAATCCAATCTCTTATAGGCTATATGAATTTCATTAAGATTGCTTTCACAATAAGTGTCTTCAGTCAGTTCAGTGTGGGGTGATGTCATTTGCAATACGTTCTGCGCACTGTTGCATACTTCCCCTGAGATTATGGGGCATGGCTATACAAAGCTTTGTGGTTGTCCTTTGACTGAGAAGCTATTTTTTCTTCAAATTTAGCCTATGAAGTATTCGGTCAATAAGGCTGTCATCTTATCTGAATAATCACACCTATCAAGGATTACAGCCCACTACTTTTATCTGGTTTCATTATCTGGATATTGGTATCTGTAGCTAGTTCCATCAGTAGGGTTTCCTCATTTATGGACAAGCTGTTAGGTAACCTGTAGGGTTGTTCTCTATAACCATCCCTAATATCAATTTCACAAATTCTCTCATATGTCCCTATACTGCTGTTAAGGGGGGGTTAAAATAACTAGGTCTCTTTAACTCATTTCCTTGTTCATCACAACTTCCCCCAAATGACGTCTCATTCGGAGATATCTCACACCACCGAGGGGGCAGCTCGAGCTGCCGCATTAGGCATTGCCACGAGAGGTAATGCTTGGATGCGGTCGTGTGACTTCGCAGACCCCTTTAAATCTTCCTTTTCCTTTGTCGATGCACCTATTGATGAATCTGCACTTTTTGGACCCAAAGTACGAGACACACTTGCACATAGTGAGAAAGACCTTGTCTGCTGTGCGCATGCGCTTTTCCACCCTCCAGAGGTCCTATTCCAGGAACCAGAAGAGAGGAAAAATGTGGTTCAAGAAATCCCAAGGATCTTTTCGTGACACTCGTGATGAAGAATCCCCCCCTCCCGGGGCAGAGGGGGCAACTCGTATGGAAGATGCCCCTTTTGGGGTAGAGGGGGTCCACATAATCGGGGTGCTAGAGATTCTTTCTCTGACAGACCCTACCAACGCTCCTGAGCAGCAGCCCGCTTGCTTTCCTCTGGAAGCAGTCGGGGGTCATTTTTCTCTGCACCCACCAGCTTGGCATATTATTATTATTATTATTACCGATGTTTGGGTGCAGAGAATAATATCCAGAGGCTACAAAATACCAATCGATTTAACTCCCAGACCCGTCAAATGAATCCCCGATGTACCACCCAATCAGAGGGAATTAGCAGCCTTAGAAATAGAAAAGCTGCTAAGAAAGAGTCCTCCAACCAGTCCCACCAGACCAGACAGGATCTGGGTTTTACTCAAGGTTCTTTTTAGTGCTAAAAAATACAGGGGACTGGAGACCAATCCTGGATCTCAGCCTATTGAACAAATTTATCAAACCTCATAAATTCCAGATGGTCATGGTACAGTCCATTCTTCCCTTCCTGGGGAGGGACAACTGGATGTGCTCTATAGACCTCCAGGATGTGTACTACCATATAAAGATGAATCACCACTCCCAGAGGTTTCTTCGCTTCCAGCTGGGAGCCAATCACTACCAGTTCAGGGCACTGCCATTCGGTCTCTCGACAGCCCCCTGAGCGTATGGCAGTTGTGGTAGCTCATCTTTGACTACAAGGATTCCAGGTGTTTCCCTATCTAGATGACTAGCTCCTTACCACTCCAACCAGTAATCTCCTAGTCCGCAGCCTCTCTTACACTCAAGTTCTCACCCTCCGCTTGGGGATTACAATAAACAAAGACAAATCTCAAATGTCCCCAACAAAGACATTGGAATTTATTGGAGCAGTCTTCGACACAACATCCTGTCAAGCTTCTCTTTCCCTTCACAGGCTTTCGAAAATAAGACACCAAATCCAAGACCTTCTTCCTAATAGACCTATGTACCAGCACGTCTTGTACTGCAACTCTTAGGCTCTATGGCGGCTGCCATTACGTTAGTACCACTGGCGAGACTGCACATAAGAATCCTGCAGTGGCTCCTTTCCACACAATGGTCGTTACTAACTCACCCACTCGACCACATGCTATGTCTTACAAACTGTTGCAAGGAAGAAATGCTATGGTGGATGAAGCCACAAATAATCTTTGGTTTTGACCATTTTGTCTTCCCCAGCCCATGGCCACGGTGACCACCGACTCTTCCTGTTAGGGTGGGGCAGGCATTTCCAGGGAAAGACTGTCCAAGGCACCTGGTCCCCCATGGAGGCCAATTTGCACATAAATGTCCTGGAACTGAGGGCAGTTCTCTTAGCGTTACAAGTGTTCCATGCATCCCTACCCTCTGGGACCATTGCAATTCAGTCAGACAACATGTCAGTCGTCTGGTATATCAACAAGCAAGGCAGAGCCAGGTCTTATCCCCTGTGTCAGGAAGCCATGAGGATTTGGCACTGGATGATAGCTTCCAACTGCGTTCTTATAGCAATGCACATTCCCGGGAGCTCCAACCTTATTGTGGAGAATCTCAGCAGGAACATCCTGATGCCTCACGAGTGGTCCCTCAACCTTGTAACAGTGGATTGGATCTTCCAACGCTGGGGCAAGCCTTGCTGCAACTTGTTTTCTTCCCCCCCAAACTACAAATGCAGAAACTATTTTGCCCTGATCCCACCTCAGGGGGAAACCACCAAGGGACGCTCTAATGCACGACTGGCCCCTGGGTCTTCCCCCATTATCCCTCATCCCAAAATTTCTCCAGAAAGCTCAGAGCTTGAGAAGCAAAGTGATCCTCATTTCCCCCTATTGGCCCCGTCATGTCTGGTTCCCATTTCTATGGCCTCCTCCGATTCACAGCCCTGTGGATCCTGGATCATTCCCAAGACCTGTTATCTCCTCTTCAGGGACTGATTCATCCACACCAGCACAGTCTCAAGCTCACAGCTTGGTTCCTCCAACAGATCAATTGTTTGTGGTCTTTGCAGGACCCAGGTTGGGTAAACCTGTTTCCAAAGTGACTTTATCCTCCTGGCTTAGAAACGTCATTACATTTATTGACCAACAGAATAAGCTATCCTTACCTTCCAGAATAAAGGCTCATTCTACCAGATCTATGGCTACTGCTGTAGCTTTTAATTCCAGAGCCTCTATGGATGATATCTGCGCAGCAGCCACTTAGGCAAGACCTCATACCTTTATCTCTCATTACAAATAGGATTTGGCCTCCAGGGTACGAGCATCTTTTGGTTCTATGGTGCTCAGGAATATCCTTCCTTAGGGCCACCCAGGACTCAAGTAGCTGGGGACTCTGTCCTATTACTAATTATTGAACAAAGATTTACAACATCAGATAAAGATGTTATGTCTTAGCATAACTTTCCATCTGTGTTGTAGATCTTTGTTCATTCATTACTTCCCGCCCTCCTTCCCCCTGCCTGGACTCCTGGTGGACTTTAGGAACTCCTGGTTAGGGTATTTGCTCAGACAGAGCCTTATACTATTTTTTTCTATTACTATGTCTGTTATCTAGTTGTGGGCAAACTCGATCTGGAGTAACTAGGGGAGGGGCATTATGGGTAGGTCTTAGCTGAGAGTTTTTGGCTGGCACAAGCTTGGAAACGGCCATATCCATTCCGAGGATGGAACCGAGGTCCTATTAGTAACGAATGAACAAAGATCTACAACACAGATGGAATTTTATGGTAAGACATAACTTCTTTTTTTTGGTGGAGAAATTGTGTTTATTTTACTTTTGTGTAGTTGGCATAGAGTTTTTAAAGTGCTTTTTACTGTGTTTTTCTGTCGAAAAGTAATATTTGGTGTTTTCTGGTGATTGGTTCTTGTCTTCCCCAGGAAAAATGCAAAATTTTTGATTTGACCATGGAAAAGACTACCAGTCCCATGGTCAGTCCTTCTTCCAGCCACAAAAAGAAGAAAGTTGGCAAACAGCCTTTGTCACCACAGCAGGCTAGCTATTTGCCACAGGTCGGTGACTCTACAGTGACCATTTGTTGTACCTCAGACCACTCCTCTTTTACCATGGATCCCCCGGTATAGCACCTACAGCCACAATGGACCAGGGTTTTGCCATGCCTTCTGCGGCTTGGCGTCCCCCAGGGGGCAAGGGAGAGCTACTTTTGTTTGTCCTGAAAGTGTGAACAGGGAAGGTTTCCCTGTTTTGTCAGAATGCTGTGCCCATCCTTAGGGAAGCTGCTGCTGTCATTAGTAACATGGTTGGCCCCATTTTTCTTTTCAAAAATAAATAGAAAACCAAACGTGTATCTACTCCTCCTCAATTTTCTTTGGATAGGGTAGAACTCTTTTGAGAAATGGTTAGGATAAGGGAGACTTGTGATCTTAGGTTGTGCCTTATGTTGCATCTAGAGTGCTGGCTTGTAAAGGAGTGGAATCTTTGTTCATTAGTTTGTATGTTATGGATGTGAAGAGTAATGTGCATCTTCCTTTAACACAAATTTTAGTTTGGAACTCTTACACCTGGGCTTTCCATAGCCTCCAGAGTGTTTATCTAATATTAAGCACCAAGTATTTGCATGTTTTTCATGAAATATTTTTAAGTTTCAAGTAACAAATGAATAAACAAACCAGTGTGTAATAAGCTAAAACATGTATAATGTTGAACATCTCAAAAACATTTGCAGCAAAACTATTTTATATTATTCACAGTATTTATCCTATTTAATTACTTACTGACTGTTCCCAAGTCTCTAGCATATTTCCAAAAAAGTTTGATCAGCTCTGGTGCATAAATATTTCCTATAGCTTATCTTTGATTATTATTATAACCTCATTTAAGGTCCATGTCTCTGACGTTAAGTAACCTATGGAAGAGTAGTGCCGTACCTTCCCCCTTCATTGTTCATGGTCTACAAGTACTTTTTTGATTTAAGATGTCATGCACCTACAATTTTACATTTTGTTTTGTGCAGTTCTATCACTATGATACTCTCTGTCTGTATCTTTTGTAATATTTTCCTTCTTGTATAGAGTGTACCACCTCCTACATTTTAGGTGGCAACAAGTAAGAGAATAAAGTAAGAGAAAAATCCTATGTCCTGATATGTTAATCTAGATCTCGCGAAGATCATTCTGAAATGTATCCCCCCTTCATAGCTCATAGCTTGCAGGTCCCTATTTTACAGTCATTCAAGAGACAGAAAATATTCACAACATTTTTAGCAAGTCCATAGTAAGGAAAAAATCGAGTATATTTCTCAAATGCATAGGGTTGTAGTCATTAGAAAACTGTTCCATAAATTTGTAACTCATTCATATTTCTATCCAGCCTGTCCAAGCCTCAAGTGGACCCACAGTGTTTGTCAGCCATGTTAGAAAAGCCAGAAAAAATCTCACCAAGTCTTTTGTTTTCCCCCTTCTGGATTTCTCTGGAGAATTCTCTGAATCAATCCTGATGTTTACATGGCCTTTTCTATATCCCTAATTAGTCCATGTCCAGTATTTTTCTTCTCCTTTTGTGTCCTTTCCACTTGCCACTTATCTGCCTTTTTTTCTTCTAAGCTCCTTCTTCCTCTTTTTGTGATATTTCCAAGCCATCCTTTTTAACATTAGAGTCCTTTCAGGTGGCACTGTTGTTGCTCGAAGTCTGCTGAGCTTCCTTTTTCACATTCTCTTGTCCGCTTGATATTTCAGTTTGTGCACTTTTCCCTCAAACTCACCATTTTCTTGTTGTATCATTACTTTTTTTTTTGGTAGTATCTGATTTGATTTTTTTGGCTGCTAACCGTGTAGCATGGGCCATCTCAGTCATTATGGCTACAGCTTATCTATAAAGCTCTGCTAAGCATAATTCCATTTTTCCATCTATGTTATGACATTCTTAACGGCTTCTTGAACTAAATGTTGTAGCATACTGCTGCATATTAAAAATATATATATATGTGTGTGTGTGTGTATATATATATATATATATATATATATATATATATATATATATATATATATATATAAAATATATATTTATTTATGCTTTTAGCTTATTCTTGTATGTGTAAATATAGTTTGCTCATTTCTTATGTGATCCTTTTCATCCAGGCTGTGACTGCGAATGATCCATTGAGATCAGTGCACTACCCTGGTAAACAAATATCAATCAATCAAGCAATAAATAAATAAATAAAATAATGGTGGTTGTTATGTGTGTCTCTCTCTCTGTCATTGCAATCCCTGTTTATTTGCTCCTTCCCACTCCTTATTCAGCTCTGAAAGTCTTTTTTCTAATTTTCTTTCTTTTTCTAATGTTAATTTTAACTGATTTTTAGCTCCTTGTAGAAAGTTCACCACATCTTTCACACTTAACAGAAGAGTCATCCACATCTCCTTCCACTAATGAAATAACCTGATATGTGTATAGTTGAGCTGTAGCAGCTTTTTTTTTTTTGTGTTGTCGCAAAGCATGCAGTCTTTGTGAATAGTCTGCTGAAAGATAACTATATACTTTCCTCGAAAGAATTCCACCATTTTGTCTTTTTTCTCATCAACCAGTCATTCATGGCCATTAACATGTGCCTAGGGATTTACTTTGTCAACTGCACATTCAGCTTTTTCCCCCACTCTATGAATCCTTTTAATTGATAGGTGTAAATAAGCATCCCATTAGCGATCTTTCTCTGAGATGGTTTCAGGTATTCCCTTTGTTCTGCTGCTCACTCGATGAGGGCAGTTTTCTAGATCATCTGTTTTCTCTTTTGTCTCCTGCATTCCTTATTCAGTTCATGTACTTGTATTTGTACTGTCTCTTGGGTAGGTCAAATCTTTTGATTGCTTTTTAAGAATTTCTGTATCACTTTCTATATTGTACATCTTTTTCTATTGAGTCAGTGTAATAGATGTCCATTTCTGCTGACATTACAGACATTCTCTTGAAGCGAATAAGCACTCTTTCTTTAGTTTAGGCCATTTTAAACCTTTATATCAGGTTTTCTGGATCTCCTCTACCTTCAGCCATTGTTGAGAAAGGAAACTTATCTTTTGCATCAGCAGTTAGAAACAAAAGAAGTAGGCACTCACTGCAGTGGATCTCACTCACTAAGTAGCCATCCTTCACTCAGGCTAGCCACGTCCCAGGCTATTTGCATATGTTGAGAAATATATAACAACTTTTTTGTTTAGTAAAGAAGGATTTTTTTCTGATGGATGGATTTCATCATCCAAAACTGTCTGATCCTTCCTACAGTGTTTCAGCAGCTGAAAATAGTGTTTGGACTAAGGCTGAGGAGCCAGCTTTACCAGGATCTCAGTGCATGACTACAAGCCATCACAAGAAAGATTTGTTTCTGTCAATCTGAAAGAAATACTTTCCAAGACCAATTACTTCCATATTCCTTTTATATTGGTATGGATAACACCATGGTTATGTGGTGAATCAACAGGTGAGGTTAGCACACCACATCTTTCCATTTTTGGAAAGGGGCACTTCTAATCTGACAATGGACCATTCAGCACTATGTACAACTCCCTGCAGTTCATGGTCAAAGAACCAGTTAGCAGATTCTAAGTCCACTTTTCAGGAGTCTGTGCAGAAGTGGATTGTATGAGAAATGGGTGCGATTGTGCCACAGCTCAATAATCGGCTCCAAACTCTTTGCTTTCTCTTTACTGATGAGGCTGTATAGAAACTGAATTCATCTTTTCATAAACTGAAACTTTACTGTATCCTATGTTACAGAAAGTACTTCTAATAGGAATGGATGGTGCAGTGGTGCAGCGGTAGCGTTGTCGCCTCACAGCAAGAGGTTCTCTGGTTCGATTCTTGGCTGGGGTGCCTTTTCTGTGGAGTCTGCATGTCCTCCCTGAATTCGTGTAGGTTTTCTCCGGGTGCTCTGGTTTCTTCCCACAAAGATGTGTCTGGAGTGTTTCTCCCCTGGCCTCTGCTGAAAGTTGGCTTTGTTCCAAGTCGGACTTTCCCGGTAAACAAATGTTAAATCAATTAAAAATTAGTAAATAGAACAGAGTCTCATTCTGATGTCTCTTTCCTGGCAAAATCAATCATGTGCCTCTGTCTTGCTGAAGTTGCCCACCCTTGTCCCATGGCTGCAGCCTCTACCAATGACTTTACCGACTCGGCTGCAGGAGAAAGTACTGTACCTCAGTCTCAAAACATTGAATCTTTTAGCATGGAGAATAGACTTTCAGTATAAAGTAAAGTTCATTTTCAAAGCACATTTAAATATCTTAAAAGAAGCCAAAAGAGCTACTGTAAATAAATCATACCTACAGAAATAAATATTTTTCTTCACCTTCCTCAAAGGGCTTAGCATCTTTAAATTGTCCAGCTTCAAGGATACTGGACTACCTCAGCTATATTTTTGAGTGAAATTAGCAAACCCCTCTACCAAAATTAGTGTTTCCTTGGTTTCTGCTTGACTGACATTTTTGCCCAGACAGCAACAGATCAGTCTCTTAATGCCTTTTTTGAAGGGCATTGTCTCTCTTTCCGGGTATTCAGATTTCATGTTGGAGAAGTTGACTCTACTTCCTTTTGAACCAGCTGCTTTGGGGGCATTAAGTACCCTTCCTAGAGAAACCTTTTTTCTAGTTGCAGAAATCTCAGTAAAAAAAGGATCTCACAGTTGCAAATTCTCAAGTGCAAGCCATAATATTCAGTTTTTCCATAATGAAATACTGTCACAGAAAAACTAATTCCTCATTCATACCAAAAGTTGTCTTTACTTTATCAACCAATTCATTCAGATTCCAGTCTTGTATCTGAGCTACCAAAATAACATCTGCAACATACATTGGGTAACGGATCAACTTTTTGGGTTATTCAAGAAAGAGAGCAAATGCTTTCTTTTAACCAAGCAATGAGTTCATAATCCTAGTTTAGAAGTCTCTTCAAAGTCAAGATGTTCCACAAGATAAAACAGAGGGCTACTTAAATATAGTGCAGATGTTTAAAAAATAGCTGAGTGCACCATGAAAACAAATAAGGACATTTAATGACCCGGAATAAAGTAAATATCCACAGCTAACACATTCTCACAAATTAGCTGTTTTAGGCTTGCATTAGAGCTTGTAAAACACCTTAATATAGGACTGTACTGAAATCACATGAGAATTGGCATCATTATTTAATAACAAATTATATCTTAAAAATAAACATTTCTAAAATATCTTATATAAATGCTCATATATTTGTTCTTTGAGTGAGCAATCTGTCTTTCCTACATAATAAGCACAACGTAGTTCAGACAAAGGATGCCATGTTGAAAGATATAGTGGGGAGTATGCCTAAATTTGCTGTTATAAATAATAAAAATCTCAGGAGAAGGTTGTTATAAAAGACCATCTTGTAAGTTTATGACCACTAAAAAGAGAACTTTCTCATGCAATGATGTGTGTGTGTGTGTCTGTGGAACTTGTCTCATAGCTATACTGGTTGGCTCAGTATTTGAAGTTTTTATACCACAAGCACACTTTCACATTTGGACATCCATCCAGGCTAGAAGAAACAAAGAAAATGCATGTCCGTGCTTGATTTACTGGGGACTCCTGCAACACCTGCATAGATACTTTCACGCCTATGGAACAAGCCGTAACCTGGAAAGGAAGCTGTAAACATGTTAGAATTTACTATTACAGAGTGACCTGTCCTAGAAAAATCTACTGTTTTGATATCTGATGCATCTGCATGGTATACTGTTTTCATATTTTTTTAATGTAATCATTAGTTTGTAAATGTTGTTGTGGGTTGTAGCCATGGTGGTTCAGGCCTTGTGTTTCTCAGTACTGTAATCTGGAATGGAATAGGTAGTAATATAGTGTGGTAACCTAAAGTTAGTGCTGAGTACTTTCAATGATCTCCTTGCAGATTTGATGTGTGCCCACAGAGTTTGAGGAGCACTGCAAAATAACTGCAGACTAATGTGGGGCATTTAATTTTAATTTTACAGAGGGTGTAATGGTTGTATTTCTAACTGGATGAAAAATGTGAATAGAATGCCTCTTGTAAGAGGCCAACCTCAAGCATTAACATTCCTTTTTGAATGCCTTGTTGTTTTTTAAGGAGTCCTAACTGATTTTTTTTTTATTCTGAAACATGTTTATGGATTTACTGACTGTTAACAGGTTAACCCTACTGGAAACTAGCACATTTTTATAAGGGACCTGAGGGGAAAATCCCCTATTATATTGAGCAGTATAAAAAGTAAAACATTATATAGTCCAGTTGGCTTCATGCTAGCTAAATGGAGATTACATTAAACAAACAATAATAGATAACTTTCATAGATATTTATACACAGGCAAATGTTGGTTGAGGATGTCACTAAGATATTGTATTAATATAAAAGTAGATATTTGTGTAGCAGCTTAGCACTATAGTGTGGTAGCAATGACAGAGGACAACATTGGTAAGCCTGATGCATCAAAAATGATGATGCAAGTTATGCAAGCTAATTTTTTTGAACAAGGCCTTATATAGCTGCTTAAAGGAAGATGTTAAGTTGTCAATCTCGCCTTCATTCTTGCTGGATGGGTTCGAAGCCGATCATCGGCTCCGACTCGGCACTTGCTTTAGCTCGAGAACTCCTTTTACCAGCTCGAGGCAACCCTATATCCCATGATGCAAGGCGGAACTACCTCAGATCTCGTTTGCCGCTTAGCGAAAGAGGTCTCCTTTGCCAGCTGAGGTAAGTTTTTTTCTTGTTAAAGAAGAAAAAGTTCAGTTAGGGGTTTATTTTTTCCCTTTAGTGTTAGATTAGCCTGTACTTAGTTACAGCCCACCCTATTCCCTTCCTTTTAAACTTTTATAATAGTTTTCAGTTTAAAGTTTTAGTCAGGCCTAGTTCCCCAAGTTATTCCCTTCCTGTGTGTCTGTGTAGGGATTAAGTTGTGTGTTTGTGGGGACTGTTTGTGTCTATCCTTTTTAGGATGTCTAAAGAAGGCAAGGTCTCAGGCTTCAAGAAGTGTGACCAGTGCTGTCAGAAAATGTCCCTGACAGAAGGTCACACTTCTTGTGTGTATTGCCTGGGGCCTTTGCACCTGCAGGACTCCTGTGCGTTGTGTCACGCTTTCAGCCAGAGAGTCCTGCAGGAAAGGAGGAACAAATTAATCCTCCGAGGTTTACTTAAACCTGAAGGTTCTCCTCCTAAGCCAGGGGCAGGAAAACCTCTTAAGCCACCGAAGGTTCAGGCTACAGTGTCCAAGCCTCCTCCGGTGGCTCCGGCTCCGTCGGAGCCGATATCGGCTCCGGCTGGAGTCGATACTTCTTCTGTTAGAGTAGTGGGTTCGGTGCCGACCGGCTCCGATACCCTGACTACTGTGGCCTTGTCGGCTCCGGCTGGAGCCGACACTTTATCCAGCATCAGAGCCGAGATATCCTCGGCTCCATCTGGGGTTCAAGGGACTTCGGCTCCGATGGCTTCGACCCGTAAGAGATCCCGGTCCCCTTCGATACTAAGTATTCACTCGGCTCCAGGGTCTCCTCTTTTGTCGGAGCGGAGCCATCGGAGCCGATCTTCGAGATCTTCCAGGCTGTCTGACCACGATTTGGAGAGGGTGGTAAGCAGGCTGTTGAAGTCTCAGGCACTGGCCCAAATGCTCCATAGCCCGTCTCAGCAGACTTCGGCTATAGCCCCGATTCTTGAGATTCCTCCTCCGACTCCACACCACAGTTCGGAGCCGGAGCTTCTTGGGACAGCGACTGTTTCGATGCCGGAGCCGATACATCCTTCAGCTCCGTCGTCTTCGGCTCCGATCTCCTCCTTGAGACCTTCCTTGGAGGGATCCGGTCGTCGGGTTTCCACTGTCGGCTCCGAGGGGGCTAGTGGCATCGGACCCTTGTCCGACCCCGCTCTCCCTCTCGGAGCTTCGGCTTTGGTAAGCTCGGCGCCGACATCGCCTCGAGCCTTCTCTCTCCTTGGAGCCGACCATTCCTGTTTCTTCGGAGCGGGTGTGTTCAGGTCTCCCGGGGAGAGGAGCCTTTGAGGTGATGAGGAGTGTCCTGGCCTCTGAGCCTGGTCAACGGTCTATCCCTCTAGCTCCTCCCTCATCAGTGCCTGCAGATGCCTCTTGCCAGCCTCTTGCTCTCAGGCCCAGGGATCCATCGCCCCAGGTTTCCCCACTGGGAATTTCCTCCTCTTCCGAGGTTTCTCCTGATCCTGCGGGGGAACCCCCTCGGAAGAGGACGTGTAAGAGGAAACACACAGACTCCCCTGAGTCTACTACATCTGATACCAACTTAGATGAGTCGGAGGGTTCCCCACGGTCCCCCTCTGAGGATGTCTCATTTTCAGACATCCTTGAGCTCCTCAAACAGAGGGGGAATTGGCCCTCCATTGACCCCTCCGAGGATGAGTCGGTATACCTGGAGGCTTTTGAATCCCGACCCTCCACCTCCTGGGTGTCTCCGCCTTTCGACCCACTCATGCAGGTAGTGGCTCGGAAGGCGTGGCGGCTCCAGATTCTGTGGAACCTGTCCCCAGGAGACCATCCAAGTTCATCACGGCCCCTTCGGATAAACAGTTCCTGTCCAAAGGTGTCTCTGTGGATGCTATGGTGGTAGCGCGGCCACTAAGAAGGAACTGGCGGATCCTTCAGTACCTGTCCATCCTCCTAATAAGGATTCTAGGACCATGGACAGGTATGGAAAGCGGATGTTTTCTTCAGCGACCTTTGCTATGCGTTCGCTGAATTACCTTTGTCACTTCACCAGGCTTCAACGAGATATTCTCAAGGAACTGGGAGAAGTAGTCCAGGATCCTTCTGCTGCTGGGGCTCAGGAAAAGATTGCCTCACAGCTTGCTATCCTGAATTCCATATCTAACTCCTCCATGCGGCTCATATCTTATGCGGCCGATGGAGCGAGCAGGGCCGCAGGCACAGGTGTTGCTCTTAGACGCCAAGCCTGGATGCGGCTGTGTAATTTTGCGGACCCCTTTAAGGCGTCCTTCACCAACACCCCTTTGACGGTTCGGCTTTGTTCGACCTCAGGTGAAGGATACTTTGACCAGATGTGAGCAGGACGGTAAAACTCTTTCTGCCGTTGGAGTCCAGTTTTCCACTCCTTCTAGACCATATCCCAAGGGTCAGAAGGGGGGGAAGATGTGGTTCCGTAAAGCCCAAGGAGCTACACCGGACACACGTGGTCAGTTTACCCCCAGAGGCAGAGGGGGTAACAATAATAGACGCCCTAGAGGCAGGGGGGGTCCTCAGAACCAGGGCAACAGGGAGTCTCTTCCTGAGAAGCCTTTTCAGCATCCCTGAGGTGTTGCCCGACTGTCCACCCTTGGAGGCAGTCGGGGGAAGAATTTCGCTGTACCCAGTAGCCTGGCAATCCCTATCACAAGAGAAGTGGGTACAGTCGATCATATCCGAGGGTTACAAAATCCCCTTCAAAGGTTTCCGTACCTCTACAATCCCTTCCAGACATCTCACCCGGTCAAAGGGATTTGGCAAGACAGGAAGTTTCAAAACTCCTGGAAAAAAGAGCCATCCAAACAGTGCCGCAGACCAAGTAGGATCCGGCTTCTACTCAAGATTCTTTTTGGTCCCCAAAAGGACGGGAGATTGGAGACCAATACTAGACCTAAGCAGACTAAACAAGTCTGTCAAAAAGGCAAGATTCCGGATGGTCACTCTGCAATCCATTCTGCCCTTTCTGGGCAAGGACAACTGGATGCGCTCTATAGACCTTCAAGATGCGTACTACCACATAAAGATTCACAGACGCTCCAGAAGGTTTCTCCGCTTTCGGCTGGGAGCCAGTCATTACCAATTCAGAGCACTGCCCTTTGGCCTCACTTCAGCCCCCAGAGAGTTCACCAAATGCATGGCAGTGGTCACAGCTCACCTGAGACGTCGAGGATTCCAGGTGTTTCCTTATTTGGACGACTGGCTCCTCTCCGCCACCTCCAAGCATCAGCTTCTTCGGTCCAGAGACTACACCCTCCAGCTTTGCAAGAGTCTAGGAATTTCGGTAAATTTCGAAAAATCCTCTCTGCTGCCTTGCCAATCTATCACCTTTATAGGCGCAGAGTTAAATACCGCCAAATGTTAGCCAGGCTAACAGATCAAAGGATTCTGGACATCCAGAAATTTGTTCAGCTTCTGTTACAAAGCGACAAGATCAAAGCCAGGTTTGTCTTGAAAGTTCTAGGCCTAATGGCTGCGGCCATTGTTCTTCTTCCACTGGCTCGCTTCCACATGCGTCTCCTGCAGTGGATGTTATTCACGCAGTGGTCGTACCACGATCTGCCCATGAGACACGAAATCTTGGTAACACAGTCGTGCAGGGCTCATCTACGATGGTGGATATCTTCCCCTCTTCTTCATCAGGGCCGACCCTTTGTTCCCCCTCCTCCAGTTGCCACAGTCACCACGGATGCCTCTCTGATCGGGTGGGGGGGGCATTATCAGGGCAGGATGGTCCACGGGACGTGGCAACCCATAGAATACCACCTGAACATAAATGTCCTAGAGATGAGAGCAGTGCTTTTAACGTTGCAAGCCCTCGACAACTTTCTTCCCACAGGGACTATTGCAGTAGAGACGGACAACATGTCCGTGGTCTGGTACATCAACAAACAGGGCGGAACCAGGTCCTATCCCTTATGTCGAGAAGCTCTCAGACTTTGGCAATGGGCGATCTCTTCTCAGCGGTTTCTGATAGCAACGCACATCCCCGGCAGGTCCAACCTATTGGCGGACAGGCTAAGCAGATCTATTCTGATGCCTCACGAGTGGTCTCTCAATCAATCTGTAGTGGATCAGATTTTTCTGAAGTGGGGCACCCCTTGTTGCGATCTTTTCGCTACCCCTCAAAACAGCAAGTGCCCAGATTACTTCACACTATTTCCTCTTCCAGGCCAACCCTTGAGAGACTCTCTAACCCAGGATTGGCCTCGGGACTTCTTTATGCTTTTCCTCCCTTTCCATTGATTCCACAAGTCATTCAGAAAGCCACCGTTTTGAGAGCCAAATTGATCCTCATTGCTCCATATTGGCCTCGACAAATTTGATTTCCGTCTCTACATCATCATCTTCTGGTGCAGCCCTGGCATCTGGACCCAGTTCCGGATCTTTTGATCCACCAGTCGGGTCAGCAGCACCGGGCCATTCATTCTCTCAACCTCACTGCTTGGTTGCTCCACTTCCTTCCCTAGCCAGGCTACCAATGATTTCTGACTCGGTCAGAGACATTTTAGTGTCTTCTTTAAAGTCGTCCACTAGAACTGTTTATGCTAGCAAGTGGCGACGTTTCCATTTGGGCAAACGCCAGAAATATTGATCCTTTTACCGCTCCTGTACATTCTGTTTTGGATTTCCTGGCGGAGGTTTTTCATTCGGGATCTTCGTCATCTACAGTCAAAGTACAACTGGCTGCTATTTCCAAGTATCATGTTGGCTTGCATGACAATAACATCATGTCTCATAGGTTATGCAAAGCCTTTTTAAGAGGAGTTTTTCTCCTAAAACCGCCTGTGAAACATCCTCCTCCGCAATGGGATCTAAACTTAATGTTGGCATCCCTAATTCTACCTCCTTTCGAACCGTCTGCTACGTGTTCTTTAAAGTTATTGACGTGGAAAACTATATTTTTACTGGCTGTTACTTCTGCAAGAAGAGTTTCTGAGATTCAGGCCCTCTGTATTCGTTCACCTTGTCTGCTTTTTCATAAGGATAGGGTTTCGCTCAGAACTAACCCTTCCTTTCTTCCCAAGGTTGTATCTCAAACCAATATTAACCAGTCTATTGATCTACCAGTTTTCTTTCCTAACTATTCTGACAGAGCTGAACAGAAGCTGCATTTTTTGGATGTTCGTCAGCTCAGGTACTACTTGCATAGGACTAAACAAATTAGAAAATCAGACCAATTGTTTGTCTCCTATGCAGAAAACAGGTTAGGTCTTCCAGTTTCTAAAGTGACCTTATCTAGATGGTTGACTTCCACCATTTCCTATGTGTACTCTCTAAGGGGCAAACAACTATCTTCTAAGCCAAAGGCACATTCGACCAGGAGACTATCCACTTCTGTAGCCTTTCAGGATAGACTTCCCATTGACACTATTTGTGCAGCAGCTACTCGGGCCACGCCTCATACCTTTGTGTCTCATTACAAGTTGGATTTGGCCTCCAGAGATAGGGCCAGTTTTGGTTCCACAGTTCTCAAGAGTCTGTTCCATTGAGCCACCCGGGATACAGGTGCTAGGGACGCGGTCCCATCCAGCAAGAATGAAGGCGAGATTGACAACTTAACATTTAGAAGTTATGTACCTACCATAACGTTCCATGTTAGTTGTCTTCTCGCCTTCTTTCTTCGCCCCTCCCTCCTTCCCCCTGGCCTGGACAGATCTTGGAGAGTTCCTATTAGATTGTTTCCTCTGGAGCATTGTTATGAGGACTTCTTTTAGGAACCATGGTTCCTAATTATGTTAGGATAGTCTTTAGCAGGGTCAGTTAGCTGCCAAACGAGATCTGAGGTAGTTCCGCCTTGCATCATGGGATATAGGGTTGCCTCGAGCTGGTAAAAGGAGTTCTCGAGCTAAAGCAAGTGCCGAGTCGGAGCCGAGGATCGGCTCCGAACCCATCCAGCAAGAAAGAAGGCGAGAGAAGACAACTAACATGGAACGTTATGGTAGGTACATAACTTCTAATTTTTGTTTCGAGTTGCTTTTAGTATAGGTAGTGCTTGGTTTCTTTTGGATGTTAGCTTGTTGTTAGAGCTGCTGTCTCCAAATTATTTGTTTATTTTTCTTTTGCATATGAAGAACTAATTTGATGATCGTAAGTCCCATTTTTGGATGTAGCATGCCAGTACTGGGTTGAGGTCAGGACATGACTGGGTATGTTGGAGATGGGTGGAAGTGACTTGTACATATTTAATATGTTTTTGTGTCATGCCATGTAAGTTTCTTAGGATTGAGCAAAGTTTGTCTACAGAAAACTTGACAACAATGTATGTGACCTAAGTGTAGATCCAGAATAGTGAGTGATATATTACACAAAGTCTCGTGTTCTCTATTCTCACCAGTGCCACTTCCTTTAGGCTTTGTTTTGCAGGCTCATAGGTTCATGGGTACTTACTAGGCTATCGATTTGTGAGGATCTTAAGCAGGCTAGCCTTATAGTTATAGTCCCATGATAGTTTTTAGCCCTTATGTTTTGCATATGTGCAACTCAGAGATGGTCTGAACAGGTATATGTTTGGATGTTAACGTTTCCCTGTCCATGAGGGACAGGAGTACTAAACTAGGGGTGACTTTGCAATTACCCATCCATTCTTTTCCAAATTACATTTGACTAAAGTAAGACAATCATTTTGCTTTGTGTGGAGTGGAAGATGGCTGCATCAAAACAGTGATCTCACTGATACAAACCTATTCCTCCAACATATTCTATTATTTTGCAAAAGAGATTGAGATCCTTAATGCATAATAGGTCTGAAAGAACAGGGTTTGTTAAAGCTCTATATTTGAGGTAGAGGTCACCCCTCAGAGCCTGAATAAAACTGAGAAAAGAGACAAGGCTTTGAGATAGTTAGTTTAGTTTTATAATATATTACCTTATTTTTTTTTTTTTTTTTTTTTTTTTTTTTGAGTAGTGAGAAGACATTGTGGTCATTCCAGTTGTCATAAGTGTTAAACCAGTGCATAATGAAACATTATGCTCCATAAATGGCCTAATGAATGCTAAGTGCACTAGAACAGTAACATCCCTGGATCTGAACACAATACCGTTAGATGCAAGCTGTATAATGAAAATGGACTTCCTAACGTGATCAAATGACAGTTCATTGTCATCATAGGTTCCCAGATCCTTAACCACAGGACAGTTCATTGTCATCATAGGTTCCCAGATCCTTAACCACAGGATCAGTTTTCAGAGATGTACTGTCAATCTGATAGATACAAGGGGTGTCATGCTTGCTCAAGGATACAATTGTACTTAGTTTTAGTCTATGTTGTGATGCCGGCTATTTGTTTGGGGCAGGTCGTCTTGGACGATCTCTGTGTTCTCTGGAGAATTTATGATGGCACCAAGTTTGCTTTCATCTGCAAACTTGGTGAGTTGCAAACATATTTAATATTAGATTTGACCCCTGAGAGGTAAATACCAAAGAGAGGTGGCCCAATGACTGAACCTTTGAGTACACCACTAGTGACAGGTCTTTTGGCAGAAGATAGTGCCACCTAGCCTAACTTCCTGGGTTCTGTTTGTGAGCCAGGTTGCTATTTATCAAGTTATATAGGTATTTGACGGTTGGCTGAGAGAGTTTATCTACAATACTGGGTAGTGATTATTCGTACACTCTCTTTTTTATGAGATAGTAGCTATTGAAGGAAATAAAATACAAATAGTAATAAAGACTTAATTTCAAAATAAATAAAATGGAAACGAGTAAGAGTGGTACTGTAAAAATAACAATGGCAACATGAAAAAAAACCTCATACAAGTTAACTGTTCACTTGTTCGCTGCAAGCGATAAAATGTTAGGATCTTTAGTTTAACCTCCAATACGAGGGACATTGGCAGAACAAGTGAGGTAGGCAGAAGTTCAGGGATACATCCTAGAGCTTGAACAGGACTTTTTTTCTCTAACAGACTGGTACATGCCCTCATTTTTCAGTCAAAGTATTGCTCTGAAAAAAATATGTTGCTCCGTTCACCCCAATCCCTCCTAAAATTGGCAATTTTGAGAGAACTGCCTATTGAAGTGTTGGCACTCAAAGTGCAAGCTGAAAAAAAAAGACAGATACTATGGGAATAGAGCGAATGCTGAAGATCAATTTTCTCCTTTAAGTTGCAGCAAGCCCCCACACCTCCAAACATAACTCTGAGATTGCCAAACCACAGAGAAAATGGAATAGGCCGAGAAATGGCCATCTCAGACTTGGTGTATCCAAGTCCATTTTTCAGCCATTTTGGGACTCTCTAGTGGACCAAATATTTTAAAAGGGTACTGTTTGGGAGAGAATACGATGGATTACACTTAATAAATTACCATAATTAGAGTTATAGACTTCTTTTAAAGTTTTATTCTATTAACTTTTCAAGTTAATTTTACTAATAATTTAAAAAGTGTCCCCGATTTGGGACATTTGTACCTGGTTATTTCTCAATTTGTCTCTGTTTCTGGAGGTAAAAGGTTGTGCATGTGTCAGTCTTTTTTTTAATAAACTGGCATGTGTCAGGCAGGGCTAAAGATCTATTTTTAAACACTAGTGTTCATAGAGGGACAATTCTGGAGAACACTGTTATGAGAAACACTTGCTAGGTCCAGTGTTCCCTGTTATTTCTTTAAAACTTTTCTGTAATTGGTGTGAATGTAAAATCCTGTGTATGCTAGGTAGAGTAAAATAATACTCTTCCCATCATTAAAACGATCTTAATGTTGTAATAGCAGCTGTCCATGTATGCGACCGCCATAACTTTCTAAAGGCTACTTAAAAAATCTGCAGCAGTCCAACTTGGTTGTCTTGTAACTGGAAGCAGTTGAACTGGACATGTTTGGATTTCCATAGCTACAACTCAATAGAGTTCCTGTAGTGTTATTTGACAACTCAGCAAAGGCGGCGTTTAAAAATTAGAAAAAATAATCTGTTTAGAAATTTGGCTAAGCCCTTGTGTAATTTATCAGATCTTGAGCCTTTTAATTAATAATGGACTCTATTTTCAAGAGGAAAAATATTGATGCCTTTGTGGTTGTCCTTAAGTTGAAACACTCTGCAGCCTCCTTGACAGAAGCAGCTGCACTGACATGCTGAAAGATGTTTGCATCATAATTAGGTTGCACCCGTTGTTTGTAGTTACAGAATCACCGTCTTTGAAACATAAATGATGTCTAACGTGGCCATAGCCATACATCATATACACCATGGTATACACTTTAAAATATATATATTGTAGTCTATATAATTTTTAAAAATTAATGTAGACAGATATGTATTTATAAATATTTATATGTTTATTTACCCTGAGCGTGGTATGACTCTGTATGTGTTTAGTTAATGCATTATGCTAGAATTTTAATAGAAGAACAGCTGGAGTGTTTAACTGTTTTTTCAGAATGTCAGATTGGTTATATCTGTCATTTCAATTTTTTTTCTTTTTTCATTCTTGAAAAAGGCTGCTATCCAATCTTAGACCTGCTGCCTAGCAGCGAGGGTAGTAGAAGCTGGTGTGGCCCTGTGAGTTATACAGGAGTAAGGGAGGCTTATGTTGTAGCAGGAGGGAGACTGTAGATGCATGCTTCCAAAAGAGGGATTATATTTCTTGTTGCTCAGCTAAGGTACCTGACTGATAGCACAGTTAGATTTCAACTCCTTAATTCCCAAATAAAGTCAACCATGACGTCTGCCCCAGCAGTAATTATAGTTACAAACTATAGATTGCAACTGGTCCCTTGTAGTAACCAGACAATGAATACCTACAGTAGTAGAGGCTTTTGGGGTGTGGGCCAGGAAGATCTTACCCTTTTCATCCCATTTGCCTTTGTTCCTTTTCCTGTTCGTACCTTAAACACTTTTTCAGCCCAGATAACCCAACTTCAGGATGAATTTAACTGCTGTGATTATGAGCGATTTGTTTGCTCCAACTGAAAAGGTGTGGTGGCTTCTGTTTGGCCTGAATTTGGTATAACTCTTTATGTAATAACTCCTGTGTCTGTGATGTTGGTCTACTCTGCTTTGCAATTAAAGTTGTAACTTAAATCAACTAAGAAGTATAAAAACAGTGCAATGGAGCCATAGAAATCCTTGCAGGTACTTTATTTGTATCCATTTTTTTAATTCAGGTTTAGAATGCAGACACTTTTGTTTTTTCTATTCTAAAGACATGCTTCTGGAGCATTTCTCCCCGGGCCTCCGCTGAAAACAGGATCTGTGGAACCTAGTCGGACTTTCCCGGTCAACAAATGTTAAATAATAAATAAATAAATAAAATAAAATAAAATTCTGATGAGAGCTTTTGTTCCAATGTGGGGAAATTCTTATTAACACTAAAGTTGTTATTGTTGTGTCTTTCGGCTTTTCCCGGTCAGGGGTCGCCACAGCGGAACTCCGGTCCGCTAATGATTGGTAGTGATTTTTACGTACCTGGTTACCCGCCCTGACGCACAACCTTCAACGAAGGCACGCCTCATTCACATATGCCTCCACACAGAAGACTCTCTAGCCGAGAATCGAATGGGACAACGTCTTGCTATGAGGCGACAGCGCTACCGCAGCACCACCACCGCAGTCTTATTTACACTAAAGTGCATATAACAAATGAAAATTCCAGTGAGATAAAAACAAAACATGGAATAGCTAGATAGATGCCACTGTCTTTGTTCTTGATTGTTTTCAGAATTCTTGTTAATAGCAGTTGTTGAAGTTAATGCAGTTGTGCCCTACCTCATGAGTTGTGGGGTACCTTCTAGAAGAGGGAGAAGAAATAGAAGCACAGCTGACTTAACTTCGCTTGTCTGACCTATATCAGAAATGGGTTCTTGGTGATGGCACTGACCCTACCTTTTGCTTCTCTTATTTGACATAATTTTCACACAGAAAAGGACCTCACATTTTTGATACATTCACAGTGACTTTTTTCCATTTATACACTGCAAACTCCTGGAGGGATACTTTCCATGATGAGCAGACCTGTATATTTGTCACTTGTATGTAGGTGCTGATGAGAAACCAAATATTAAATAAGCTACTAAAAAAAAAAGATGAACATCTTCACACCTCTCTCTCTGAGCTATGTATGAAATGATGATATGTAATAAAAATGAATCATCAGCCTCCTGGGTTTTCTGGTTTGGGAATGCCATTTAAAAACAGCCAGCATGTTCAGTTTATTATATATATATATATTCACACTCTTCATGTTTCCCATCACAAACTATACATGACAGTTAAATTAAAACCTCATATGAGCTTTGCAGAAATAATAATGATCAGCTCTGAAGCCTACTGCTTGACAAGATTTTTCACCTTTTTCGAGGGATCAGAATCCAAATGCATTTCATCTAATTTTCAGTCTGTTATTTTTATATTAATCATGCTTCTCTGCTCAACAGATGTGCAGGACATTTCTTTTCAGAGGAGTGTGTGTGTGTGTGTGTGTGTGTGTGTGTGTGTGTGTGTGTGTGTGTGTGTGTGTGTGTGTGTGTGTGTGTGTGTGTGTGTGTGTGCATCTCTCTCTCTCTCTCTCTCTCTCTCTCTCTTTCTTTCTCAATCTCTCACTTTATAATACTGACTTTTTTGTTCCTTGTAAAAAAACAGATGAATAAATTTAGTAGCTCAAGGTTGCTGTAGATAATAAACTATGTTTGACTCTAATGGTTCCAAACAACGCTAATTTTTATATGGTAATGTCCGGGGTAAAATGGTTGAATCAGATTGTTTAACTCAATTGTTTTACTAGTCCTTGTCTGGATGTTTAACTATTGAAACATCTCTGTAGTGCCTACAGAATGTGATCAGTAGGCGTTACTTAAACTGTGGCAGCAAAGATCCTTTTCAGCAAAATAAACTAGAAGCCTAATCCTTGGGACTGTATGGCAAAATATTTTTTTTTGTAGGACAGTTGAAACAAGGGAAATTAACATAAGGATGAAAGAGTGCATATTAGGTCAGTGGTGTTAAAGTATAACATCTCAGACTCTGTGTTTGTGAGCTGTGAGGTATTTTCAAGTGTCTATATCTCTCACCATGTTGATCATAAAAATGTCCCCTGAACTGCACCTTCTCCACTCCCATGTGGGACACTGTAATTCTTAGTAAAGCATTTAGTGGACTGCCTCTTCTATGTGTGGGGAAAAAGTTGGCATTTACATGAAAGACTGCACTGTTATGTCTGGGAACCAGTCCTAGTATCTGAATGAAGTCAAGCTGCCTTGTGCAAATATCTTGCTGTCTCCAACAAGATGTCTGTAATAGGTTATCTCCTTAGTTGCAGAACTGGTCATTAACTGAATACCTGGTTTCTTTCCTCCATCAGTGTGACACTGGCCTCCGTACTTGCCCTTCTTCTTGAAAGAGCTGTTCATGAGTCCCTGGTGCTGGCCTTTTCAGTGAGGCCCATCATTCACTTGGATCTGTTATTGCAGTTTGGTGCCTCATGGTATGTGATGGAAAAGCCCGTTTGTGCTAGTGGCCCACTTGCCAATAATATTATTTATTAGTCATCTTCTGTACCTCTTTTCTTTTTGAAAACTCACAGTTGGATGCAGCCCACATTATTGGCAGCGGAGCTGCTTTGATAATTGTATTTTCACCGTATACTGTTTCTAAAATGTAATGCTAAAATTAATTAATAGATTTTTGCTAACTTTGTTTTTTGACTGAGGAACAACGGTGATGTACTGTAAGTCATTCTCTGCTTATGTAGCTTTGCAGAAGTTGTCCTCTGCCCTCTACTTTTCTGAAAATGTACTAAAATACAAAAATGCAGAGCATGGACCAGTCTATACAAAGAGTAGGACTCTCGAAGAGGGAATTTTATTAAATATTGCAGTTATTGAGCTGCCCAGATTATATATTTAATTTCTGTGGCATTCAGCTAAGCCCCATACCATTATTAGTATGTCCTAATTTGGGCCTTATGACATGCATAGCCAGCACAGTTGGAGCAGGTGTTATAGTAACATTGTAACTTATATAACTGATTATGTGTTGTATGTGTGATGCTTCTGCACTGGCCTACTAATCAAGGAGCCACAATCCTCATCACTGGCAACAGTGGGGAACGTACACATTGAGAGGATGACAAGTGCACACACAGTAAAGTGCAATTTTCAGGGAGGACAAGAATTTACAAATTCTTGTCCTCCCCAAAAAGCAAATATTAAATCATCTATGTATATACAGTCATTTTCGAAGAGGCCCATAAATAAATTAGCATACAAATGGGGCAAAAGATGACCCCCATGGCTGTACCTTGTATCTGTTTGTATAATCTCCCATCAAAATAAAAAAAATATATATTTAAACAAAAACACTTCTGTAATATAATTTGAAACTGGGTTAGCACCAAGAAAAATGAAAGAGCTCCAAGACCAAATGTATGTTGGATGTTAGTATACAGACTAAATCCAATACATGTCCTGCCCCCACTGAATATCCGATAAAAATATGTAGTCAAATATTTTAGATGCATAGATTTAATATTTGTTTGTTAGGGAGGACAAGAATATGTACCATTTGTATACAGTGTTTGCAGACTAATGGGTTTAATTTACAGTTTGATGGTTTAAAAGTTAGTCAAAAAATATAATTCCTGGATGTCCTGTTAGAGGGTATGAGTAGTGGGGAGATACATATGAGAATTTATAGGAAGTTTGCAGATTGCAACCACTATTTACATGGGTGTAGTTGCCATCCTCTGCACACTTTGTCAGCTCTGCCATATGGGGTGTTGTTGAGGTTATGTCAATTGTGTAATAATGATATAGACTTTTGGAAAGAAATACAGCTTACATTAGACATGTTTACTAGAAGAGGTTAGGATAAGGGGAATTTATTAGCAAGTGTAGATAGTTTTATGACAAACAAAGAGAACATAAAAATCTAGTCTATTTTGGCAATGGATACCCAATGGCGGATGAGAAAAATAAGAAAGAAGTATTTTTTGTGACAACTTATAGTCCACTTAGTATGAAAATTATGAATTTGGTAAAATTTTGTATTGGGAATTTTTAGTGAAACAAAGATT
The DNA here is from genome assembly GCF_019279795.1 of Protopterus annectens. Lineage (NCBI taxonomy): Eukaryota > Metazoa > Chordata > Ceratodontiformes > Protopteridae > Protopterus > Protopterus annectens. The sequence continues at coordinate 393,132,517 of NC_056730.1, read as the reverse complement.
TTATGAATGTGTTAAGTTAAAAAAAAAAAAAAAAAACAGGAATTTCATATGAGAGAGGTCGGAATATTAGAGACATATTTGTACATGGGAGATTTACGTCCCCCATGAACACTATTATTAATAGTATGCTGTTGTTGTAAATTTATAGTGAGAGGTTTTAGTAATATTAATGGAAAGAAATATACAATACAGGTCAATTATTGTTGTGGCACAGAGGGGATAATACTGTATATGCCATGACATGTCCTTGCAATAAATTTTATATTAGTAAAAGGGCTTTCAGAATAAGATTACAAGAACACTTAAGTGATATCAGAAAATTTATGGTAGAAAGTCCGGTTGCAATGCATTTTGAAATTTATCACAGTAGTGATGCAGATAAACTACAAGCCACTGTTTTAGAAGGGTCTATATTAGAATGCCGAAACCTCACTTACGCGAATCCCGAAAGGCCGACACAGAAACACCGAACCACATGAACACTGAATGTCCTTAAGCACGAAATTCAAAATACCGAATCGCCATAATTGTCCACACCATGTTTAGTGTGGTAAAACGTCAATAGGAGATTCCCTTATCCGGTATAGCTCCCTAACGTAAATGTGCAATAGTTACTGACCTTAGGGTTGGGGTGCGGGTTAAGGTAAGTGCATATATAGTAATACATTCATATTTATTTTGTTTGGGTAGGCAGTACGTAGCGGGTGATGGAGTTGGCCAACTATGGCAATTTGATATTTTGAATTCGCGCTTAAGGACGTTCGGTGTTCTTGCGGTTCGCTGTGTATGTGTCGGCCTTTCGGGATTCGTGTAAGTGAGGTTTCAGCATTCTAATATAGACCCGTTTTAGAATGTATTTCTGTTGGGCAGTTTGATGTGAATATTAAAAATAGACAAAGAATCATTTTTTTATACTGAAATGTGATACATTGATTCATAAAGGTCTTAACACTGAAGTTAATTGGAAAGTTTTTATATAATGAATTGATTAATTGTTTTATGTTTAATTAGTGGTAGTATATTAAGTGCTGTGTTTTCTTTGGAAGTATGTACTCTTAAAAGGCTGAAGAGCCACAGCGCTAGAGAGATTTATTGAATAAACATTCTTTTGGGTTTTCTGGCTTTGTCTTCTTTGGATTTACCATCTCCTAGTATTCTGCAGTGTTTCATCTACATAGCCTGCTTAGGTGTCAGGTTGGTTTTTGCTTATGTCAGCAGGTGTGTGGATGGGTTGGATGCAGAAGTGTACAATGATGGAATTTCTGTACCTTTAGCAGAGATGACAGGACTGTTTGTGGTATCCCCATAAATGTCCTATCATCATGGTGCCATTGCAGCTGGTACTATAAATGTTGCCACTTGTGATTTTCTACCAGGTCACACTGAAATATTGAAAGAATGAGGTTTCAAATGTGTACAGCTGCAGCACTGCAAGCCATTTACTGCAGTATTTCTACCAGGTCACACTGAAATATTGAGAGAAAGTGTGAGGTCTCAAATGTGTACAGCTGCAGCACTGCAAGCCATTTACTGCAGTATGGTTGCTTCCTGCATGAATTCCATACAGTTTCAAAACTAGAAATTAGACTTCTGTTTGGGACAGCAGAATTTTGCTCAAAACCTAGCTTTGTAGGAACAATAATAGTAAATGCATCATGATTGTGCCTTTCAAGTGCCAGATTTTTGGCTTCAGCTGTGTTTGTAATTTTGGGTGGATGCAGAAAGCAGTTGTACAAAAGCAGCAGCTGATGTTCTGCAGTCTACGTCAGCCTGTCTGTACAGTATCTTCATAAGTATCCACACAAATTTCAACAGCAGTCAGCATTATGACACCTTCATCATGGACTTACAGGTGTTCACTTTGTCTTGGGAAACTGTCTCTGCATATCCTGGAAGTTATTTCTGGTAATATGTCTTCTGAAGGCAGTTCATATCATGGTGGATCTTTGACTTCTTCACCATCATAGTTGGGAAAATGTCATGGCTATGGATATATCTATGGTGTTTTGGTGAGGCAGTAGTCTGCAGATGTTTGTGTAATCTAAAGTATCACTACTGGTCCACATGTAAGGAAGGCTACAGTGCAGAGATATACTTGTCCTTCTGTGTTTACCATGTCTGTTTTGTTAAACAGGGTGCCTGCTGTTTTGCTGTGATGTGTCTTTTTATTATATCGCTTAGCATTTCCAAAGACCTACTGTATCACTATATTTCTTAACTACTGGGTTCTTGTTTGTCTTTATTGCTATCCTAGCTGCCTCCAGTGTGGCATTTCATCCTTGTATTCCTCTGAGCTACCCACATGTGGGATGATAGTGCTGCTTGTACTTTCATACTGCTTTTTGACAGGCTGCACTGTACAAAGCATGACACAAATACTCTGCTGGTCTTGCCTGCTTTGTATTAAAGTGAACACAAATCATCTTCTTAATTGTGCATACACCCATTCAGTTATGCCTCTAGCACTCCTGTGTGTGATTATAGGCCTCTTCAGTTGGTATCTGGGGCTCTCTGAAGGAGATGAGAATCATGGCTTATGGTGAAACCCAGCATTATTGCCAGAACAATTGCATGGGATGGTACAAGTCTCAAAGGCATTATGCAAGGTTCTAGGGCAACAGACTTGTACAATATGGCTGTCTCAGAATGCTTGGTACAGGTGAGTTATTTGCCAGATGTGGTCATTTAGTACATGGGCATCTTCTATGCTGGTGTACAAATAGTGATGTGTATGATGTCTAGGGCATCATTGATGCAAAGCATTCTGGGGATCCTAAATGCTCTCATAACAGTGAAGGACGTGCATAGTGTTTGGTTCTACATTGTATTCTTAAGTGGAATATCAGACACAGGAGGAACTGGGGGAATACAACTGGCTGTGGTCTGGGATGTACCCATCATAACTTAAGCTAAAAATGGGCCTTTGTAGTTATGACAGGGATGAGCATGAGCACTTGTTTGATTTAGAGTCAGGTGCCCCGTTATACCTCCACCTATTGACCCATGACAAGTAGGATGTAGAGGGAGCAGGTGTCCTTTTGGAAGTGATTTTACTGCTTCCACTTGATGCAGATGCTGTATAAAACTCTCATCCAAAACATCTCCTTGTGTGTCTGTGTAGCATAGTTGGAGCAGCTGTCACAACTTGGCTTGTAGAAGCCAGGATGTTAGTGATGATAGCTTGGTGCACTTTTTTTACACTGGATAACATGTCTTTTTCATTGTTGTATCTGCTGACAGCTTCTTGTTAACAATCATGCAATTATCATGCAGTGTTTGTAAATTGCATCTGAGGTTTTACACCGCTTTATTCAGTGCATGTTATTCCTTTCATGTCCATACCAAATGAGATTGCAGAACAGAACATCATATGTTTTACTGCACTGTTGTAGTCACTTCTAAATTGCATAACCTTTTGTATGGCTTTTAAACCGTGTGTTGATCTTATGCATTTCTCAGTACATTTATGAAGTTTATGAGCAAGTGAGTGTGATGCAGGAGTCCACCTAGTTGCCCAGCCTGAAACATCTCTTTAAATTTGGGCCCAACAATGAAAGCAGTTCTGTAATGTTTTTTGGTAAAATTAAAACATTTTTCTTGAGCCCTAGAAGCCAGTAGTGCAATAACAGGTGCAAATAGTTAAACGCTGTAATGTTAGCCTTTGCATCATTAGAAGACTGGAATGGATCATGTTTAATCAGGAAATAATTAATTACTCACCATACAATTCTGAAGAAGTCTATTGTAGTAGATAAAAGTGCGTTTTCTGCTTTGTTTTGACAAATGATTTGACAGCATTGTTTTGTCACAAAATAAGCAGAAAGGCAGGTTTACACTTAAAACAGAGGAGATGGAACAGTTTGGAAATATTTTTATTACATTTTTTTTTTTTTTGTTGAGCAGGTTAGTCCCACTAGGCATAGCCTCTTTTCAGGAGAGACCTAAGGTTGTATTTGTAATGACTGAGGAAATTTAGCCAGACCACCATGGAAATTCTCCTAACCCAGCCACTGGGGATGCACAAGCCAGTGCATTTCTTTGTGCTGGTCCCAAGCCTGGATAAATGGGGAGGGTTGCGTCAGGAAGGGCATCCGGCATAAAAATTCTGCCACATCACTTATGGCGCAAAAATTTCATATTTCCATACCGGATCGGTCGAGGCCCGGGTTAACAACGACCACCACCAGTACTGTTAGCCAACAGGGTGCTGGTGGAAATTGGGCTACTGTTGGCCGAAGGAGAAGAGGAGGGCGAAGGCATGCCTGAAGGCAGGAAGAGATGAGGAAGGTTAGGAGTGTAGCAGTGAGGGTAGGAACTTTGAATGTTGGCAGTATGACGGGTATAGGAAGAGAGCTAGCTGATATGATGGAGAGAAGGAAGGTTGATATATTGTGCGTGCAAGAGACCAGATGGAAGGAAAGTAAGGCCAAGTGTTTAGGAAATGGGTTCAAATTGTTCTATCATGGTGTGGATGGCAGGAGAAATGGGGTAGGAGTTATACTAAAGGAACAATATGCCAAGAGTGTTTTAGATGTGAAGAGAGTGTCTGACAGAGTGGTGTTTATGAAGCTCGAAATTGATGGTGTAATGATGAATGTTAGTGCATATGCTCCACAAGTTGGGTGTGCGATGGATGAGAGAGAGATTTTGGAGTGAGTTGGATGAAGTTGTGGTGAGTGTACCCAAGGGTGAGAGACTAGTGATTGGAGCGGACTTTAATGGGCATGTTGGTGAAGTGAACAGAGGGGATGAGGAGGTGATGGGTAGGTATGGTGTTGAGGAATGCAGAAGGTTAGATGATTGTGGATTTTGCGAAAAGGATGGACATGGCTGTGGTGAATACATATTTTAAGAAGAGGGAGGAGCATAGGGTGACGTACAAGAGTGGAGGAAGATTCACACAGGTGGATTATATCTTATGTAGGAGGGCCAGTCTGAAGGAGATTGGAGACTGTAAAGTGGTGGCAGGGGAAATTGTAGTTAAGCAGCATAGAATGGTGGTCTGTAGGATGACGTTGGTGATCAAGAAGAGGAGGAGGAGTGTAAAAGCAGTGCCAAGGATTAAATGGTGGAAGTTAAAGGGTGATTGTGAAGTGGAGTTTAGGGAAGAATTAAGACCGGCACTGGGAGGCAGTGGAGAGTTACCGAATAGCTGGGTAACTACAGCAGAACTAGTAAGGGAGACTGCTAGAAAGGTGCTTGGTGTGACATCTGGACAGAGGAAGGAGGACAAGGAGACCTGGTGGTGGAATGAGGAAGTACAGGAGAGTATACAGAGGAAGAGGCTGGCGAAGAAGTGGGATTGTCAAAGAGATGAAGAAAGTAGACATGAGTATAAGGAGATGAGGCGCATGGCAAAGAGAGAGGTGGCGAAAGCTAAGGATAAGGCGTATGGAGAGTTGTATGAGAGATTGGACACTAAAGAGGGAGAAAAGGACCTATACCGATTGGCTAGACAGAGGGACAGAGCTGGGAAAGATGTGCAGCAAGTAAGAGTGATAAAGGATAGTGAGGGAAAGGTACTCACAAGAGAGGAAAGTGTGTTGAGTAAATGGAAAGAGTATTTTGAGAGGCTGATGAATGAAGAGAATGAGAGAGAGAGAAGGTTGGATGATGTGGGGATAGTGAATCAGGAAGTGAAACAGATTAGCAAGGAGGAAGTAAGGACAGCTATGAAGAGGATGAAGTATGAAAAGGCTGTTGGCCCAGATGACATCCCAATGGAAGCATGGAGGTGCTTAGGAGAAATGGCAGTGGAATTTTTAACTAGATTGTTTAATGAAATTTTGGAAAAGCAGAGGATGCCTGAGGAGTGGAGAAAAAGTGTTTTGGTACCTATCTTTAAGAATAAGGGTGATGTGCAGAGCTGCAGTAACTACAGAGGGATAAAATTGATCAGTCACAGCTTGAAGTTATGGGAAAGAGTAGTAGAAGCTAGGTTAAGAAGGGAGGTGATGATTAGTGATCAGCAGTATGGTTTCATGCCAAGAAAGAGCACTACAGATGCAATGTTTGCTCTGAGAGTGTTATTGGAGAAATACAGAGAAGGTCAGAAGGAGTTGCATTGTATCTTTGTAGACATGGAGAAAGCATATGACAGGGTGCCTAGAGAAGAGTTGTGGTATTGTATGAGGAAGTCGGGAGTGGCAGAGAAGTATGTAAGAGTGGTACAGGATATGTACGAGGGTAGTGTGACAGTGGTGAGGACTGCAGTGGGAGTGACAGATCCATTTTAAGGTGGAGGTGGGATTACATCAAGGATCAGCTCTGAGTCCTTTCTTATTTGCAGTGGTGATGGACAGGTTGACAGATGAGATCAGACAGGAGGCCCCGTGGACTATGATGTTTGCAGATGACATTGTGATCTGTAGTGAGAGTAGGAATCAGGTTGAGGAGACTCTGGAGAGGTGGAGATATGCTCTAGAGAGCAGAGGAATGAAGGTCAGCAGGGCTAAGACAGAATATATGTGTGTAAATGAGAGGGAGGGTAGAGGAATGGTGAGGATGCAGGGAGTAGAGTTGGTAAAGGTGGACGAGTTTAAGTACTTGGGATCGACAGTTCAGAGTAATGGTGAATGTGGAAGAGAGGTGAAGAAGAGAGTACAGGCAGGGTGGAATGGGTGGAGAAGAGTGTCAGGAGTGATTTGTGACAGACTGCTAGAGTGAAAGGGAAGGTCTAAAAGCGGGTAGTGAGACCAGCTATGTTATATGGGTCTACAAGCGGGTAGTGAGACCAGCTATGCTATATGGGTTGGAGACAGTGGCATTGACAAAAAGGCAGGAGTCAGAGCTGGATGTGGCAGAGTTAAAGATGTTAAGATTTGCACTCGGTGTGACTAGGATGGATAGGATTAGGAATCCGTATAAGGTCAGCTCATGTTGGACAGTTTGGAGACAAAGCAAGAGAGACGAGATTGCGTTGGTTTGGACATGTGCTGAGGAGGGATGATGGGTATATTGGGGAAAAAGATGCTAAGGATGGAGCTGCCAGGTTAGAGGAAAAGAGGAAGGCCTAAGAGGAGGTTTATGGACGTGGTGAGAGAGGACATGCATGCAGGCAGTTGGTGTGACAGAGCAAGATGCAGAGGATAGGAAGAAATGGAAAGAGATGATCCGCTGTGGCGACCCCTAACGGGAGAAGCCAAAAGATGATGATGATGATGACTGGAAATTCTCCTACTATTTGAAGTTTGAAGAGGGCACTAGACATTACTTTTGGATGAGAGAATAGAGGGAGTCACCAACATGGGAGAACATAGTGAGACTGCAGTGAAACAGCATGTGGTGGATGTTAACTGGTGGATGTGGTGAAAAACTGATGTTTATATTGCTGTAATGAGTATGCGGAAGTTGATGACATTCTAAAAACACTGATAGGTGAAAGCAAACCGGAGACAGGTAAGACTGTTGCTTGGAGGGATGTTATTGAATGGAGATTTTCATTGGATATTGAGCGAAGTGAAGAAGCTGCAGCTTCATTTGATGTCTCCATCACCAAGAGCACTTTTAACATTCAAACATCATAAGAGGAAATGCATGGTAATATACAGTGATTACAGGAAGAAGGCATGAGAGAGATAGCAACAATGCCATGGACTTATGCAGAGACTGCTAAAATTAAGAATAAATTAACTGGTGCACTTTAAGTCAAAAGAAGATGTCTGTTAGTGAGGACATCTTCTTTAGTTAAGAGAAAAGGAAGGTGGTGTAAAGAACCGATATGACTAATGAGACTATCCTCGAACCAGCAGCAAACAAATACAGCATTTTATTTTATTTACTTTTTTGTTATCAGTACAGTAAAACCAGCAAAATTTATTGGGACACAAAGCCAACAGTTAGTGCTTTCGTCTCCTCAGTCGGAGACTTATTCAGACTAAGCCTTTAGCACTCCATTAAACATTTAAATGCTCATCAACCTGTCACATGACATCTGTTTTAAAGAAACTTGTCACACAACTTAGTTTAAAAAGTTAATCACAATACATGATAAAAACTATTCACAAAACATCTATTTTAAATGTTTTAACCCCTTCCTTCTCAGATACATTGCAAACTCCTCCCTGTTACTTGTAACGTTAAAAATGTAGTGTATTTATTAATGTGTTTTGAATGTAGATCATTCTATGTGGGAAGAACTAAAAGGGAGCTGTATAGAAGGATCTACGAACACAATTATGCAATTACACATGGAGATATGAAAAATGCTATGAGCAAACATTATATAGAAAAGAAATGTAAAGTTAATTTTAAATGTATAGTATTAGATGTTTTAATGAATGAACACAATATTATTAATGTTGAAGAACAGTTAGGTTGGCTAGAGTATTGTTGGCAAGTAAGGTTAAATGCATGTTTCCCCCAGGATTAAATAACAGGGAGTCGTTTGCGATGTATTTGAAAAGGAAGGGGTTAAAACACTAAGTTAGTTTTTTAAAATATATGTTATGTGAATAGTTTTTTATTAAACATTGTGATTAACTTTTTATCAAGTATTGTGATTAACTTTTTAAACTAAGTTAATGTGACAAGTTTCTTTAAAATTGATGTCATGTGACAAGCTGAGTATTTAAATGTTTAATGGAGTGCTGAAGCCTTAGTCTGAAGAAGTCTCTGAGGAGACAAAAGCGCTAACTATTGGCTTTGTGTCCTAATAAATTTTGCTGGTTTTACTGTACTGATACAGCATCTTATTTTATTTACTAATGAGACTATATTGTAAAGCCATTGCTCAAAAGTGACTGAACTTGGTTACTAATTTGTTTAGGCAAAACGTGCATGCAAATCTGAATCCCGTGAGTTTGCTTGTAAGTTTGAAGAACAGTTTGCTCTGCATTGTGATAAAAAGCAATGGAATTAGTAAACTATTTCAGATATGACTATTCAAACTGACATTACAGTTCAGGACTAATGAGATTTCACAGAAGGACATTGAAGCTTTCATGGGGAAGTTGCAGAACAGTAATTGGAGTGGTTAAAGCCTTTGGTAAAGGAGGAATGTGGACTGAAAGGTGGTAAACTTAGTTTACACTGACTTTCAAAAATAATGAGAAACGTCATTTACCTAATGTGGGTATTGTAAATGAAAATAGGAATGTTATTAGATGCTAAGAACAACTTAAAACATGTTTTTGGCAAATTACATCATCTGTTTAGTGGACATCCTATAGGAGTGTGGGGCATATCACAACATTGTATAATTGGTATGCAGTACATGTAAAAAAGGGAGACATTTGTGGTTCAACTGTACTTGTCTCAGAATAAAAGTCCTATGAATAGTAGGGTGCATGACTGAAACAGAAAGGGAGAAAATGAGACTGAAAATGAAAATTAATATGAAAGTTGAATGGAATATAAAAATGGTATTAATATTAAAAAAAGACTAAAAGTTGTGGAAATGATAGTGGAAGAAAGAGTAGAGGGAGCAGTAATATTTCCGTAATGAAGATGTTGTAAGAAATGTTTTAGAGACTGAAAGACAAGGTGAACAAAGTTATGAATCTACTGAAAGAATTGTGGAAAATAATGCGGGCTCTAACTAACAGAGCAAGGTTACATAAAGGAAACAAAAATGAGATGATAAGAAGTATAAGGGAAAAAGCTTAAAAATGACACTTTTCCATTATATCCCACATGTTAAAAGTCTAATTAGTTATATTAAGAGATAATTGGTATTTAAATGATATAAAGAATTGCAATATGATGAAATTTGTTTAGCAGATACTAGGAATGTAAAGAAAGAACAAAGGGCACAGTTTGAATTAGTTTAGAATGGGAATATTATAATATGGACATTCTGTATAGACAAATGCTATGGGATAGCAGTAATGTTTAAAGATAAAGTTAAAATAATACACGTGATAATGCCAGGAAGGCGGCTTTGTAATGGATGTTAAGATAGTGGATCTAGTGTTTATATCAGTTTATGAAAATGTCTGAAAGAAGTAGGTCAATTTATATTAAGTGATGTGGAATTCATTGTTTTCGGATTTTTAACTGTTTAACTACAATATAGGGAAAAAAAGGACAGATAATGGGAAGTTAAGAATGTTGAGACATTGTGAAAATGGGAAGATTTAAATGTAGGTTTGAAAACTAGAATGATATATAAAGGGAAAATTAGGACAGAGTGGCTATTTTTTTCTAGAACATTAAAAGAAATAGAGATGGGAAATTTGAATTAGGTTTTATGAATCATTGTGGTATTTGTTGCATGCCTGGTAAAAATTAAGAGACTATTAAGATTGTGAAAGGACTGAAAACAAACAGAATGCTTGATTAGTTGGGAATGGAAGGATGAGTTGCTGTAATATATGCATGTTTGTTTAATAGCTGTCTGCTTTATTCATCCTCATTTTATATGAAATACTGTTAATGTTAATAATTTCTTGTGGAGCTTTTCTACTTGTTCCCCCACTAAAAAGGGGCATGTTTGCCCAGTCGGGCTTTACTAGTCAACAAATGGAATAAATAAATAAATATATAAAATAAGGTTAGGGAATATCATAAGAGTAAGGGCACTCTACAAGAACAGGACAGAATGACTAAGTGCATTGAATGAAAAAAAAAACTGATTTATTTAACAAAAAGAGAGAGAATTTAAAAAAGAGAAGAAGGAGCAATATAAAATGGTGGTGACAAGAGTATGGAAATATGGTTTGGAGACGGGCAGTGTTAAAAGAATTAAAGGAAAGCATGTGCAAAGAGCAAGGGAAGTATAAGGGACACAATTAAAAGGCAACATTTTTTTTCTGAAAGGGATAAGAGATTATTCCTTTATTCAGGGAAATATATGAAGTGGAAAGAGAATACAATCTAATGGTTACAGGATAAGAGATGTGTGAAGAAATATAAAAGAGTGTGAAATTACTGAAATTGGGTATGAACACAGGAAGAACATACACAAGTAGCTCTGTATAGCTAAGTACAGACTATTCCTAGTTAAGCAGGTAGGATTAGTGAATCTTTCCCCCTTGGGTGATGCACAACTGAATCTCCTTGGAATGACACCAGTAATTGAGGCTAGCAATGTCAGTTGTCTTCTGCTTGTTTTGTGTCATCATTCATGGTGATGGCAGTAAACTGCTTAAGATTAAATTGCTGGTGTAAGCATATTCGGGGAGCTTGACCGTGTCCCAGGGAAGTGCAGCACTGGTTATTCACACCTGCAAGATCAGCGGCCATGTCCTTTCTGTCTCTCTCTATCTGTATACCTATATGTATGTATATTTGGAGTGAAGGGAATTGAGTGCCCTTGTGACGTTGTGAATGCAGCTGAGAGACAGCTGTCACCCCTCCTTACTCATCCTGATGAGTGACATCTTACTAGGTCATTATCTGGAGTGCCAATGCCTGGTGGCCTATAGCGTTGTGCATGCCACCTGTTTGATTTGTATTTATGTTAATACAGTGAATTGACATATCCTGCAGGTGAGCTGTTTGTGTGTTGCTGTCTTGCTGAGGTTTGAGTATAGTGGTATGGTGCTGATGATGTCCTTAAGGTTTTGTAGGGATTTTATAGTACCTCAGCATATATTTACTTATCCATACTTTATTGACCAGGTTAGTCCCACTAGGCTAGTAGCCTCTTTTCATGGGAGACACAAGGTGGTATTTGTACTGCTAGGGGAAGATTTGGCCAGAGGATCAGGAACTTCCCCTACTCTTTCAATAGGTGCTATTGGATCTTTGCATCCACCTGAGTTTATACCAATCCAAGCAAATGGGGCCTCAGTTTAATATCTCATCTGAAGGACAGTACACTCAAGCATGCAGTCCCCCTCCCATTATGTTACAAGTGTCAGAAATCATTCTGTATGGTGTGGGAATATAATCCATAGCCTTCCACACAAAAGGCATGTGTGCTACCTGTTGTGCCACTGACAATAGTGGTAGTGCTGTACTGCTGTGGTGCCATGAGTGTAATTGGTGAGGTTTGCCTTCAGTTTAAAAAAGTATTTGCAACTCCCACATCTAGTATTATTGCTGGGTAAACATAGCGGGTTGTCATTAAGCATATAGCAGTTAATACACTGCCTCACAAAACCTAGTACTAATAGACTGGTGATAGATGAGGTAAAAGTAGATTATATTGTTATGGTGTACAGAAGTCTGAGACATGTGCAGGTGGTATAGAACCAATTATGGGACTACTGGATGGTAGGGAAAATTATTCAAGGACTACGTTTCATGACCTGCCTTCTGTTTTTTAGAAGGAACATGCTGTGAGAGTACTACTTTTTGGGTTTTATCACCTGTAATTGTAGGCAGTTTCATGTAAATGGCTGTATGGTAAGGTTCTGCTGCTGAATCACTTTTAACATAACCCCCACTTGATCTAGCCTATTCTCTTCTCAACTTTAATTCCTTTTCCCTATTCTGCTCTTTACTTCCTTGTACTTGCCTCGTATACCTTTATACACCCCTCTCCCCTCACTTCCATAGCATATACAACTTTATTTAAAAAAATGTTTTGATTGAATGATTTATCTATTTGTATGTACTTCGTGTGTGATATTCTCTGACCTGTCAATTGTTATTTAATCTGCTTTATGTACAGATATTCTCTAACTGTTGATTTTCTTTTTATGTTTCATGGTGGTTTAATTTTTTACTCTTGTTTTTATTTTTGAGATTTTTATTGTAAAAATATGTAATACTTTTGGGGCTTTTCTTCTCTGGTCTCCACTGAAAATGGGACGCTGACTCAGTTGGACTAACCCGGTTAACAAATGCCAATAAATAAATAAACACTGCACTTATTATCTCAGGACAGTGGCAAATATTGTAGCACAAAAGAGGTAGCTAAGAAAGACTATTTCAGGAAGCTCCTAAGGGAAAGTTATAACTAGGTACACACTGACTACAACTAACATGGGTCACCATGGTGCGGTGCATAGTAAAGGCAGAGCTATGCAGTGCTGTCAAAAAGATACCATGGTGCTTGGCAGTACAGTAGAAAATGTACCATGGTGCTTTGCAGTGTACAGCATGGCACAGCTCTGAAATGCTGCCAACTGAAACACTTATTGTTAGCAAGCTACAGCCACAAATGCACCAACAGGACACTGCAGATTTCCATCCTCTTACAAGTTAAAATGTAGACCGTTCAAAAGGTCTGCAAAATAAAAAGCTGCAGTCAGCAACACATGTATCACAAATGGATTTAAAAGTGCCCAAGTATAAGCTAGTTACTTCCATGGTGGTATATGCTGTTAGAAAGGGCAGTATTAGCATCATTGTATGAATTTGATAACATTTTGTGAATGGATTTTTGGTATAGAGGTTCAAATGGAAGCAGACCACAGACTCTTGCAAAGCATACTCAGAATGTCTTTGTAATATCTTCCGTATCCCTGATCTTATTTAAATTACATATGTATGATCTTATTTAAATTACATATGTATGATCTGAATGTGAAACACAGACTAAAAAATGAACACATTGTAGATATGTTAAGTAGAGCATATTTCCCAGAAAAGCATGAAGAATTGTTGAAAATGTATTGACTATACTTTGGGAACCTTTACAATAGCCAGTGATGGAAGTAATAGTGAAAGAATTCCAAAGATGTGCTGGCACTAACTTAGAAGTGTAGTTACATTACAGTGATAAACTGGCATAAGCAAAAAGCACCAGCAAAGAAAGAAGAGAAATAAGCTGTGTCCAAGGCATGACACTTAAAGCTGATAAAACAACATTTAAGTTTCAAATTAAATTAAATTGTAATTAGCTATGTAGCAATGTGGTTAAAGTGCTGGTTTTATAATCGAAAGGTTCTGAGTTCAAGCCTTGCTCTTATAGTATATTTCTGTGTGGTTTTACTTCTAACTCATATAGTCAGAGGAGTTGTGAACTACAAGAACTCTGAATTTAAAACTTCTATTTGACTGTATTGAATATTAGATGTTCTACATTAAAGGTTTGGATATTTCCATTAGTTTTAATTTTGATATATTATGGTTTATTGTATTTTAGATTTTGTTTTACTGCAGTTTTTTTTCTGAAGTCTTAAAATGTTGTTGGCTGGAGTTAGTTAAACATTCCTTTTGCATTTATTGACCGAATAGGAATTGGATCTAGCTAGTTAGTGGGAGGAGCTGAGAGTTTTTTTAATTAAGGTATTCACCTACATTCCTCTTTAGCTACAAGAGCTCTGAATTTAAAACTGCTATTTTACTGCATTGCTTTTTTTTCACACCCACCTGTCCAACCAGAGCCAGATCAAGCACTAGGCAACCTAGGCAGTCACCTAGGGCCCTGCTGACTTGGGGGGGCTCACTAGCAGGGGGAGCCCACTGGCCAGAAGTTGCCAGAAAACTTACATTTTTTTCTTTAAGAATACACTCTGCACGCATTACTTTTCTTCAAGGATGCACGAAGAGTGCATCTTTAGTAGCGTCTATTCGTGCATCTTTAACATGATGCACACACATTTTAAACAGAGCAGAGTGCATGGGAATTTTTTGGAGGATGAAAGACAGATGAGAATTTGCTATTCCAGACAAGCAAACACAGAGAAAAGGTCATACCAGATGAAACGCAGAGAATGGGTTGAACACTGAGAAAAGGTCATTCTGGATGAAGCATGGAGAACAGATTAGTAAACCATGGAGAAAGTTGTTCCAGATGAAACACAGACTGAGAAAGGTGTGTGTGTGTGTGTGTGTGTGTGTGTGTGTGTGTGTGTGTGTGTGTGTGTGTGTAAGTAAAATGTCCCACTTAGGGATGCCGTGTTGGTTAACTTGTTCAGGCTCAAACCATGTACCTTGAAAACAGAACCCTAGAGCCTGAATCCTCTACAGCAACTACCAAACTGTCATCAGCAAGTATATTTCAAGGACTGTTGTTTCTATGCATTTTCAAAGAATTTTGAGTTTCTGTGCATTTTCAAGGGATGTTGAGTGTCAAAGAAAGAAAAAAGTTTGTTGCTCATGCTAAGTCTGTTTTCAGTGTGCAACTGTTTTGTTTAGCAAATGACCATCATCACTGTTAGTGCTGTAAATTTTGAAAGCGATGTTAGTTGCACAACAGGTAACGTACTTGCCTTTGGTGCAGAAGGCTGTGGGTTTTACTCTCACACCATTTAAATGGAATGCTGATGTTATAGTACTCTTTAAGGAGGGATGAGGGTGCTGCATTCCTGAGTTTGTCCTCCTTTGTGTGTCCCGTTTTGGATGAGTTGCTTAGTGACTATGAACCTGTTACCAGTTTGACAGCCATTCCCTATTGAAATGTTACCAGCTTGCCATTTTTAGTGTAACATGGGCAGCAGGCACTGAATTTATGCATGAAACAGTGAAATGTAAATTGTTTGCCACCAGCAACTTATTAGTTATAGATCACTTTAATATGGAATTATTCAGATGACTTTTTTAGTTCTGCAGAGATTGTGTATGTTGGTGGATTGTAATGACAGATGTTTGAGTGGCCTTTTGTGGTGGAAATGTTCTGCAATGGGTAGTTTTGTCAGGGTCTATATTAGAACGTCGAATACTTAGGTTGCTGAATGGCTAAACATTGACACCCAAATGTTGAGCGCTCAAAACCGCAAAAGGCAATTATTTGAATTTTTTGGCTAACAAAAAAAACATACTTTAAAACCCTAGTCAGGTGGGGTGGGTTGCCCCCCACAACCCCCCTAACTAAATATACCAACTCTGAGATCGCTCTACATTGGGGAAAAGGGCAAATTCCCGATGATGGTCAAGCAACATGTTTCCCTGGGAAAAAATTTGCTTAATTGGCTGATCTCGGTTTTGAGCATTCAACGTTTAGGTTTCAGTGTTTAGACGTTTGACAACCTAAACGTTCAAAGTAATAGGGACTGCCATACAACCCAATATATTGGTCATTAAAGACTCTGTTATGAGACACACTGATGCCCCCCCTCACCAGGCTGAGCAAGGAAACAGTCATGGTCAATTGCTTATCAGGGGCAAAGATCTACCAGATCACACTTGCACTCAGGATATTGAACCACAAGTACCAGTATGACTCTGTCATAGTCCATGTGGGGTTTAATAACTTTAGATGTACCTTCCTGGACTATATGAAGAGGGACATGATAGAGCTTTTGGATTAGTCTGGTGTGAGCCTAGCATTTAGTAGCATTCCATCTTTTCCAAGGATGATATCACAATATAAACAGAAGATGATTGGCTTTAACAATTGGCTTAGTTACTGGTGTCATTCTAAAGGGATCCAATATTTGTTAGCTTGGGAGGACATGATTGACAGACTGTGCTGCTTTGCCAGGGATGGCCTGCACCTATCCCCCCTAGGCTTTTGGATATTGGCCGAAACCAAAACCAACCTAACCAAGAAGGTTAAGCAGAATAAATGCCCTCATACGTGCATCTTTATCAGAAAAAGCTGCTTGTATGAAAATATTGTATTCCTGCTCAAATACACTATAATTTTCTGCAATGTTATGATCAAACACAAGTGGACCAGGTTTGCGAAATTCCTCTGGCATGCCAACTGACAGTAATAAAGACCCTTGGAATTACGTACCAACATACACACACATATGTCAGAAATTTGTGCAAGAAACTTGTAATTATGCTCAGTAGCACAACAGATTCTTCGAAATAACAGTACTTTGTGAAATAAGTCTCTGTAGTACAAGAACACTGTGAAATCACTCTTAGTGTAAAAAACACTTCAAAATGACTGCACTTTGCTAATGAACAGCGCAAGAAACTTCTCAATGAATGTACTTGTAGAACAACTCTGTGCAGTGTAAGAAACACTTTGAAATGACTGCACTTTGAGAAATACCTGTACTTTGTACATAGCAAATGCTTCAAAATTATTGCACTGTAATAAACTACACACTGCAAACACTTTGTAGGTCTTTATCAGAAGACCGAATGGAAATAACAGTGAATGGCAAAACATCAAAAAGACCGGACCTCGAAGTGCTGTGTGTGACATCGTGGTACAGTGAAGATTGGAATATTTGCCCTTTCCTCACTGTAGTGCAATCTTGGAGTTGGAATATATATTTAGTGGGGGGTATGGGGGGGGCACAGCCCCCCACAACAGCAAATTCGAGGACCGGTCTTTTCAGTGTTTTGCCGTTCGCTGTTAGTTCCATTTGGTCTTCTGATATAGACTCCACTTTGCACACTGAGATACTTCGCACAACTCTAGTTCTACTTTGAATAGTTTTAGTCAATGCGAAATAGTAGTTCGTATCAAAAAACATGGTAATTTTACTCAAAAACATGCAGTCAGTTTGCTTTTTATGCTCATTTTGCCCTTTTATTGTACTCGTTATGCTCATTGAATTTTATCATGCTCATTATACTTTTCTTGTGCTCATTTTACTTTTAACATGCTAGTTATGCAAATAGAAAGTAACCCTGAACTCTCTCCTAAGTATTTCGAATAATAATATCAAATATTGTAGTTTCAAACATTTTGTTTAATCAATAATGCGGTTTGTGATTTTTGTTTGATCAATAATGCGTTTTGTGTTTTACAAGTGCTTCGTATAATTTTCTGTGCAAAATAAATCATTAATGCGAGTTTTAATTACCTGCAGTTTGTTTCTGATCTTTTTTCTTTTTAATCATTTGAGCAGGTTAGGATGAGTTATTCCTCAGTGTGTCTCTATTCTAACTGTGTACCTCATGGCTCGACTTCTGGCTTCTTTCTAGCTTCTCATCTAACACCATGTTGTTCAGGCACACCGCTTCTAACACCACATCTTCCAAGAATCATTCTTCTGACACCATGTTGCTGGTCCGGTCAAGATAAAACAGATGAACAGTTGTGAGTTCGATTCAAACAGCTTTATGTACAAACATATCAAGATTGAGGCTTAGTAACTTAAACTTAAATAGGCTTATAAACAGACTGACTACTGCACTCATACATGTTAATACTGTGGCTGTTGTCTCAAAATGACACTGCTGTCTGCACATGCTCTCTATTTATGCGCACATACCCTCACTTTGAAATGCTTCTTAAAGTTACAACACATGTTTGTTCTACATGGACCATCTGCAGAACACAGAAGCATGCTGTCGTTGTTGTTGTGTCTTTTGGCTTTTCCCAGTTAGGGGTCGCCACAGCAGAACTCCCGTCTGCTAATGATTGGCAGTAGATTTTTACGTGCCGAGTTGCTGGCCCTGACGCACAACCTTCAACTAAGGTACGCCCATTCACGCATGTCTCCACACAGAAGATGCTCTAGCTGAGAATCAAACAGAACGTTTTACTGTGAGGCGACAATGCTACCGCAGCACCACCACCGCAATTGTTTTGATAATAACTACTGAATACTTATCTGCATCTATAGTGTTTTCTTGCAGCACTCTGTATCTCATCTGTTTAGTGTAGTACAGTAATAGAGTCACTACCAGTCTGTTGTTGCCGCACTGTAGCTAAGGTCAGATCTCTTATGCACAAGTGCATTTTCTCTGGGATGGTAGAATAACCATTTTTCTTCATGAATTATGTTTCTCTCAGCTAGTTCTTAATAAGCAGGTCTGGATTGACTGGGCCTAGTGTATAAAATCCATATGGCAATGCAATTTGCCCTATTTTTAAATAGCTGTGTTTTTGGTAACTGAAAACAAATTTCCTAGCCATATTGCTGTTGTAGTCCTATGCTGCTTTTACATCTTATTTGGTAACTGACAATTTGGTAAGTGAAAATATACATTGTAACCATACTACTGTTGAAGGTTTATGCTGCTCTACATCTTGTTTGCTAACTGAATAGTCAGTAGCTGAGAATATACTGGCCGACAGATTCAGTGCCAACTTTACCCCTCCCCCCCAAAAGGGCCAATCACAATACTGGAGGAATGCCAGGCACCCAGCATTACTGCAGCACAGGTTAAAGCTGCATTGTCCAAGGCCAATAATACAGCTTCTATGGGACCCAGTAATATCCCTGGATGTGTTCAACATGAACTACAAAGTGAACTGGTACCACATCTGTGTGCCCTGTTCAATCACAGCCTCACCTCAGGCTTTGTCCCTACTGAATGGCGCACTGCTACAGTCATCCCCCTCCATAAAGGGGGGGGTGACTACAGACCCTCGGAATTATTGTCCCGCTAGCCTGATGAGTTTAATATGTAAGGCTATAGAGCACATCATCATGGACCTAATTAGCAAGGGTATAGGGAATCTCCAAACTCTAGATCCCACTCAGTTTGGTTTTGTGAAAGGTAGATCATGCCTGCTCAACCTTGGTTGACTTGAGTCAAGTCACCAGAGCTGTGGATGAGGGTAAGGCAGTTCATACAGCTTACCTTGATCTGGCCAAGGCCTTTGATATCATTTCCCACTCAGGAATTATTGATAAACTCACCAAACTAGGCATTCACCCCTATATCACTAGGTGGATTGCAAATTGGCTCACAGATAGAACCCATAGTCTGAAAGCAGCAGACTCCAAGTCAGACTGCTGACCAGTCACGAGTGGAGTCCCACAGGGATCGGTCCTGGGTCCTCTCCTGTTTGGCATCTACTTCTCAGAAGTCCAGGCCAACACGGAGGAATTTTGGCTGAACAAGTTTGCAGACCACTGCAAGCTGGGAGCCATTATTAACTCAAAGTCAATCAAAAACCGCAAGTGCAAAGGCTTTAAGGTCCAAAAGCAAATTCAAAAAAGACAGAGCCAGCACAAAGTATGGTATAACAATTTAATATGCCAAAAATACAATATCATGGGTGAGGGGGAAAAAAAAGTCCCAACACCCAAACCAAACTGGTTTCAGCTCAATAGCCTTCTTCAGTGAAAAAGACAAATAGCATACAAGTGATGGGACAAAAAAAGCCCTTAATATATACATCTTAGATCCAAAACAGCCTCCTATTGGTTAATTAAATATGCTCATTTAGACCAGGAGGAAAAAGCCCCCCCCCCCCCAGTTTAATAATCCATTTCCTTTCTTTAACATTTAAAATGGTATGCCAGCCAGATTTATCCCTACAATTCCCCAATGTGCAATCAATTATGGTAAATCTAAATAAAGCACTATTATGTTTGCAAGTGTGTTTAAAGAGCGCATTGGACTTTGTCACTCACATGTTCCCCAATTCTGAGTTTGAGCGGTCTCGAAGTTTGGCCCATGTAAAATGCGCAGCATGAACAAAGTGGCCAAATATATTACCCAACTTGTGCTGCAATTTGCCAAGAAAGTGATCAAGACTGTGGACATTTTTGCTGGTAAATTCTTTGTTCCCACTGTTACAGGGTGAACAAAACAATGTCCACAAGGGACACATCCCACCAATGTGTCCCCTGCGAGTGTACGTTGGATGGGAAAAGTCCCCCTATGGTCAAATCTTTTGTAATGACTGAATAGAGAACCCATTGTGTGGCCCCTGCGAAAGGAAAAAGAACATCCATCCCCCATATAATTCGATAGTCTTTCCTCTGCCATCAGGATGTTCCAATGTCTATTAATAACATGCATAAATGATTTGATGTTCCTGCCAAAAGTAGTAACAAATCTCACCCTAGACTGAGTATCTGGTGATTTTGTACTGTGAATTCAATAATTTGGCCCTATCCTGTCTCGAAGCAAATTGGCATTGAATTTAAGGTTGCTTTCAGTATGACTGAAATTACCTTTTTGGATGTTTTGGTCAGTAGAAATTCTGATAATACCTTGGATACTAAGGTATATAGGAAATTTCCCTAATATAATTCTCTCTTGCATGCTACCAGCTTCCACCCACAACGCTTCATTCGGAACATCCCCAAAATCTCAGTTTTAAGGGTCAGAAGGATTTGCTCCAACTCTTTTGATGTATGACCAATATAAAAGGGACATGATCCATCAGTTCCAGGATAGGGATTACAAACCAGGGGATATTAGTAGGGCTTGCCAATTTGCTTTGAGACAGGATGGGGCCAAATTATAGGAATACAAAGGACAATCACCAAATACTTAGTCTAGGGTGAGATTTGTTACTATTTTTGGCAGGAACACCAAATCATTTATGCATATTATTAATAGACATTGGAACATCCTGATGGCAGAGGAAAGACTGATTTATTTGGGGGATAGATATTATTTTTGTTTCCGCAGGGGCCACACATTGGGTTCTCTATTTAGTCATTACAAAACGTTTGACCATAGGGGGACTTTTCCCATCCAACATACACTCGCGGGGGACACATTGGTGGGATGTGTCCCTTGTGGACATTGTTCCCATTGTTACAGGGTGAACAAAACTAAGGAATTTACTAGCAAAAAATATGTCCACGGTCTTTAATATCACTTTCTTGGCAAATTGCAGCACAAGTTGGGTAATATATTTGGCCACTTGTTCATGCTCCACGTTTTATGTGGGCCAAACTTCGAGACTTCTCAAACTCAGAATTGGGGAACATGTGAGTGACAAAGAATAAAAGACAGTCCAATGTTCTCTTTAAACACACTTGCAAACATAATACTGCTTTATTTAGATTTACCATAACTGATGGTATATTGGGGAATTGTAGGGATAAATCTGGCTGGCATACCATTTTATATGTTAAAGAAAGGAAATGGATTATTAAACTGGGGGTGGGTGTTTCTCCTGGTCTAAATGAGCATCTTTAACAAATAGGAGGCGGTTTTGAATCTGTGTATGTATATATTAAGAGCTTTTTGTCCCATCACTTGTATGCTGTTTGTCTTTTTCACTGAAGAAGGCTATTGAGCCAAAACCAGTTTGGTTTGGGTGTTGGGGCTTTTTTTTTTTCCCCTCACCCATGATATTGTATTTTTTGACATATTAAATTGTTATACCACACTTTGTGCTGGCTCTGTCTTTTTTAAATTAGCCATTATTAATTCCCCAAGTGATGCAGACATCCTACAGAAAGGCCTTACTGAGACCAATGACTGGTGTTGAAACCATGGCCTTAAGCTTAATGCCAAAAAATGCATTGTCATCCCCTTTGGGAAAAACTCCATTCCCACTAATTACCACATCGATGGAAGCCCACTGAACACAGAAGGTGTTGTAAGAAATCTGGGGACACAGGTTGACAGCAACCTCTCCTTCGACCACCACATTGCCACTGTGGTCAAAGTCCTTCTGTGTGGCACATGTCATTACCAAGGGTTTTGCATCCAGGAAGAAAGAGATCATCATCTCTCGCTACTCTTCCCTCATTAGGCCAATCATTGAGTATAATGCCTCATTTGGCATGTACCTCACTAGACACATGCAACAGCTGGGAAGGCCACAAAAATACCTCATGAAGAGGATCCTAGGCCTTAAACACATGTCTTACATGGACAGATTCAAAAAACTCCAGCTATTCTCTGTCTCATATCATCTACTAAGAAGTGATCTCTGCTTGACTTACAAAGCCATGTCTGACCCAGCTCTGTTAGAAATGCTGCATCTAAAGAAATCCCAATCCCTCCACACCACATGGTCCAGAGACCTCAACCTCATTACCACAATCAACAGAACATGCTGGAGGGACAGGTTCATAACACAGAGAATGCCCGTGCTCTAGAATAGACTTCCCATACATGTCAAGCAGAACACTGACTGGCCCTCTTTCAAGAGAAATCTTGATGAGTGGATGGGAAATAAAGTTCACCCCTGGGATTACTCCGGTGCCTCTACTTGACAGGTTCATAACTCAGAGACTGCCCATGCTATGGAATAGAGTTCCCATACATGTCAAGCAGAACACCTCACTGGCCAAGAGATTTCAAGAGAAATCTTGATGAGTGAATGGGAAATAGAAAGTTCACCCTGTGATCACTCCAATGAATCTACTTTAGGCACTGGGAACTAACGTCAGCCATCATGATGCCAGGGCACTTCTATGGGCTAGGCTTGTAAAGGCTCCAGGGCCATTAGCCTAGTACACACCTATGAACCTATATTTGTTAGCCATACTGTTTTGAAGTTTTATGCTGGTTTCACATCTTTAGTCTTATAGCTCCTCTTTATTTTCCTCCTTACTTCTCTCTCCCCTCTCCACTCAATTCACTCCTTGTCATACTGTTATTTCATTATGCATTTTCCCTAACCAGTTTTCCACTCCTCTCTCTTTCTCTCTCTCTCTCTCTCTCTCTCTCTCTCTTCTCATTTTCAGGATTAGAAGCCCTGCTTCCTCGTCTTCATGGTGTCTCTAATCTGTATCTAATCTGCATCCATCCCTCTGACCACTAGTTGCTGACTTTTCACTCACTGCAAGTATAACCAACCACATTTCACTTGGAACCAATATTTTTTGCTGTAATTGTTAATGTATGTCATCTCATGTTTTATTTTCCTCATCTTGTAACTATTAAACTGGTTGTCTTTATCGGGAATGGATCTCCTTGCACATCACTGCAATCCCCCCCAGTCTCATCCTTGGGCTATAGAGTTACTTCTTTTATCAATCAAGCGTGCCTCCAACAAAACTTGAATTGGACATAGTACATTGAATCAACAATACATAACTTAGAGTAAAAATGGCATGGCTTACTGTCTTAAAGTTTAGTTGCATTAGGAACTTGTGAAGGAAAGTGAAGTTAAGTTTGCCTGTACTCACAGATAGATTTTTGAAGGTACCCGCATAGTCCTGCCCAACCAGTTCTGTTCGCCCTTGCTGCACTGAGGCTCACTCTGCTCCTCTACCCTGTCCCCATTCCCACCCACCCCCTCTGTCCTGTAATTTCTAGCTAACCAAACCACTCCTCTGTTGACCTCACCCTCTCCATCAATGAATCATCATTCACCTATACTGTTTTTTTTTTCTTTCCAAGTCATCTTCCAATAATCTACTCCTGCCTACCTATCACCCGTATCTACTAAACAATATTTGCCTACACTCCCATCCCAATCACCTCACTACCCACTTTAAAATCACCTTCCCTTATCTTTTTGTACAGTTTCATTTTACCATCTACCAATCATTACTACCTACCCTCTTATTCTTTCCACTCTACCCACTTTAAACCACCTTCCCCTATCTTACTCTGCTGTTTTTCAGTGTTTCTAATTGTTCAACTACAAGACACTATCCTCCCACGCTACTCTTGTAACCTTTCATAACTTCCAGCATTATTAACTTTATCATGCCTCAAACAAAACCTATCATTTCATTCACTCTCCTACCTATACTAATAAACTGCTCTGTCTCTGAGTATGTGCCTTTTCTTTGGAAAATATCTCCTGTCATCCCACATCATAAAGGTGGCCCCTCTACTGAGGTTTCTAAATATAGACCTATCGTCATTCTCTTATCGCTAGCCAAAATCTTAGAAAAGTGTATACACAAACCAGTCCTTGACTACTTCCTTAAGAATAACGTATTATCTAATACTCAACATGGCTTTCGACCCAGACATTCTACTAACACAGCTCTTCTTATAAGCTTTACTAATACCATAAATCACCTCAGAAGTAATAGCCAACTCTTCTCGGCTACCTTCCTTGATATGTCAAAAGCTTTCGACACAGTATCACATCAAATACTTCTCAATAAACTTGCCTCATACAATTTCAGTTCCAAGTCCCTAAACTAGTTTCATAGCTATCTCTCTAACCGACAACAAGCCACCATGTGGGATAATAAACTCTCACCCCTACTGCCCATCACTGTCAGAGTCCCACAAGGTTCCATAATTGGCCCTCTCCTTTTTATTATATTTACCAATGACCTCAGTTCCTCCTCCAAACTCACCTCAATCTTCCAATGTGCTGATGATGCCAGTTTACCTTTAAAATGTAGATTGCACATAGTCGAATGTGCACACCGCCAAAACATTTCCATGAAACCCATACCGCTGAAACTTCAGAAAATCAGCAAAACATCAAACTTCAACATTTCCGACCACACCAGACCTACAAACAAGTGCTAACATGGGTCAAAAAGGGGGAGAGATTTTGCAGTTCGGAATATCGGCCTTCAAGGTTTTGAGAAGTCGGAGTTCGCTGAAGTGGTTTCAATGTTGTGACCATCAGCATTTTTAAGGTAAACCGATGATGCCTCCCTCATCTTCTCTGCCCCCTCTATCAAAGAACTTCAAGAAAAAACACAGGTTGCCTTCCAAAACATTGAAAACCACTACCTGTCCATCAACTCATATTAAACCCCACCAAAAACAAGCTCATGGTCTTTAGTAATTCCACTGTAAAAAAACAGCCCATCACCTCTCTCCATCTATTCCTCTAATGGCACAAAAATAAAGCCAGTAGAACAAACAAAACTTCTCGGTGTTATTATTGACAATGGCCTGAAGTTATAGCATTAGCAATCAAAAAATGGTCTCGATAGGGCAAAACCCTATCTTACCAACCATGCCAGACTAACAACAACTAGACCACATGTCTTATCCACTCTTCTCTACTGTTCTCAAATATTTACAAACCTCCGTAAATCAGATTTGAATATCCTTGATTCCTGCTATAATAAAATGGGCAAATTCGCCTCGGATCTGCCTCACAGAACACACAATTGCACTGCTCTCCACAATCTAAACTGGATAGAACTCCCTAATTTATTATCTGTTACCCAACTATTAGTTGCTCATTCAGTCATCCATAAACCTGATAACTTTCTTGCTCTAACTGACTTTGTCCAACCCTATACTAACCTCAGTTCACTAAGATCAGCTGAAAAATTATTGCTTAAAGTAATTAAAGCCCATAACTATCATGGAAACTCCTTATACTTCCATAAAATAGCCAAATCCTAGAATTCTCTTCCCCAGCATATTCTGTCCTCCTCTAATATACATAATTTCAACAGTTTCTAAAAGAATATCTCTCTAATCACTGGCTATGCTCTTGCACTTATCCAGGCCAAGTTCTACACACCTGTCTTTCTCTATCCTTATACACTTTCTCTCTCTATCTTGGCCTCTTATAGCCTTAGTAATCTGGCTTCTACCTTCATTCAAATGATTTGCTTTTACTATATAGTCATATAAACATATATATTATAAAAAAACTGGATATTGCTTTTTGTATTGATGACCATTACCTGTGTTTATAAGTCTGTGATATACTGAGTTTTATGTTTATCTGCATGTAATTTTAATCTGTTAGCATTTCTTGTATCTTCTCTGTATGTCACTTTTTCAAATTTCGTATTATGTAATTTTTTGGAGCTTTTCTTCCCAGGTCTCTGTGAAAACGGGTTACTGGCCCAGTCGGACATTACCTGGTAAACAAATGTAAATAAGTAATAAATAAATAATCTTTTGTTTAGTCCCTTTCCACATATCATTAGCAGACATTCATACAACTAAATACTTCATCTTAACATGTCTCCATAACTACAGGTAATGGTGACCAAGTTCATGCGTGGGTATATAGTTCCCGCTATAGTCTTAG
This sequence comes from Protopterus annectens, assembly GCF_019279795.1. Lineage (NCBI taxonomy): Eukaryota > Metazoa > Chordata > Ceratodontiformes > Protopteridae > Protopterus > Protopterus annectens. Next base: position 393,106,203 of record NC_056730.1, on the reverse strand, counting down.
TTTTATTTTCATTAATTGCTTATCTCAAATAGACTTGAAACTGTCTCAAAATGTTCCACAACACAAAAATATCCTCTTCTGGATTTCTTGAATGCAAAATATCATCTGCAGACAAAACAAACTTTTCTCGATTACCAAACCATTTATATCCTTGAATTTGTGAGTTCCTTATTTTCTTAGTCAATGTCTCTAAATGTAAAGCAGATAAAAAAATGGAAAAGAGGACTCTCCCTGCATTATTCCTCTGTTCAACTGGAGCTTGTCAGATGAACCTCCCAAATTAATTCTGGTCTCTGAAGCTTCATATGTCCTCCTGATTAACCTAATTATTCTATCAGAGAATGCAAATGGTACCATTGCCTTGCACATAAAATTTCAGCCGTCTCTACTGAATGCTTTCTTTGCATCAAAACCCACAACAGTAGTGGCACTTTCTTACATTCTGCCTTTATTTGGATAATCGGTGTTCTGTTAATGCTTGCCCCCCCTCCTCCTAACCAAATTAATCCATATCCATCAATTTTGGCAACACCTTTGCCTTTCTCTTATTTAATACAGACACAAACATGTTATAATCATAGCTGAAAATTAAGAGTCTGTAAAAGCTGAATTTGATGGTCTTTCCTCTGTGTAATATAGCCACCAAAGTTTTCTTCCAAGATGGTAGTACTGTCCCATCCCTTTTACAATACTGTTAAATAAAACTTTCCTTGTATCACTGTCTTCCCTCCCAGCTTCCAAACCTCCACAGGAATGCCACCTGTTCCTGGAGATATCCCTGTCGATTGCTTTATACATCACCATTTTTATCTCATCTCTTTCTGTCTAGGCTATTAATTGTTGAGCCTTGTCTTCCTATAATCTTATCATAATGAGGTGATTTCTTGGGCCCTGTCTAGACACTGGAACATCAGGACCAGTATCTTGGGTGCCCCTCTAGTGATAGCAATGAACTTTTGACAAGCTTAAGCTCCTCTACACATAACCTCCTGCTGCTCCTGCTGAGTCCTCTACATCTCATTGCTGCCATTTGGTGATTGACCTTTCCAAGCAGCTCAAGTGTTTTAAGGGAGTTTTTTTTGAGTAATAGTGGACAGCTAAGTTGACTTTTACTTAATTTCTTTGTTCAGGAATACATTATTTAATGATTGTTAAACTTCTTTAGTTAAACAAGTCAGGCCCCTGAGGGATGTGTATATGCGAAATTATGCCACTGAGGGAGGTCTTGAAAGAATCTGCCCAAGAGTTCTTCCTCATTTGAGAAAATAAGGTGTTCTCAGCCCTGACAGTTCCCACCTGGGCTTAGAAGTTTCACCAATGACCCATCTTCCTTCAGGACCTGTTTTGCCACCGGCAGTGATGGAATCAACACCAGCTGTTATGTTAAGTACCTGTAAGTGGACAGATCTTACCTCTGCGACACTGACTGCTTCTTCGCAGGTGACATTGACTCCAAACCCTTTATTAATTGTTACTAGGCCACAGGTAGTCAGCACTGTGTCCTTAACACCAACAGGGTCCATACCAGTAACTTTGGTGCTCTTCTTGGCATTTAGCACTTCAGGACCAAAGATCTCTGTCTTGGTCACAGCTCCAGATGTACTAGTGTTGGCAGTCGGGGTGGGCTTGTTGATGCCAGCACTGACCTCGGCCTCACTGACCCCATGGCTCTGGACCCGAGCATTTTGATGGACTTCTTGGTATAGAAGTGACCTACTACTAGATGTTCTTCGTGTTTCACTGTGGCAGTCATTACAGTTGGGTAATCTGCTGGCAGGTTGCTCTCAGTCGGCCTGATTAACAAAGTCTTGGGTCCTGCTTCAGTTGCTGTCCTTTCTTCCATGATGTCAGGTCATCAGGGGTATAAAACATGCAGCTGACACCATTACATTAGTCTTTCTTGCCGTGCGGTGCCCGAAGCAGAAACAGTTTGCAAGTGGTGGTCGGTCAACTCCTGAAATTTTCATTTTCAAGTTTCAGAACCAAAGTCTTCAGCTTAAAGCTAAGTACCCCGTTGGGGAAACTTTTTCTTGCTACTTACCGATGTCAGTAAAAGTTAATGAGTGCATTACTTGTGGAAAGCAAATACCTCAAAGATTTTCATTCGTACTGTATTCTTTGCCTAGGCCCTGACCACGATGTACCTTGCTGTCGGTTTTGTGCTTTGTTTAATCAGTGCACTGTCCGTCATTAGTACATTTTTGCCTCTAAATATTTTGGTTCCCGGTTTAATTATTCAGAAAGGTCATCGGTTAGCCATCTGACTACCGGGATTCTGAAAAAAGGCAAAGATAGACAGAGACAGGCCACCGAGGTCCAAAACTGCCGACGACGCTTCTCCTAAGCCAGTCACCAGTTTGCCGGTACTCTGGTGCTTTTGCAGCCCCTGATACCTGCTACTTCTGATTCGCAGGCATCTATTGAGACCCATTCAGAGTCTGGTATGCCGCGAGATGCTTCACCTATGGAACCCGCGGATGGCTCTACCTTGGATGGGTCCGGAGCCACTGTGCAGGCACTGGCTTCTGAGGGTGTATTCAGGCCTACAGACTTGCATATTAAATCAACACCGCCTTCATTACTAAGGCCTAAATCTCGATATATGTGTAAAAAAATAAAACGATGCCCAGGCCACATGTTCAGGCTCCTATGCCTAAAAAACAAATGATCAAAATGGCTGAAGATCTAGGGTAGTCAACCCCACTCTAATCAGGGGTAGTCAACCCCCCCCCCCCCAAGAGGCCTAGGGCTGAGCTTGATTATGAATCTTCTGATCAGGATTCTGTTTCTTCTGACTCTTCTAGTGACCTGGATTTGTCCATACCTACTTATGAGGATTCTGATGCAGAGGATTCCATTCCCTCTGCTTCCCCTCCTGAGGATTTTTCTTTTGGGGAAACTTTACATACTTTAATAAGGGAGCATTTCCACTGGGAAAGTCAGGAATTTTCTGATTCAAAAAAAGAGGCTTAGGGATTTCCTTCTTCTACCTCAGCATAGGATTTGGCTATACCTCCTGTACTAGACATTGTTGATGTGTTCTCTGAATCCAGTTTGGCCCCTGATTCCCTGCCTCCAGCTCCTAGTAAACCTGACAGATACTACAGGGTTCCTGAGTCCCACAAGTTCCTTTTCAAAAAATCATGTTGCAGATCCAGAAACCATTTCTCAGGGGCCCAAGGGCATTAAGGCTTCTACTGCTAAAAATCCTACCCCTTCTCATAGAGACACCAGGGCACTGGATAGATGGGGTAAAAAGGTTTATACTTCTGCAACCTTGGCAATCAGAGTTATAAACTGCCAATTTCATATGTTAAAATATCAACAGCATATTATTAGACTGCTTAAACAGAAAATTATGTTGATTCCTGATTGTGTGGAAAAATAAAGATTTACAGGATTTAATGCATTCTGCTGAACAAGTTGGAAAACATACTTTGCAATGTGGTTTTGATTCTTTAGAGGCCTCCTGCAGGGCTGCTGTTACTGGGTCTGTGCTTAGAAGGCATGCTTGGCTTAAGGAACAATCTTTGCCTGATCATGTTAAAGCTAAATTGTTGGATGCTCCTTTAAATCGGGACCACCTGTTTGGCAATAAGGCTGAAGAAGTTCTAAAAAAGATAGAAGATGAAGCTAAATCTATGTAAACTGTTAAAGATTTCTTACAAGTGCAACCTCCAAGATTTAGTAGGCACTGGCCTACTAAGAATTGGTCTTTTCCAGCCCCTTCTAGATCCTCTCAAGCCAAATCCAGACACAACAAAAAACCCAGGTTTCAGTCCCAGGGGACTCTAATTACTAAGCAGTGGGGGGCCTCCACTTCCAAATCTGGAAATAACAAGACACCCCCGTATGGTAAACAGTCTCAATGACTTCCTTTTAAAATTACCAAGCACTTACCTTTTAACCGCCCCTTTGGGGGGAAAGATTGCTCTTCATGCAAAGAATTGGGAACTCATAACCCAGGACAAATGGGTTTTAAATATAGTGTCCCAGGGATACAAATTTCATTTCCACACATTGCCAACACCAAACGGGTAGTCAGACCTGCCCCCAGATCAGTGGGCAGAGGCTGAAAAACAAGTACTTTCCCCTCTTAAACATGGGGGCTATTCAACCGGTACCAGAAGAGGAAAAGGGGCAAGGTTTCTATTCCAGGCTTTTTCTGGTACCCAGAAAAGACAAATCATGGCATCCAATCCTGGACCTGTCTACTCTAAACACCTTTCTGGAGATTCCAAAATTTCAAGATGTTGACTCTTCACCTGTTACTTCCTATGCTAGGCAAAGATGCCTGGTTGGCAACTCTAGATTTAAAAGAAGCATACCTGCACATCCCAATCAGGGAATCTTGCAGAAGATACCTATGCTTCAAAGCAGGCTACTTGCATTATCAGTTCTCTGCACTGCCCTTTGGCTTGTCTACTGTGCCCAGGGTATTCACAAAGTGCCTGGCTCCAGTTATTGCATTTTGCAGGCAAAGAAATATTCAAATATATCCATATTTGGACGATTGTCTAATTCAGGCAGAAAACCAGGGCATACTTCTAAATCATCTGGCATTTGTAAAAGGGGTTCTAACTTGTCTGGGGTACACCATAAATGAAAAGAAATCACAACTGGTACCCTGTCAACAGATTACATTCCTGGGTGCAAGTTTGAATACAACTGCCCAGATGGCTTTCCTCACGCCAGAGAAGCAAATTCATTTGGTAACTTACTTCAAACAAGTGGCCACAAAAGCCCTGCTATCTGCAAGACAAATACTGGAAGCCTTGGGGTTCATGGCTTCCTGCATTCTTCTAATTCCATATGCAAGACTGCATATGAGGAAACTACAGTGGTACTTTAAAAGTCTATGGAGTCAACATTGTCACAGCCTGGAAACAATGATTCCTATCATACCTTGCCTACGCCTGGAGTTCCTATGGTGGGCAGAGGCCTGCCACTAAAACAAGGGACTGCCATTCACACTACCCCCTGCCGCCCAAACCCTAACTACAGATCTATCAGACTATGCACGTGGGGCTCACCTGGCAGGCAAGTGCATTCAGGGCAAATGGAACCCAAATCAAATGCACCTACATATCAATCAAAAAGAAATGTTAGCTGTACAGAATGCTCTGACAGCCTTCAAGGACTACATTCTTCCAGGACAACTAATGGTAAAGATGGACAACACCACGGTTATGTGGTACATAAACAAGCAGGGGGGTACACATTCCTACCCCCTCTGCAGACTAGCCATGGCATTGTGGAACACAGCCTTGAGCTACTAAGTGCACCTACAAGCTCAATTCCTGCCAGGAAAATTGAATACACTGGCAGACGGACTAAGCAGAAAACTCATGGACCCACACGAGTGGTAACTGGAACCACTGATTTTCAACATGTTGACAAGCAAATGGGGGAGCCCAGACATAGATCTATTTGCCTCCCCCCAGAACTACCAGTTGGACAAGTTTTGCACAAGAACTCTCCACAAACAAGCCTGGAAAGTGGATGATCTCGCCTTCAGCTGGAAAAACCTATCAGTCTACACCTTTCCCCCTCTGCCTCTGCTCTCCAAAGTTCTGCTAAAAGTCAAACAGGACAAACCAAGGATGATTTTGATTGCTCCAGACTGGCCGTGCCAACACTGGTACCCACTCATGTGCAGTGCGTCGCAAATATCTCCATGCCACCTGCCTCAGACCCCTTCCCTGCTGTCTCAGCAGGAGAACCAAATTCTGCACCCTCAGCTTCCAACATTGAACCTTGCAGCTTGGCTAATCACTTAAATTCACCCTTATCATCCCTCAGCAAACCTGTGATGGATGTCATCTTGGAGGCGAGAAAACCTAGTACTAGAAAATCTTATGCTGACAAATGGAAAAGATTCTGTACCTTTAATCAATATTTAGGGATGAGCACAGCAGCGCCCAGTTTACCTCAGATTTTGCAATACTTAACTGAGATGCTTCACAAGGGCCTGTCTTTTTCCTCTAAAATCCATGCCTCAGCTATTTCATCTCACTATAACACAGAACCACCTCTCTTCTTTCATCCTCTGCTCAAGCAGTATCTCAGAGGGGCAAAGAACTTGAGACCAACCAGGAGAGCTCCTACCCCTGCCTGGGACCTTAACTTTGTTTTGGAGAAGCTCACTCTACCTCCTTTCGAGCCAGCTGCTACTGCAGACTTAAAATGTATTTCTTGGAAAACAGCCTTCCTTTTAGCAATCACTTCAGCTAGAAGGATATCTGAATTACAGGCCCTTATGGCAGTGGAGCCTTTCATCATCTTTCATGCAGACAGGGTATTTCTGAGGACCAATCCATCCTTCATGCCCAAGGTGGTTTCCATTGTGGCTCTTAATCAGTCCATTCATTTGCCAACCTTCTTTCCCAATCCACAGAACAAAGGGGAACGGATTCTGCATTCCTTGGATGTGCACAGACAACTTAGATTCTACTTGAACAGGACTAAATCTCTAAGAAAATCTGAACAATTGCTGGTAGCATTTGCTGCAGGGGCAGAGGGGAAGGCTATTTCAAAACAAACCATTTCTAAATGGATAAGCCATTGCATTCATTTCTGCTATAAGCACCATGGAAAACCAATCCCCCGGGGGATCAGATCTCACTCCACCAGTGCTGCATCTACTTCTGCAGCCTTTCTCAGAGGTGTTCATACCAGGGATATTCTAGAAGCTGCTACCTGGAGTTCTGTTCATACTTTCACCAAGCATTATCATTTACCAATTTTCTCTAAATCCAGAGCTGGCTTTGCCACTGCTGTCTTGCAGGGCCTTATAGCTGGCCCTAATGCTGTATAAACTCCTCCTCCCAACCATAATTTTGGGAATCTACCCAAATGTAATGACTGCAACAGTGAAACACGAAGAACATAGTACAGTTGTGTACACTTAGCATAAATGTAGATGTTTGAGTGTTGCAGTCCTGGTTACCCTCCCTCCAGCCTCCTACTTTTCTCTGGCTATACCTCTACTTTTCTTTACTATGCTTAAAAGCCTTTTTGGTGTATTTGCTTTTGGTTGTAGGTATAATTTTCTGTTTTTAATTTTATTTGCTCCCCATTAAGGGGGCACCTGACATCTGGGACAAGAAAAACTGATGTAATGGCGTCGGCTGCATGTTTTATACCCCTGACGACCTGACGTCATGGAAGAAGGGACAGCAACCGATGCAGGACCCAAGACTTTGCTAATCAGGCCAACTTAGGACAACCTGCCAGCAGATTACCAAAATGTAATGACTGCAACAGTGAATACACTCTAACATCTACATTTATGGTAAGTGTACACAACTGTACTTTCTTTCATGTCCATTGTAATAGTGGTGCCAGATACCACATAATTTGGATTCTTCGACCAGCCATCATCTGGGCTGTTTCAGGACCTGAGGATTACTAGCCCTATTCTGGTGAGATCAGAAGGAGACACATTCCAAGAAAGTTCAAATGAAGACTTCCACACCAGCCTGTTAACATAGGAGCCCCATAACATGGAAACATTGGAAAATACTAGGCAAGAGTTCACTTGGACCATAACATGCCTAGCCATATACACCTTTAAATAGACCCTTTTCAAGTGGTTAATAGTGCTCACCTCCCAAATTGAACAGGACTGTACATGATACCCTGGTGTAAATTTATATTTACTAATCCAGTTTTCAAGACTTGTCTTAAAGGTAGCCAAAGCAGTACTTTGTTTGACATGTAGTAGTAACTTATTCCATAGCCTAGCAATATGTTGAATTAAGAACCTATCTCCCCAATGAGTCTTGTTCATTTGTTGGTGTATATTTAGGTCCTTCGTGTGAGTGCTTGTAGAGCTACTGGTTTTGCAAAGAAGTAGGAGGCCAAACAGGACTGGATCTTTCATGGCTCGAAAAGCAAGCCACATGTCACCTCTCAGCAACCAGTAAGCTACTGACTATGAGGCAAGTCATACTAACCTGTTGGTATAGGCAAAATATTTAAGACCTATAACTTTCTTGGTTAGAAATCTTTGGAGTCTTTCCAGTTGAGCAGTATGCTTGGATTTGTCTATTACAAAGGTGGGACGATTATTTTAAGGATTTACATTAAGCATATCTAATTTTTTAATAATACCAGCATGGGGGGTAATGTCAGAAGGCTTGACCAGGACAAGATAAGCAGTGTGCACAGACTGGTCAATGACCATAACCCCTGTAACCTCTTCAAAGAAGTTTACTAAGTTCAGGACATTCCCTACATAAAACCAGACTAATTGGGATCTGGATCAGTTAGGTTGCCTGTGTCTGCATAAATTAGTTCTGCTATGATATGGTCCTTGGCTTTGCATATAAGGCTTGTGAGGCTGATGGGTCTTTAATTACCTGGGTCAGTTGAAGGATTGAAGGAACAGCTTTATGTAGTGGTGTCACAGTGTCTGTTCTCCAGGCATGAGGAACAAGCCTAAGGAAGAGAAAATGTAAGAGGAAGAACCTAGACTTCCACTTGAAATCTCACACTTTTGATACAGATCTGGATGAAGAGGAGGATTCCCCCAAATCCCCCTCCCTCCGAGAATGCGTCTTTCAGTGAAATATTGGATATGATGAGGCAGAGGGGATCATGGCCAGTGTACCCACCTCCCCAAGGAACAGATCTTACAGGAGGCCTATAATTTCCACCCATGGCAGTGTGGGTTGTGCCTTCCCTGGACAAAGTGGTAGATATGGTTTGCTATAAAGTGTAGAGGGAACCGGATGTAGATGAGCCCCTTCCATTGAAACCATATAGAGTCCCTCACACTCCCAAAAAGAGGCTGTACTGGAGCAACGGACCTACGCTGACCGCCTTAAAAAAAACTCCAGCTATACTCTGTCACATATCGTCTACTCAGAGGCAATCTCTGCTTAACATACAAGGCCATGTCAAACCCAAAGCTGTTGGACATGCTGCACTTAAAGAAATCCCAATCCCTCAGAGCCACACGCTCCAGGGATCTAAACCTTGTCATCACAATAAACAAAACATGCTGGAGGGATAGGTTCCTGACCCAGAGACTCCCAAGACTCTGGAATAGAAAAAATCTCACACAAAGACTTCAGAGTGGTATTAACCCTTATGGAAACGGTCTTGAAAAATAATTATATATACTTTCAGGGTGAATATTTTAAACAAGAAAAGGGAGTAGCCATGGGGGCACATTGTGCTCCCACATATGCCAACAATTATTATGATTTATTGGGAAAACAAATATCTTTTGAATTCACCCTACCAGGGTTATTGGATTTTATATGGTCGATTTTTGGACTATTTATGTTTTTTGTGGATTGGCGAGCATGAAAACTTTGACAAGTTTGTAGAATATGTGAATAACACTACTGATTTTCTGGAGTTTACTTTTAATTTTAATCAACATGAACTAACTTACCTAGATGTTCACATTACCAAAAACAATGGTTATTTTACATCTAAGGTTTACAGGAAAGAAACCTTTTCTAACTCTTATTTGTACTACACTAGTTCCCATCCACCACATCAGAAGAAAGGAGTGGTAAAGGGACAATTAGTACGGTTAAGTAGGATGACCTCTGACGATGAGATTGTTTTAAGTGAGGTAAGAACACTTAGAGAATTGTTTTTAAATAGAGGATATCCAGGGGAATTTTTTGATAAAATTTCAGAAGTATGTAAAAAGAGAAATGATAGATTTGCTCCTATTTTAGGTAAAACTCAAATCTTGGACGGAACGAAAGAAGTAAACAAACCAAAAGAAGATTATACATCTAGTTTGATTACAACGTATGATGGTAACTCTAGAGGTATCAAGAGAATCTTTGATAAGGAATGGAGCAATTTTTCGAAAATTTCAGACTTGAAGCACATTTTTGAAAAAGAATTGGTTTACATATATAGAAAAGGTAACACCATTAAAAATATTTTAGAGAAGGGTTCAGTTCAAGGTAACATTGAGTCAATAAAGAGAAGAAGGGTTTATACAAGTGTGGGTGTTGTAATTATTGTACATTTTTATCAACAGGAGATTTTATTTATTTAAATTCTAGGAAAAGGAAATTAACGTTGAATACTTATGCTAACTGTAACACCAAAGGGATTGTTTACATAGCAACTTGCAAGGTATGTGAATCATTTTACATCGGGAAAAGCGAAAGGAAGTTAAAGCAGAGGATCTACGAGCATCTATATGAAAGGAGAACAAAAAATGAGAAAAATGCACTATACAACCATACCATCACTTGTAAAACATCTGGCTTTCAATTTTTCATTTTGGAAGTGGTTGCGGTGAGTCCAAGGGGTGGTATGTGGGGAAACACTTGTTGAGTATAGGGAACTTTACTGGCAACTTGTGGTGGATTCTAGTAGACCTCCAGGTCTTAATGAAATGGTATCTCTTGCACCTGTGCTTAAAATTAGATCTGCCAAACTTTAACCAAACTTCTACTGTTGTTCAATATATTTATTACATATAGGAGGTAGTGAAAACTTTCATTTAAAGTCCATTTAAATTGATCATTTAATTCATTTTATCAAGTTTATATAAATAGATTATGTACACATTTTGTTATAATTATTTAATTTAAATGCCATATTCAGTTTCACCACTTGATGGAGACATACACAGTACACTACAGATTAAAAGATTGTCTGAATTAAAATGTTTTTATTTGTTATTTATTAAAAGCTTTGGATGAATTTTAAAATTGGTGAGAGTATTAGATGTGGTTTTAATTAAATTATTAAATGTACAAGTTTTATATTTTGTGAAAATGTTTTATTTCAGTATAATTTATTGGTTGTTAAACTGTGGTTTTTAGAATTGATTTAATTAACTTAATTGATGTTGTTAGGAAAAGTGTATATATATATATATGGTAGGAAGTGGTTGCTTTTCATTCACTGATGAAGTTGATGACGAAAACGTGCTGTATTTGTACTACCGTTAGTGGAATAAACTGCTTTTGGATCCTTCTACCTATTGTTCGTGTTCATTCCTGGTTGGTGGTGCTTACTTTCGTTTCTGGAATAGATTGCCCATACATGTCAAGCAGAGTGCCTCTTTGGCCCTCTTCAAAAGGAACCTTGGCAATTGGATGGGAGAAAGGAAATTCACCCCGGGGATCACGTCAGTCGCCCTGCTAGACAGGGGTCTAGGGAAGTAAATAGTGTGGGAAGAAGGAATTGTTATGGCTAGGCTTATATAGGCCCTAGGGCTGATAGCCTAGTACCAACCTATGAGCGTGCCTGTCATTGACATCATAGTGGTGTCTGTGGCTACAAAACAGGACATCTCAGGGAATGTCCAAGCTATCAATCCCTCCCAAAAAAGATTCCAGGATGATGGATAGGTTAGGGAAGCAAGTCTTTACATTAAGTCTATTCTGTCTGTTTGAATATTGAACTACATGGCCTGTACGGCTTGGTTTCAGAGAGAGAGAGAGAGTGAGAGGGAGCTCACACAAAAGGTATCAGAAAATCTGAAACAGTTGCCAGCTGGAGACCCGGGAGACTTCCATGAGTAATATTTCTTCTCTGACTATGTGTCTTAAAGTTAACATTTCAGATGGGGCAGGAAGCATAGCAAGATCAGGCCTGACTATGAGATGGCAGGCCTGGATGAGCCTTTTGGATTTCTTAGACCATTTCAATGCAGCCTTCTCCAATGCTCCCTTTTGATGCTAATACAGTGTTTGGGCAACACGTTAAGGAGAGACTGTCTACTTATGAGCAAGAGGACAAACAAAACTCTCACCACTTTGGGAATTAAGTTTTCTGCTCCACAAAGAACTTTCCAGTGGAATCAAAAGGAGCAAGAAACTTGTAGTTTAGAAAGTTCCAACAGCCTCAACATAGACAGCAGCAGGACAGAGGTTCCTGGGGCAGAGGGGAATTTCAGACTGGACACTGCCCTATTGGAAGAGGTGGTCTCAATAATCAGAGAGGTAGGGGATCCTTTTGGGGAGGTTGTTCCTATGACCCCTGAAGGGTTGCTCAAATGTTCCTCTCTGGAGCCATTCTGGGGATGACTCTTCTTACATGCTGTTGCATGGGTGGCCATCACAACATACTCATGGATAAGGAGAATCGTATCCACAGGCTACTTCATTCCCTCTTTCGCGATGCCCCCAGTGCAGACTTCCTAACCCTCATCAGTTCCACTCAGACAAAAAAGAAGCTTTAAAGGAGGTCCAGGGCCACTTCAATGAGAGCAATCCATCAGGTTCCACCAGACCAGAAATAATCCAGATTTTACTGTAGATTCTTTTTAGTGCCCAAAAAGGCCAAGTACCTTTGGCTGATATTCAACCTCGTTTGACTCAATTATTTTGTAAAGGAACCCTTCCGATTAGTCCCTGTGTAGCCTGTACTACCATGCCTTCAGGCAAGGGACTAGATATGCTCTCTGGATCTTCAAGATGGTTACCTACACATAAAAATAAACAAGGCAACAATAAGATTTCTTCACTTCTATGTTGGGGCCAGTCATTATCAGTTTCAGGCCCTACCATTTGGTCTCATCACAGCCCCTTGGATGTTCATTAAATGTTTGGCTGCTATCACAGCTCACGTATAACTTCTAGGGACACTGATCTTCCCATACTGTGGCTCCTGGTGGCCCTGTCTATGAATTGTCCTACCAAGACAGTACTTGCTCCAAATTTGCCTGTATTTGGGGATCATGGCACATGTAAACAGACTTCAAGTGGAACCCTCTCAAAATCTGTTTTTTATAGGTTGATGGCTAGACACACAAAGACAACTAGCGGTCTTACCACAGGAAAGAATGTCCTCAATTTCTGAGGTCCCAGTTTTGCTTTAACAAGATTAATTATCAGCCGTCTTAGTCCTCAAGGTGCTTGGACTGATGGCTGCTTCATTGCAAACGGTAACTCATGCCAGGCTCAGTATGAGAATTTTGCAATGTACTCTTTGGGTGCAGTGGGACAAGTCCTGTCAACCAGTTTATCGCAGGATCAGTTTTTCAGTGGGGCAAGTCCTGTCAACTAGTCTATCGCAGGATCCGTTTTTCTCAAGTTTCCAGGCAGAGCTTAATTTGGTGGACAGATCCCCAAACTTTGTAGAAAAGTACACTATTCAGCAAATCAATTCTGATAGCCACTGTAACCATGGATGCTTCTTCCCTCATGTAGGAGGACATTTCTCTGGAAAGACAGTAGAAGGTTCGTGGTCCCCTGATGCGACCTCTCTGCCCATAAACATACTTGAGATGAGAGTGGTTCTCCTAGCATTCATGATGCCCCCCCATTCCCCCACTAACTATATATACTAACTCCAGGATCGCACTACAGTGGGGAAAAAGGGCATATACCTTTTACTTGCCTTACAGTACTCTACACGTGCCATATATAGTAAGTTTAGTTCAGTGAAATGAGATTTTATTAATTTGAGTTTTCAGCAATGTGGTTGGGGCAGACCTCCCAACCGTCCCGAATTCCTCGGTTTTTACCGAGTTTTAGGGTCCAAATGAAGGGGTGCCACGATTCCCGAGTGGCACCCCTTCTTTCACGATTTTACTTTTTCTTTTTTTTAAGTTTCGCGCTGTCGGAGCTGACGTCATCGCGTGCGCAATGACGTCAGCTCCGTCAGGCTACCAGCCAGTCGGAATTGAGCTCAAGGAGCTCGCATCATCGTTTCCGGCTGGCTGGCGGTTAACTTTTAACCGCGAATAAACTGATACATCATACAGGTAAATGGATGGCAGTAATATGGCAAAAAAAGGGTCGGAAATTCAATTAATGGCAGTGAGCGGAGCCGGGATCAATGAATGGCGGCCGCGGCATGAAGAAGAGAGGGCTGCAAGCGGAGCTGGGATTAATGGCAGCAGCAGCAGCAGCATGGAGAGTGGAGGGCGTAGCCTGGATTAATGAATGGTGGTGGCATGAGGAACAGAGGAAGAGCACTCCTCAGGGTAAGTGTGTGACTGTGTGCGTGTGTTGGCTAGAGGTATTTAGGCTCAAACTCTGTACCTTATTATGGAATGTCAGCCATTATTTTACTTCTGTTTTCTCTTGACATGTAATCTGATGATTAGTGGGAGGTGAAGCCCCTGCAGAAAGTAATAATTTTGCTGACATTGTTTGTTTTGGCAGCTGTGGTGTCGCCCTTTTGTGTTTCTCTATTCTTAACTGAATTTTCGATTAAATGCTACTTCTCCTCCCTGATGAGTCCAAGAACAGAAACTAATAAAAGGGTTACAGGGGCTTAGTAATTCATTTAGCTATTCAGTGGGAGACAGTAAGCTAGGCTAGCAAAGAACAGCTTTGCAGATTCATGTAGCACAATTCACTGCAGGTCAGAGATGATAGGTAGGAGGCATGAGGGATTGTATGCTTGGCATAAGAAACCAAAGGTAACTTACCAAGTAAGCTAAATTTGCAAAAAAAACCCTGGGCTTCATATTATGATACTCCTAAAAGGCTGCATGTTTCTTGGCACTCTCAATGATTTCCAGTTGTCATGATGCTTTGCTGGTATGTAGCATTTGCTTGTATTTTGAAGTTCAGTTTTATATTATTATACATTAGTTTGTACATAATTCATGAGAAAATATAAGCTTTTTTTGTTCTCTTAATCTTGATACTTTATTGCTATGATGTTTTTTCATACATTGTACAATTGTCTTTTGCTTATGGTCTAGCTTTTTTCCTTTCAGCTAGGAAACCCACAACATTGTGATTAAAATTAAATACACACACACGCATACACACACACACACACACACACACACACACACACAAATACAGAGAAAGTGCTCTGCTTAGGCACTGTTTGAATCCTAGAAAAGAAAGTAAAGTGTTAGCCCTCATTTGGGACTTGAACACAAGACCTGCATATGGCACTGACTTCACTGCTACTGGTCAAACAGATGTTAAGGGAAAACTCAACACTTAAGTGCCCAAAGGTCTTGTTGGTCCAGTGTTGGTAGTATCTTGGATTTGAGTAAGAATAACATTTCCTTTTGCTACTATGATTCTAACAGCAACTAAGCAGAAAGCTTTCTCTGTATTTGTGTGTGTGTGTTTGTAATTTGATTTTACCCAGAGATCACTGATCCAAGACCTATTTCAGGCATTTTAAATGATATGGTTTATCTCATTTAGGCAGTAACTCATTTAAACATTTCACATTAAATATGCAGAGTAGCTGAAAGTACCAGGAAGTAAAGCGCACAACAAATTAAAGTTAATTGTTAAGTTTGACAGAACAATTCTGTGACTTAAGATGTATTGTAAATGATAGTACATGATACATAGTGAAACTGCCTATTGAATAAATTGGAATTGTGTATGACAACAAGTGTGCTTAAAGATAAGCTGTGCAAGATGGAACAAGAAACAACCAAAAACTTTATGCATTCTCATACCATCTTACCTGAGTATGTAGATAGTTAACTACTGCTAAAGTACAAGATTTTCATGGCTCAAAGTCTTGGAAGGTGAGAGATGATTTAACTGCAGTTTTAAATCAAATTATTCCAAATAATAAAAGCTATGCTTCTGACCTAAAACCACCTCTAGCAGATAGTACTATTTATAAATGTAACAAAAGCAAAACCTGGCCCTGAATTTCTAATGTATGTGCAGTGTGATTTTTTTTGGATCAATGAAATGCTTCTTTCCTGAAATTCTGCAACAAAGTACTGCAGCTACTGTATTTTGGGGTACATTTCATGAAATTTTATTGCATTTTTCTTTTTGTAAACAGTTAATATATGTGCCAGAGATGAGACATACAACGAATCTGCATTTCAAATTAATTAAAGCTGGTTTGCAAGAGAGGGCTTTAATTAGCAGGTATTGATAGTCTGAACACTCCCTTTCCCTTTCTTGATCCATTGTGTACTTCGTGAGTTTGTGTCACTGTCAAAGGGATTGAAGTGAACTATAACAATATCCTCATGAAGGTGTGAGTTTCAAGGGCAGAGAAGTTTTAATGCCAATTCTGTTTTCATTGTGAGACAGTATTGCTTTATCAGATGTCTCTTAGTGTTTGTGCATTGATTGCTGCAAAATGTAAAAATAAAATCCAAGTAATCATTGTAGAAAAGAAGCAGTATGCACACATTGTTTATGGTAAATGGGGCGAACTAACCAGGTTATGGGACATTGGAAATGGCTGCTGGGGGACTCTGGTGTCATATTTTGGTTGTCTGTCCTTCAGTTTGCGTTTTGAAAGTTGGTATCCCACAATTCCATTGGAGTGGGTGGGGTTAAGTAATTATGTATGCAAATTAGATGTTAATCAGCGTACAGATTTGTACCTATTTTTCATGGGCCTTGTCCAGATTTTTGATGTTTCCAGGTTGAGAGGTATGGGTTGGGGTGAAATGAAATTCAGTGAAATGAGATTTAACGAAACAAGGTAGACCCATATATGTATATGTATATGTGTATGAATGTATATTTGTGTGTGTATGTGTGTGTGTATATATGTATGCATGGGTTCCGTTCAGAAGCTCGAAATACTGAGATCTCGAATTTCAGTATTTCGAGCCCAAGAAGCCGAATCCACATAATAGCAAAAGTTTAGAAGCGTGAAATTCAAAACCTCGAATACTGGAGGGTTTGAATTTCGCGCTTCTAAAGTTCTACTATGGTTATGTATTCAGGTGTGTGTGTGTGTGTGTGTGTGTGTGTGTGTGTGTGTGTGTGTGTGTGTGTGTGTGTGTGTGTGTGTGTAGTAAAACCGCAAAATTCAAAACTTCTGGTATTCGAGGTTTTGAATTTCGCAGTTTTTAGTTTTCGTTGTTTTGTGGATTCCACTTCTTGGGCTCGAGATACTGAAATTCGAGATTTCAGTATTTCGAGCTTCTGAAGTGAATCCATATATATATATATATATATATATATATATATATATATATATATATATATACACACACACACATAGATTATATCTGGTGAAAAGATTTCTCTGGACCCAGATCCAGTTGGGGGTTCTCCCAGCTCTGGCTACCACTGGGGCAGGGGGAATGATTTCTTCCCCCAGTTCAGTTGTTGCTACTTCACTTGGATCAGTTCAGTTGTTGCTACTTCTCTTGGATCTGCTTTCCACCTTGGCAGGTCTGCATCAGAGACTAGGTTCTGTTCTTCTATCCCAGTGAGTTCTTTGAGTCATTTGGCTCAAACTTCTTCTTCTGAGTCATCTGAAACTCAGAGCTGAATGGTTCACTCCAACTCTGACAAGGTAGGCTTGGCACTGTGGTCTTCAGAACCATTTCTCCCTGTCAGAGCCTCAGTGTTGGACAGTTTCCCTACAACATCAGCCTTGGATCTGAGCCATTTGGTATCTCTTTCAGAGTTTCCTTTGGGGGCTTTGGCTCCTAAGGCTAGGCTCCTTGGATACATGTCAAGTTTGGCTTATGAGACAGTACTCTCTCATCCCAGAGAGAAGACTACCCCCTCACGTTTGGATCCATCCCTTCCCCCAAAGGATCTCCCAGAGTCTGAAACCTACTTTTCTTCTCCCGTCAGAACAGCTAATAATCAAAAGTCTTGAGTCGGCTTCTCTAGAAGAGAACACCTCAACTTCTGAGTCCCCCCACAGAACATCCCACTGAGGAGGTACACAGGAGGCATACAAGTAGAAGGAATTTATCTGGTTTCTCTCAAGAATCTGTCACCTCTGATAAAGACTTTGATGAAGGAATAAGTTCTCCTTGATCTCTCCTTTGGATGTTTTGTTAGAGAAATCCTTGAACTGCTTAAACAGAAGGGGAGTTGGTCTTCCCAACTGCTTTCTACTGAAGTGGTAATTTTTAGTGAGGCTTTTGGTTCTGGCCCATCTACATCTTGGCTAGTTCTGCATAAAAATGAGATGGTAGACCTTATCTCTAAGCGAGAGTGGAAAGACCTGGACATATCTGGTTTCTTAGGGACAGGTTCAGCTAAGTTCCTTGTTGCTCCCAAGGATCATCCCTATTGGAGCTAGGGCTAAGCTGTGGATTCCATGGTAGTGGTGGCAGCCATCAAAAAGGAACTAGCAGAATAAAGGTCCTTTTGTCCGTCCACCAAATAGGGAGTCCACCATGTATTGGACAGATTTGAGAAGCGAGTCTATGCCTCATCTACTTTTTCACTGAGGGTGTTACGTAATTTGGCATGTTACACATTTTCACAGAGATTTGACCAGGTAGCTTTCCAAATATCTCCTAGGGACCTTGTCTTTGGATCAAAGCAAGTCCATTGATGTGCAACTAGCTACCCTCCAGTCCTTATCTAATGACTATGTGCCTTATCTCCAATGTCTTGGAAGATGTATCTAGAACATCCGGTACAGGTATATCCATCAGGTGACATGCTTGGATGAGGCTCTGTGACTTTCCGAACTTTTTAAGACATCCTTTATGAATGCCCCTTATGATGAATCAATGCTCTTTGGTCCTAAAGTGAAAGACACAATATCTAGAGGTGAGAAAGAAGCTAAATCCCTTTCTGCCATAGGGATCAAATTTTCCACTCCTCAAAGGACCTTTTCCAGGAATCAAAAAGGAGGCAAGAAAATTTGGTTCCACAAATCCCAGGGTTTTTCATATGACACTTCCAGATATAGAGCCCCCATGGCAGAGGAGGGAACTCTTTTATAATGGACATCATCCTAGGAACAGAGGTGATTCTCAGAATCAAGGCTTCAGAGGTCCTTTCTCCAGGACGCCTTTCCAGTACTCCTAAACTGTTGCCTGATTGCTGTGCTCTGGAGGTAATTTGTGGGTGCTTGCCTCCGTATCCAACAACCTGGACCTCCATCAATCAAGATAAGTGAGTGCAAAGGATCATAACCACAGGCTAATGCATTCCCTTTCACACTCTTAGCTCCAGTAGGAGTTCCTTTTATACCACTTTCTCAAAGAGGAGCATCTGCTTGAGAAATAGACACTTCTAAACAATAAAGTCATCCAAGGGGTTCCACCAGACCAAAAAAGATCCTATCCTGAATTTACTGAAGATTCTTTAGTGCCAAATAAAAACTGGGACCTAAGGACAATTATGGACCTAAGTTACTTGAACAAATCTGTAAGAAAAATTAAATTCCAGATGGTCCTGGCACAGTCTATTCTTCCCCTTCTGAGGGATAATGACTGTATGTGCTCGCTAGATTTTCAGGATGTGTGCGATCACATAAAGACGGGCAGATGGTCCAGGAAGTATCTTCATTTCTGGATGGGAGCCAGTCATTTTCAGTTCATAGCTCTGCCCTGTGGTCTTACCACAGCCCCCTGGGTATTCACCAAATGTAAGGCTGTAGTAGTAGCTCATCTTCAACGGCGGGGGTTCTGAGTGTTTTAGATTACTGGCTCATCACAGCTCCTACCATGGATCCACGCATCATAGCTGGGGACTCCTTGCTCCATCTATGTTCAAACCTAGGCATTACAGTGAATTTAGCAAAATCCAAACTTCACTCACCTGCTTCTTTAAAGTTCGTAGGAGCTCAACTGAACACAAAACTACAGATTGCAAAACTTCCCCAAACAAGCCTTGGCTGTCTATCCTGTATTAAGCCACCAGCTCAAATAATTCTCTGTCTTCCAGGCTCCATGGCTCATGGCAGCTTCGATCACCTTGGAGTTCTACAATGAACTGTTGTAGTCCACTTGTCCATAAGACACCAAGCCATGTCTTTCCAAGTATCCTTAAAGAAGATTTGCAAAACACATATCCAATGGTGGTTGGAGTCACCACACGTTTCACAAAGATATCCCTTCAATCTTCCCTCTCCCCAAGTCATGGTGACTGCTTGGGGTGGGAGGCACTACTTTTGAAGACAGTACAAGCTATGTGTTCACAATAAGAGGCCATTCTTACACATCAGTGTCTTGGAGATGGGTGGTCCTCCTAGCATTGCAAGCCTTTCAGGACTCTCTCCCCTCAGATGTGATCTCTGTCCAGACAGACATCTTGGCAGTTGTTTGTTTCCTCCCTGTAGGGTGATGTACCAGATCGTTTCCCTTATGTTGAGATGCCACAAGAGAGTTGCAATGGCAGTTTCTTCTCACCACTTTCTAATAGCAATGCAGTGTGTTAGTGGACAGGTTAAGCAGGTCTATTCTTCTCCATCATGAGTGGTCTCTCAATCCATAAGTTCATAGGTTGGTACTAGGCTATCGGCTCTAGGGCCTATACAAGCCTAGCCATAACAATTCCCTGGCTATTTCTTCCCACAGTATTTACTTCCCTGGACCCCTGTCTAGCAGGGTGACTGATGTGATTCCCCGGGGTGAATTTCCTATCTCACATTCAGTCATCAAGGTTCCTTTTGAAGAGGACCAAAGAGGCGCTCTGCTTGACATGTATGGGCAGTCTATTCCAGAGTCTGGGGAGTCTCTGGGTCAGGAACCTAGCCCTCCAGCATGTTTTGTTCATTGTGATGACACGGTTTAGTTCCCTGGAGCGTGATTCTTTGAGGGATTGAGATTTCTTTAAGTGTAGCATGTCCAACAGCTTTGGGTTTGACATGGCCTTGTATGTTAAGCAGAGATCACCTCTGAGTAGACGATATGCGACTGATTGTAGGTGGAGTTCTTTTAGACTGTCAGCATAGGGCATCTGCTTTAGGCCTGTGATTCTTTTAGTGAGGTATTTCTTGCGGCCTTTCCAGTTGTTGCAGATGTCTTGAGAGCTACATAACAAACGGGGTGTTGTATTCTGTATTGGGTCTAATGAGGGATGAGTACAGTGGGACAATGACCTCCTTTTTTCTGGATGGAAAGCCCTTAGTGATGAGGTGTGCCACACAGAAGGATTTCCTGACTGTTGTGGCAATGTAGTTATCGAAGGTGAGACCACTGTCCACCTGTGTCCCTAAGTCTCTTATCACATTTTCAGTGTTTAGTGTACTGCCACCTGTGTGGAAATTCATGGGTAAATGTTTTTTTCCCAAAGGGGATAACTATACATTTCTTGGCATTGAGCTTGAGCCCATGGCTCTGGCACCAAACATCTGTTTCTGTAAGGCCCTTTTGTAGAATATCCACATCATTTGGGGATTTAGTAATGGCTCCCAGTTTGCAGTCATCTGCGAACTTTGTTAGCCAGAATCCCTTAGTTTTGGCCTGTACTTCAGAGAAGTAGATGCCAAACAAGAGCAGTCCCAAGACTGAACCCTGAGGTACTCTACTTGTCACTTGTCTGGAGCTGGATTTGGAGCCAACTACTTTTACAGTGTGGGTACTGTCAGTAAGCCAGTTGGCAACCCATCGAGTGACTTGGGGATTAATACTCAGCTTAGTAAGTTTATCTATGATTCCAGAGTGGGGGATGGTGTCAAAGCCTTGGCGAGGTCCAGATAGACTGTGTGGACCACCTTACCCTTGTCCATAGCTCTGGAGACTGATTGATTTGAAAGAAGTCAATCTGGTTCAGGAGACAAGATTAGCCCTTCATGAACCCAAACTGCGTGGGGTACAGTGTTTGAAGGTTGCCAATGTCTTTGTTTATAAGTTCCATGATAATATGTTCCATGGCCTTGCAGATCAGGCTCGTCAGACTGATGGGGCGGTAGTTCCTGGGATCCAAGGTGGATCCACCCCTTGTGGAGTGGGATAACTGTAGCTGTGTGCTACTCAGTCAGCACGAAGCCTGAGGTGAGGCTATGATTAAACATGGCACTTAAATGCGGTGCCAGTTCATTTTGTAGTTCATGTAGTACACAGCCTGGGATGTCGTCTGGTCCCATGGATGCTGTATTCTTAGCTATGGAGAGTGTGTTTTTTACCTGTGTGGCCATTATTACCGGAATTTTTGCAATCTTTTGGTATTGAGATGGGCCCTTTAGGGGGTGAAGTTTGCATTGAATCATTCTGCCAGGATATTGGCAATATCCTTGGGGTCAATATATTTAATGCCATTCTGTTGTAGCTCAGAGCAGATCTGAGCATTGCCATTTTGATTCTTGACATAGCTATAGAATGCCTTGTGATTGTCTTTGGAATCTTTGGCAATTTTATTTTCGTAACTAGCTTTGGAGGATTTTATGAGGATCTCAGCTTCTTACTGAGGCTGGTAAGGGAGTTTTTTTCATCCTGGGATTTTTCTCTTTTCTGCAACAGTTTCTTCCTTTTGTTGTAAAGTTTGTTTATGGCAAGGGACCACCAGATTGGCTTTCTTAGGAGAGTGTCTTAGTTCTTTTGGGGATGGCATGTTTCGTGCACGAGTGGATGTGCTCATACAGTGCCTTAGTGTAGGATTCAGCAGTCGAACTTTCAGTTCCCGTCTGCATGGGTGTCATGAAGTTTGTCACTTCTGACTTGAGTAGCATGAAGTTGACTTTGGAGAAGTTTTTTTTACAGCGGTTTCCTTAATGCGAGTGAGGGTGGGATGTGGATGTAAAGGGTGATTAGCTTCTGGCCAGACCTAACCAACGAGGGAGTGACCATAGGTGTGGAGCATCAATTTCCCATGTTGGTAATGACTAAGTCTAGGATATTGCGGCCCCTGGTGGGACTAAGGATTAGTTGATCCAGGACGTTGGAATTTATGAATTCCAAGAACTGTTGGGCAAAGGTGTTGGTACACGAGTAGGTTTCCCAGTTAATGGCAGGGTAGTTGAAATCGCCACATATTAGGGTGTTTGGTTGTATCTTAATATTTTCCAGTATGTTTAGAAAGATGTAGTGAGAATCTTAGGGCATGGTGGGGGATCTGTAGCAAGCTACAATTTGGATTGCAGTCTTACCTAGTGTTAGTTGCACCTGGAGAATTTCAGATGCATTGTGTTGGGCAACTAGCATGGTGTTGTGAATATTGCCACTCCTCCACCTTTAGTGTTTCGGTCCTGGTTTGGTGGCCGAAACGTGTGGTAAGATTTGTAGCCTGGTATTACAGGGGTGCTCTCTGGAGCCTTGAACCAGTTCTCAGTTACTGCACAGCTGTCGATGTTCTCCATGTTTAGGAGTGCCTCCAGAGAGTACATTTTGAGGTTTAGACTTCTAGCATTGAGTAGCATTACCTTAAGATTTTGCATGCTTTTACCTGTTATGGTGGTGGTTTCGTCCTTTGAACGTTGCCTAAAAAAGGCACTATAGGGGTGGCAAGAGCCTTAGCCAGTAACCTGAATCCCAGGGGTGACAGGTGCAGACCATCTCTGGCAAAGCATTGTGGTCTGTCGATCATGCCGTCCCAGGCAGATACTGGATCCCCTTTGAATGGCACTAGAAGCTTAGCCAATTGTTGAAGTCAATCATTTTGTCCTTGTACTGTGGTATCATTCTGGGCGAAGGCAGGATGCTACTCAGGGCTGGGGTCATACCTGCCTGGGCCTCACGATCTGAGAGCACTTCCATGTCTCTTTTCATGTAGTCCAGGGTGGTAAGTATCAAATCATTCACGCCAACATGGACAATGACAGAGTCATATTTGTACTTGTTGCGGAGTGATTTGAGTGCATGCGTTGTAGTGGATCCTGGCACCCGACAGGCATCTGACTGTAATTTTCTCCTTGTTCAGCCTGGTGAGTGGGACATCAGTGTGCCTGACTGCAGAGTCACCTATGACTAAAGTGCTGGGTAAGTTGTCTTGCCTTAGGAGCTGTTGTTGGGTGACACACTGGTGTTGTGAGCAATGTGACACTTTGATTGTGATTGGTGTTTGTTTGCTTTTCAGCTTTGGAGGTCCTTGTTGCTTGGGCTGTTAAGGGCCTCCACATATGTGTGTTTAGTGGTTGCTATGTGTGGGTTTAGAAGGGCTATGTGTTGCTTTAGGTGTAGTGCGGGTGTTAACCTTCTCCTTTTGACTGTCTAGCACGGGTGTTAACCTTCTCCTTTTGACTGTCTAGCACAATCTTGGGTGGAGAGAGCTTTGCTTCCAGTTTGGCTATGTAAGTGCATCTGTCGCAGGTTGTAGTGTTGGGTGGTAGGAGGAGAGGGTTATCTGTGTACATGAGGCAATTGCTGCATTGCCCTAGTATGCCCAGATTCACCAGGTGGACATGACAAATCACCGGAAGCTGACCCTTGGACATGCCTGGTTTGGTGCTTCCAAAAGCCCATTGTACTAGATCCATAGTTTCATCAACAGCTTTCTTTTCCAGAGTATCTCTCAATGACATCTATGCAGCTGCCACCTGGTCCAAGGGTCATATCTTCTTCATTTCACATTACAGTTTAGATATACAGTCCAGATCAAGAGACTCTTTTGGTTTGGCTGTGCTCAGGAATATCTTTCTATTAAACCACCCAAGAGTTACAATAGCTGAGGACTCTGTCCCATTTGATGAGGAAAGGATGGAAAAGAATGAATTCTTATTTTGTATCAGTAAAACATTCAACACTGCTGGAGAGTTTGTCTACTCTTATTATGTCACAGGCAAAAACAAAACCACTGCACCAGATAAAGTCCAGACTAGGCTCCAAAAATATAATGCAAGAAATCCAAGCAGGCAAAGGACATGCATGGCATAAAACCAAACCACAGAAATACCTCACTAAAAGAATCACAGGCCTAAAGCAGATGCCCTACACTGACCGCCTTAAACTCCAGCTATACTCTGTCGCATATCGTCTACTCAGAGGCGATCTTTGCTTAACATACAAGGCCATGTCAAACCTAGAGCTGTTGGACATGCTACATTTAAAGAAATCCCAATCCCTCAGAGCCACACGCTCCAGGGATCTAAACCTTGTCATCACAATAAACAAAACATGCTGGAGGGATAGGTTCCTGACCCAGAGACTCCCCAGACTCTGGAATAGATTGCCCATACATGTCAAGCAGAGTGCCTCTTTGGCCCTCTTCAAAAGGAACCTTGACGATTGGATGGGAGAAAGGAAATTCACCCCGGGGATCACGTCAGTCACCCTGCTAGACAGGGGTCCAGGGAAGTAAATAGTGTGGGAAGAAATCGCCAGGGAATTGTTATGGCTAGACTTGTATAGGCCCTAGGGCTGATAGCCTAGTACCAACCTATGAAACTATAAAAAAAACATTTAAGTGCTTTCACATAGTACTCCTGCACTTCATCAGACATAAAAGGACTATTATATAAGTTGTAGTAGGTACATACTAAAAATGTACTTATTTTGTTAAAGTGTTAGGTTAGTTTAAATCACTTGGTTTCCACTAATTATTTAATTGGAGGGAAAAAGGTTGCTAGCACTGATTGGCTTGACCGTGTTTAAAATGTTTAGGCTTGTGATAGAATTTTATGTCTGAAGCGTAGGAGTGCTACGCAAAAGTGCTTACATGTTTCTTACTAAATAAATCGTTTGGTTTTATGCCATGTGTGTCCTTTGCCTACGTGGATTTCTTACTCTTATGTGTAAAAACTCTGGAATGACATCCCTACACAGTTCAAACAGATAGAAAACTTAAATAGTTTCAAAACATTGCTTAAACTACACCTATGTCAAAGATGGCTGTGCTATTCCTGCTCAGCTGGCTAGCTTTACTCCGATTATTTTTCTCCAACTCTTACAGCCACTTTGCTTCCCAATCATTTTGTACCTTATCACTCCTCCTCATACTGCACTTATTTCCTAAACTCTTACTTTTTCTAGTTCTCTCACATCTCACCACTAACTACAGTTTCCCCTCTGTTCATTTATCTTCCTGCTCATTTCCATAACTTATCCTTTCATAGCTCTCAACATTTTTTAAGCTGCATTCTCCTTTTCTGTCTGTAAATTATTACTAAACTGAAAAACACCCCTAGATTGATCTTTTCCCTGCAGACATCATGATATAAATACATTAATTGTTACTGTATGTTATTTCTCTATTCAATAATGAACACATTTGTTAATTTCGTTCTAGTTTTTTTGTATTAAAATATTATGCTCATGTAAGAAATATTTAAAAATCATGTAAATAAGCTCATATACAGATGTTTAACTCTGCAATAGCAAATGTACATCATGTGTAACTTAAATGTGGAGCTCTGCTGTTGCTATTTTGATTTTTTTCTCCTTTTTATTGCTTATTTGACTCCTATTATAGTACTCATGTTGATTTGTATCTGTACTCATCTGTTAATCTATAAATGTTTGTCATGGAGTTTTTCTTCCAGACCTCCGCTGAAAATGGGCTCCTGGCCCAGTCAGATACTCCAGGTAAACAAATGTAAAATACATACATACATACATACATACATACATACATACATAAATACATAAATAAATTGTAAATGTAAAAATACACTCATCGTAAGGTTTTTGGATTTCATTAACTCAAGTGCCTTGGAGCTGATAGTTGGCACCCCCACAAGGGGCCCAAACATTCTAGATTTGGTACTCACCAACATGGTAGAATGTTGTGCCACCACAAGTGCGTGGCCTTCCCTGCTGAAGTCTGTTCATAAATCAGTCTGTTTTGAAGTAAAGATAGCATCAGAGACCCTCATCATTTCTGCCACTGAAATATCAGGAGTCACTAAAGTCATCCTTATTATTATTAGTAGACTTGTTTAAAAATTAAGAAAGTAATGTTTTAAGGAATCGCTTGTATAATAGCAT
Source organism: Protopterus annectens (assembly GCF_019279795.1). Lineage (NCBI taxonomy): Eukaryota > Metazoa > Chordata > Ceratodontiformes > Protopteridae > Protopterus > Protopterus annectens. The sequence goes on along the minus strand of NC_056730.1, from coordinate 393,079,742 downwards.
TGTATCACATCGATACACTATTCATGCAGGATTTATTACATGGCGTAAAATTGTTTTTTTTTTTTTTGGCCTTTACCTTCCTTGAACATCCAATCACCCTTGGTACAGTCATTCACCCATCGTGCCTAATACTCCATGGCATTTTGCAGATGTTATCCTGCTTCAACAGGGAAGTACTTTTTGTAGCCTCAACTTATGATCAAGCAAATGGGGGTAAGAGTCAGGTGCCAGTGAGCTGCCATTCATGTGCTTATCTACATTTCTTTGCTGATTGGAGTTGATATGTAATGCATATTCTGTCAGACCTGCGTGAAACCATGCTTCCTGACTGTTGTGCACATCTAAGCAGACTGTGGCTTCAGGGGCCCTCTGCTTATTTGGATCATTCCTTTTGGTTTCCACCCAGTAGTTGTATTAGTAGAGGACTCAAAACCAGCCATCTTCCCCAATGGAATGGGTGAACCAGCCCTTGGTCACTCATTCCTGCACAGCTGACTTTTCTGGCATCCAGGCCATATACTCAAAGCAGGCCTACCAGGGCTGCAGTCAATACTTCATCCTTCTTTGCCATGGGGCTAGTTATAAATTTATGGGGTTGATATTGAGATATGTATTAAATTTTAGCACCCCTTTACAAAGTTGGTGTGTCTTCTTATGTCTTTTTTTTTACTTTGTTTTACAGGACACAGACTGCATCTGTTTGCTTTTGTAATGCAAGCTTTATTTATTTTATTTTATTTTATGTATTTGTTAATCAGGTAAGTGCAGTATATACAACTATCACTTTTCAGGGTTGGCCAGAGAGTACTGTCTGATTATGAGACTTGCTTAGAATCATACAGAAGTAGAATGAGGGGGAATCAAGCCCTTGGGTACAGGAAGCAACTGAACAGCTCCTGGCCTTACTCCACGGTGCTAACGTTTACTCAGCCCAGTGGGCTTCAGCATAGTGGGTAAACCTTACAAGGTGTCATTACATTTTGCGTTCCTTACCTCAGGCTGTCATGCTGCATCATCATATTGTCCTTCTTCAGCATTATATTTACAGTAGGATGTTATGTTCTTGCAGTGACATCATTGTCATAAGGGACATTTCAGCTGATCCCACTCCAAGCTTTTGCAGTATCATAATACATGAGTAACAAGATGATGAAGGTGAAAAGGCACTATAATTAGTAGCTTATAAGGAAAGCTGCACTAAAATTGTTAGATATAAACTGTCTCATGGCATAGAATGATGAAGCTCTGACTGTCACCCTGATGTCCTTTAGCAGCTGGCTAAGGGAGGGGAAGGAATACGAGCAGCTATCTGCTTGCCTGTCGAGAAGGTAGGGGGCAGAGTATGGAGCTTCTTGGATTGTGATTTGTGTCCTAGATCCCTGTTGAATACTGTAAGGGGAAAGTGTGTGTGTGTGTGTGTGTGTGTGTGTGTGTGTGTGTGTGTGTGTGTGTGTGTGTGTGTCACGTGCTGCAGGCTATGTACAAGGGAAGAACAGTCTGGATTTAAGAGAACCCCACAATAGCTGACTGGATAATGACAAAGCCACAGATGATATACTTTGGGGAAAGTGAAAAGTGACTCAAAAAAACTGATATTTAAAGTTATCTGATGGCCCAATAGTAAACATGAAGAATACTTCAGAAAAAAGGCAAACATTATAGAGTGTGGCCATTAAGCTTGTTTTTCCTTTTATGTGGATAGATAATAGTAGTCTCCTAATGTTCCAGCTGTGTTAGCCAAAAGACACCAAATATAAATGATATGAGGTCCAAAGTGTTATATTTGCTTCTGTTTTCACATTTTAGTCATTGTATGTATATATTATTTCACATATGAGGGTGCATTCCACTAGGTCCGCTCTGAACTCTAATAATGCTTAAGAACTGTTGTGCTCTAGTGTCACAAAACTAGCAATTCAGAGTGCTGATTAGCAACTCATTTTCTTGCATGTGAATTGAACATCTAACACAGCTGGAAAAACTAGCAATGTTAGTGTTCCTTTACCAACCCATATGTTGCACAGAGGTATTTAAAATTCGAAAAACAAAAGCATAAGGATTACATCATACTAGCTTTAAAAACTATACAACGAGCTCCCTCTTGTGGCTCTTATGTCAAATTACATTATTTAAAGCAACCAAATACTAAAAGCTACCATTCATATAATACAAACCATATCTGATCACAATGATGTTCTTAGAGGGATATTTAAACCGTGTTTTTATGGTGTATTTTATGTCTGAAGAAGTTCATTGTAATTTTAGAATGAAAGCACTTACTTTAAAATAGTTTTTCGGTTAATTACTTTAGCGTGGGTTCTTTTGCCTTGCCACTGTCCCGTTTGTAACACAGGCATATTCAGACAGCCACACATGCACAAGCTCACTGACACACATACATAGTCACACAGACACTAAGACAATCTAACATACACACACACACACACACAGCCTTGCAGTACTTACCTGCTGTGTTGCCTACTGCCTCAGTGCTGCCACAGACAGCAATAGGTTTGACACGTTCTGTGTGGGCCAAAGTGGAACATGGCAGTGCGGCCAATATGACACTGACCACATCCTCTACCCATGACATCACCACAGGAGTGGTGAAAAAGATGCACTTATGGGTTCCACAGTGTGAAGTTATTACAACATACTGAAATCTCTCTCAAATCATTAAATTGTGCAGCTTTAATAGTAAAAGTGAAGCATTATTGCAAAAATGCACACGTTACTCCTCTATAACAGTAAGTAAACTTTACAAAAAAACCTACTACATATGTTAAACAGACGAGTATGTTTATTTTAAAAAGCAAAAGACATTTAGTTATGTACTTACCATGACGATAGATGTATGGGATCCATCTCGCCTACATTCTTGACAGATAGGGCTCGGAGCCAGGAATCTGCTCCGACTCGGCCTATACTAAAGCACAAAGTCTCTTATTGGCTGGGCCAACCCCCTATCCCAGGATGCACCACGCTCAAACCCCCAGATCTTGTTTGCCCCACAAAAAGCTCATCCACAAGCACCAAACCAACCAGAAAAACAAGGCAGGAGAGGACAAATAATACTTCCTGGAAACCTCAACAACAGAGTTTCCTCCAGATCCAGTAGGTAGGGGGAAGGAGGGTGGGTATGTAAGAATGTAGGCGAGATGGATCCCATACATGTATCATTATGGTAAGTACATAACTAAAAGATGTAGTGAGATCCTATCTCACCTACATTCTTGACAGATGGGACAGCGTCCCTAGCACCTTTATCCTGTGAGGCTCACTGGAAGACACTCCTGAGCACTGTGGAACCAAGGGATGCCCGATCCCTGGATGCCACATCTAATTTGTAATGAGAAATAAAGGTATGTGGAGAAGCCCAAGTGGCTGCTGCACATATTTCATCCACAGACAGTCTGGCGTGGAAGGCCACTGAAGTTGCCATGGCCCTAGTAGAATGAGCTCGAACTGTAAATGGGAGGTCCCTCCCTGTTGATGTATAAATAAATGAAATAGAATCCCTGATCCATCTGGCAATAGTGGACTTGGTCACTGCTTTGCCAATTCTGTTGTCCGCAAAGGCTACGGACAACTGGTCTGACTTCCTGTGCTGTTGTGTCCTGTCTAGGTAAAACCTCAGTTGTCTATGCACATCCAACTGATGAAGTCTGTATTCTGCTTCACCGGAAAAATTTGGAAAGAAAACTGGTAGCTCTATAAATTGTTGCAGACAAAGAGCAGAAGAAACCTTAGGAAGGAAAGACGGGTTCAACCGTAGGGAGACTCTATCCTTATGAAAGATCAGATAAGGAGCTTTGACAGAGAGGGCTTGAATCTCTGAAACCCTTCTGGCTGATGTAATAGCTACCAAGAAGGCGGTCTTCCAAGATAAGAACTTTGTCACAAGTGGCCACCGGCTCGAAGGGAGGAGACGTCAAGGCTCCTAGAACCACATTGAGATCCCATGGCAATACAGGTTGTGACACCGGGGGGCGAAGTAACCAAGCTCCCTTGAAGAAGGCCTCGCACAATTTATGACTCATGAGCGTGGGCTCAAAGGCAACATGGTAGTTAGAAATAGCTGGCAATTGTACTTTAAGTGTGGAGACAGCAGAACCCTGTTGAAAAAGTATTGCCAGAAAATCTAGTATTGCCGAAACTGGGGCTGTCAGAGGGTCAAGATTGTGCCGCTGGGCCCAAACGGCAAACCTCTTCCATTTATTGGAATATAACTCCTTAGTGGAGGCCTTGTGGGAAGAGGACAGGATCCGGACCACCTGCGGCGAGAGGATATGCCGTCTGACTAAGGTCGGAAGTGGAGCAGCCAAGCCGCTAGCTTGAGAGTCCGCAGAGAAGGATGGGGCTGATCTGACTGCAGGGTCAGGAGGTCTGGAATTGGATTCAGAATCCAAGGACCCTCCGCCACATACTTCCGGAGGAAGGGAAACCAAACTTGGCGGGGCCACTGTGGAGCGATCAGAATCACGCTGCTTCCCAAGTGGGTCGCCTTCTGAATCACCTTTGGTAGTAGAGGGACCGGAGGGAAGGCGTAGAGTAGACCGGAGGGCCAATTGTGGACTAGAGCGTCCCTGGGCGACTCCACTGGAGGGGGAATCAGGGAGAAGAAGTTGCTGCACTTCGCATTCCAGGGGCTGGCGAAAAGGTTGCAGCAGGGAAAACCCCACTTGGAGAAAATGCAAGCCGCTACTTGGTTGTTTAGGGACCACTCGTGAGGCATCAGAATAACTCTGCTATCACATTGGACTTCCCTGGAATGTGCGTAGCTACCAGGAACCTCTGGGAAGCGATCACCCATTGCCACACACTCAAGGCTTCTCTGCAAAGGGGGTAAGACCTGGTTCCTCCCTGTTTCTTTAGGTACTAAACCACTGACATATTGTCTGAGAACCATGATGGTACCCTTGGGAAGAGAGGTGTGCAGTGCCTGCAAGACTAGGAGCACTGCCCTCATTTCCAGCACATTGATGTGCAAGTGGGTTTCGTGATCCTGCCACGTGCCTTGGACCGTCTTGCCCAGATAATGCCCCCCCCCCACCCTATCTAGGAGGCATCCGTTGTCACTGTGGAAACAGGAGGGGGGACAGAATTACCCCCCTTGATTCAGGTTGGAAGGGAGGAGCCACCACCGAAGATCCCGGCGGCAGGATTCTGTAAGGAGAATCTGGTGGGATAGCAGTAGTTCTTGGTATGACCACTGGGTCGACAGGAGCCACTGAAGAACTCGCATGTGCAGTCTTGCCAGAGGAACTAGAAGAATGGAGGCGGCCATCGATCCTAAAAGCTGAAGAATCATTCTGGCTGGGGCTTTCCGTCGGGGCAGCAAGGCTAGTACTTGGTCCTGTAATATCCTTATCCTCTCTGTTGGTAGAAATGCTCTCATCTCTACAGAGTCTAGCTCTGCGCCTATAAAGGCAACACGCTGTGATGGCAGCAATACAGACTTTTCCCAGTTGAATGTGATTCCTAACAAATGACCCAACTGGATGGTGGCACACACGGCTAGAGTGAGGAGATGCCTGGTAGGGGCGGAGAGGAGCCAGTCGTCTAGATACGGAAACACCTGGAATCAAAGACGTCTCAGTGAGCCATCACCACTGCCAGACATTTGGTAAACACCCTGGGGGCTGTGGTGAGACCAAAGGGCAGGGCCCGGAACTGGAAGTGACTGGCTCCCAGGCAGAAGCGTAAGTGAATCCTGGATGCTCGGTTTATCTTAATATGATAGTAAGCGTCCTTGAGGTAGATGGAGCACATCCATACTCCTTTCTCCAGCAATGGGAAAATGGACTGTAACGTGACCATCCGGAACTTGGACTTTTTTACGAAACGGTTTAGGTGGCTGAGGTCCAGGATGGGCCTCAAGTCCCCTGTTTTTTTGGGCACCAAAACCAACCTTGAGTAAGTTCCTAATCTGGTCTGGTCTGCGGGGACTGGCTGGATGACTCCCTTTTCGAGCAGTTTTGCGACCTCTATAGCTGCTTGATCCCGCTGACTGGGTGGCACGTTCGGGATTCTCCTTGAAGGTGGAGGGGGACAGATAAAGGGAATGGTGTAACCTCTGGCGATGATACAAAGCACCCACTGATCCTGGGTGATGGAACCCCAGGCCCTTGGATGCTCCGAAAATCTACCCCCAACTGGCTCCGGAGATGCACAGTCGGGCCGTCCCACAGGGATGCTGGAAGGAGGAACCATGAAAAGATTTGCGGTCTCCTGTGTTGCGGGGGCCTCCACCGCCTCTAGGGCGACATCTTCCAGAATAGTTCCCCCCTCCTCTGCCTCTGTGAGGGGGGTCACTTTGATGGGCAGGGAAAGACTTTTGGGACTTCCTGAACCACATCTTTCCTCCCCTCTGAGCCTTGGGATAAGGTCTTGAAGGGAGCGAAAAATGGGCCCCAACGGCAGACAAAGTCTTGCCCTCCTGCTCGCATCTAGTGAGTGTGTCTTTCACCTTGGGTCCAAAAAGAGAGGACCCGTCGAATGGAGCATCTGTGAAAGAAGACTTGAAAGCCTCCGCAAAGTGACACGAGCGCATCCAGGCTTGCCTCCTAAGGGCTACTCCCGAACTCGCTGCCCTACTCGCCCCTTCGGCTGCATAAGATATGAGCCTCATGGACGAGTTAATAATAGATGAAAGGGTAGACAGCTGGGCGTTGACAGAGTGTGTCAATGCCACAGGCACGTTACCCAAAAGGGTATCCCCTAACTCCTTAATGAGATCCCTTTGGAGCCTCGTAAAATGACACAAATAATTCAGCGACCTCAAGGTAAATGTTGCTGAAGTCGGGGTACGCTCTTTCCATGCTCCTGGACTCCTTGTTAGGAGGATGGATAGACATAGACACCTCTGCCACATCTTACTGGGTGGCAGATGCCACCACCATAGCATCTACCGGAACTCCCTTGGTTAGGAATTCTTTACGAGGGGGTGCGGATAAAAATTTGTTGGGGTGAGAGGGAACTGGATCCACAGAATCAGGATGCTCCCACACCCTTCGACAAATAAGGTCCAGCAATTCATCGAAGGGTGGAGACACCCAGGAGGCAGAGGGCTGAGCTCCGAAGGCCTTGAGGAAGACTGACTCCTCCGCGGAAGGGGTTTTGGACGGCCAGTCACCCCTCTGTCAAAAGATCTCCAGGACATCGGAGAACGAGACATCATCAGAGGATGACTTTGGGGACCCTTCCGTATCATCAAGGTCGGTGTCCGAGGTGACGGACTCATCCGGGGAGTCTATGTGCTTCCTCTTGCACAATTTTTTTCCGGGGTGGCTCTTCAGGCAACGACTCTGAAAGCTCCTCGGAAAAGGGGGGACCACGCATGGAGGAATCCTCAGGCCTTGGAGCTGCGCTGTCCGAAGATAAGGGGGCACCAGGGCCTCTAGTCGCCCTGTCCAAGGAAGGAGTCGCAGATTCTGGTGAAGTCACTAAAGAATTGTCCAGCGTGCTCCTCATCGCCTTGAAGGTGGGCCCACCAGAATCTGAAGAAAGGCCTAGCTGCGAAACCATGACCGGCGTCGGGGTCCCCCTAGCCGAGGCACCAAGTGGGAGACTCTGGGCCGAAAGTAGAGGCCCCGACAAATCTCCCTCGGGCTTGGCCGAGGACACCCGAAACCCCTGGAAGGAACAGAAGGGGTTGGAGTTGAAGATGGTGCTGACAGACTAGCAGTGGGTCTCAGAACCATCTCAGGGGCTTCACCCATCTCTGCGAGCTCCGTCTCTGACGACACCAGGGTTGTCGGAGGAGGAAAGGACGGTATTCAAAGGGCTGGCTCCGGCCTTTGGGCTGGAGCCGAAAACAATTTGGATAAAACAGGTGACTGAAGGAGCCTCTGGACCACCCTATCTAAATCCGAGTCTGAAAGTCTGGAGGACCTGGAGGAAACAGATGGGGGCCAAGAAACTCTTCCTATCGGCTCCGAGGTAACACTAGGATGTCGACTCTTAATCGGCTCCATAAGAGTCGGAGCCGATGAGGAGTCGACCAGCACCGAGATGCCCATCGGCGCCGACAGTTCAGGAGCTGACCCTGGAGCTGAAATTCTCACCTGCGGCTCCAACGCCAATGGAGCCGAGGCAGACTCAGTTTCGAGGTCCCTATCCTTCGGCTCTGAGACCAATGGAGCCGAGGAAGATGACCCCAACATTGATCCTATTTCCTGCGGCTCCGAAAGCAGTGGAGCTGAGGAAGAGGACAAGGATTTGGCTCTTTTCTCTGGTGGCTCCGACAGACTTGTCGGAGCCAAAGACTTTTTTTCTTGGGCTTGGAAGAGGGGGAAGAAATAGCCTCCTCAAAAGCAGGTCTTATTAAACCTCTTAAAATCAACTTATTTTTCCTCTCCTGTAACACACGAGAGGAAAAGGCATGGCAAACACTGCAAGACTCTTAGGTTCATAGGTTCATACTAGGCTATCTGCCCGAGGGCATTTACAAGCCTAGCCCATCGTTTTGTGGCTTACGCCACCCCTTTAGTATGGGGAACTATACCCATTATTTTGCTGTGCCTCTGTCGAGCAGTGACACTGAGGTAATCCCTGGGGTATATCTGCGATCTCCCATCCATTGGTCAAGATTTCTCTTGAACAAGGCCAGCGAGGTGCTCTGCCTCACATGTACCGGGATTTTGTTCCACAGCATAGGGAGTCTTTGGGTGATGAATCTATCCCTCCAGCACGTCCTATTAATAGCCGTGTCGAGGTTTAAGTCTCCCGCCCTTGTGGCTCTGATGGATCTAGATTTTTTGAGGTGAAGCATATTCATCAAATCTGGGTTTGACATGGCCTTGTATGTTAGGCAAAGGTCACCTCTGAGCAAGCGGTAAGCGACTGAATAGAGCTGGAGTTCTTTCAGTCGGGCAGCATAGTACAGATTTTTGAGACCCTTTATCCTTTTGGTGAGGAACTTTTGTGGCCTCTCCAGCTGCTGCAAGTGTCGGGTCAGATACATTCCGAATGGGGCATTGTACTCAATCATTGGTCTGATGAGTGATGAGTAAAGGGAGACTATGACCTCCCTTGATCTAGATGAGAATCCCTTCATGATAAGGTGGGCAATGTAGAAGGTCTTCCTAACTACTTTAGCTACATGGGTGTCAAATGACAGACTACTATCAACCTGGGTCCCCAGGTCCCTGATAACTTCTTCTGTGCTCAGTGGATTGCCACCTATTTGGTAGCTAGGGGTAACCTTGTTTTTCCCGAAGGGTATGACTATGCATTTTTGGCATTTAACTTTAGGCCATGGCTCTGGCACCAGTTATCCGTTTCTGTGAGACCCTTCTGAAGGATATCTGTGTCAGATGTGTTTTCTACTATGGCCCAGTTTGCAGTCATCTGCAAACTTTGTCAGCCATAACCCTCCTGTGTTTGCTTGTACTTGGAAAAGTAGATGCCAAACAAGAGTGGGCCCAGGACTGAGCCCTGTGGGACACCACTTGTGACAGGCTTTGAGTCTGACATGGCGCCAGCAACTCTGACCCTGTGGGTTCTGTCACTCAGCCAATTTGCAACCCATCTTGTGATGTATGGGTTAACATTTAAGCTGATGAGTTTTTCAATGATACCCGAGTGGGGTATTGTATCGAAGGCCTTAGCCAGATCGAGGTAGGCTGTATGGACTGCCTTTCCCTCATCAATGGCTTTGGTGACTGTTTCGAAAAAGTCAACCAAGTTTAAAAGGCATGATCTGCCTTTGACAAAGCCAAACTGGGTTGGATCTAAAGTCTGCAAATTTCCTATGTCTTTATTTATGAGGTCCATTATGATCCTCTCCATGGCTTTGCAGATAAGGCTTGTCAAGCTAATGGGCCGGTAATTTCCAGGGTCGGTGGAGGCACCGCCTTTGTGAAGTGGGACCACAGTTGCAGTGCGCCACTCCCTGGGTACGTATCCAGAGGTAAGACTTTGATTATCAGCTGTCCTAGCTGTGGGTTTAATTCCTCATTGAGTTCGTGGAGCACACAGCCGGGGACACCATCAGGTCCCATGGATGCTGTGTTTTTTGCTTTGGAGAGAGCAGTTCTCACTTGGGCGTTGGAGATGTTTGGGGGGCTGCAATCATTTGGTATAGATATCTCTCCTTTTGGGGAGGGGAGTTTGCACTGAACCTGTCAGCCAGTATGTTGGCAATGTCTGTAGGATCAGTAATCTTCACATCATTTTGAACTAGTTCTGAGCATATCTGGGAGTTTCCTCCTAGGTTTCTAACATAGCTAAAGAAGGCCTTATGATTGTCTTTTGAGTCTTTAGCTATTTTTCTCTCGAAATTTGCTTTGGATGATTTTATGAGAGCTCTTAGTTTTTACTTATAGTGATCAAGGGTGTCTTACCTTTTAAGGATTTTGCTCTATCTTGTAGTAGCTTCCTCCTTTTGTTGTAGAGTTTGTTTATGGCTGGGGTCCACCAGACTGGACGCTTGCCTTTGGTACAAAGAGTCTTTGTTTTGCTTGGGATTGCCTTATCCATGCAGTCCTGCAGGTGCTGGTAGAAGGCATTTGTAAGTGATTCAGCGGCTTGAGTACTGTTTTCCGCCGGCTCGGGGCCTTAAAGGAGACCACACTAGTCTTTAGAAGTGTGAAGTTGGCTTTTGAGAAGTTCTTTACTGTGGTCTTTTTATTTCAGGTGGGGTGGGATGAGGACCTCCAGCGAGATTAGTTTGTGATCTGATCTCACCAGTGAGGGGTATACTTCGGTGTTGAACATTGTGCTCCCATGTTCGTGATGATGAGATCAAGTATGTTATCTCCTCTTGTGGGGATGGTGACTAGTTGTTCCATGGCATTTGAGTTTATGAATTCCAGGAACTTTTGGGCTAGGGTGTTTGGGCTTGAGTAGTGTTCCCAGTCTATATTAGGGTAATTGAAGTTACCTAGTATGATGGTGTTTGGTGATACATTTATCCCCTCTAGTGTTTTCAGGAAGGCCATGTGAGGTTCCTGAGTTTGTGAGGGTGGCCTGTAACATGCTACAATTTGCAGAGCAGTCTTGCCTATGGTTAATTGCACCTGGATGGTCTCCGATGCATTGTGCGTTGCCACCAGTCTTGAGGTGTGGGTGTCCTTGATGAATAAGGATACCCCCCCTCCTTTCTTGGTATTGTCCGGATTTTGGGGCCGGAACGCATGATATGAGGTAAAACCTGATAGCGCTGGGGTGCTCTCAGGAGCCTTGAACCAGGTTTCTGTCACAGCACAGACATCGATGTTCTCCATACTGAGAAGGGCCTCGAGTGCGTGCATTTTGAGATTTAGACTTCTGGCATTGAGCAGCATTACCCTTAGTTTTTTTCCTTTTTTGTGTTCTAGGGTGGTAGGTTTAGAATTTGAGCCTTGCCTAAAAAGGCACTATGGGGTGGCAAGAGCCTTTGCCAATATCCGGAATCCCAGGGGTGACAGGTGCAAGCCGTCCCTTGCGAAGCAGCGTGGCTTGTCCAGCATGTCATCCCAGGCAGACAGATACTGGATCCCCTTTGAATGACACCAGTGTTTAAGCCAATTGTTAAAGCTGATCATCTTATCTCTGTATTGTGGCATCATTCTTGGTGAAGGTAGGATACTGCTCAAGGTCAGGGTCATACCTGCCTGGGCTACATAATCAGAGAGCACCTCAATGTCTCTTTTCATGTAGTCCAAGGAGGTACGTCTCAGGTCGTTTACACCAGCGTGGACAATGACTGAGTCATATTTGTACCTGCTGTTGAGAGACCTGAGTGCTTGCGTTATGTGGCGGATTCTAGCGCCCGACAGGCAGCTTACTGTGACCTTCTCCTTACTCAGTCTGGTGAGCGGGACATCAGTGTGTCTGACTATGGAGTCACCAATGACTAGTGTATAGCCCCTAAGCAATATACACAGATGGCATAGCCATCTGTTAAGGACATTTTATAGTCGCATTTTGAACATTTTTTGAAGCCAGATGGCTTATGATCTCTTTCCTTAGTAGACATACTACAATCACCCAAAACACAAGGATGGGAAGGGTAGAGCTCTAACTAAAACGCTCAAAGAGATAGGGCAAAGGCCCTCTAACTAACGGGCCTAGCCCGCCAAACAAGAGGAATCACACAACAAACAGAAACAAACAACACAATCAATCACAAGGTTAGCAAAAGCTATTAAAATAGCTGTTTGGTTATGAAATTTTAAAGCTAAGAGCAAAAACGACCCTAAAAAGCGAAAAACAAAAGGGTACTTAGCCACAGCCAAGTTGAGACCACGTCGTTACTTCAGAAGCGGCAAACGAGATCTGGGGGTTTGAGCGTGGTGCATCCTGGGATAGGGGGTTGGCCCAGCCAATAAGAGACTTTGTGCTTTAGTATAGGCCGAGTCTGAGCCGATTCTCGGCTCCGAGCCCCATCTGTCAAGAATGTAGGCGAGATAGGATCTCACTACATCTCTAAATTATACTTATTACACTCACCATAACTATTCTGAGCATGAAAACTAAAAGATCTACATACTGCACACAAGCACATTACTATTGTTTAAATGGGTACTTTTCCATTATCGAGGCAACACTTTCAGTGCGATTGTTCAGCTGTAATCCAGTTCCTTAACATGTCTGCTAACCACATATCTGTAAAAATTAGTTGTTTTAATAATACATTTTAAAAAACAGAAGTTATTTTTAAATTTTACACACATCTGGTTAACAGACTTCTTAAGCTACTAGAGTACAGCTGAATGATCGCCTTGAAAGTGACGTGATAAGTTACAAAGAGAGAAAGTAAAAAAATAAATAAATACATCAAAATCAGATAACATGTTTTTTTTTTTTTTTAAATACTCATAATATGCTGATATATACACCACATTAATTTGCATAAAATGAACTATCTCCCTTTAAAGTGTCTTTAAATCTCATTCATGCAGTTGTCAACTCATGATCTGATTGGATATCACACACCACACCTCCGTGCTAAGCCTCTGTCACTCCCTTCCCCATTCATCTCACTGGCTTCATATAAGTAATGTAATTTCACACACACTTGCTATCTATATATTTCCCGTGAAGTGTTTACAACACACAACTTGTTGACATTCTTCTAGGGCCTTCAATTAATTACCAAAACCCTTGAAAGGTTACAAGATATTTGTACTTCCTAACAAAAGTTATTTCCATTGTCAGTGAAACCTTTTTAAAGCAGTAGCTGACGCTTTAAATAAATATGCTTGCTACCTAATAGCTGTGTCAAGATTCTGATCACATCTTCGCATCTGCAAGATGCCAACTAAATGCAATTAAAGATTTTGATTCTGACTTTTTGGAGAATAAGTTTTATAGTCTGCATATTATGGAGAAATTCATTTTTTTTTTTTTTTTTTTTTTTAATCAGTATTCTGTTATTGGGTAAACACTTTAAATGCAGTTGCTGACCTCCGATTCCAGGGTCAAACCATGTATTTTTGATGTTAATCTTAACAGGTGTGTATAAAATAATTAAATGGATAATATTTAAAAAATACAAGCTGTTCTACATTTTACACACAACTGTTAAGATTAACATCAAAAAAACATGGTTTGACCCTGGATTCGGAGCTCACCAACCGCATTTAAAGTGTTGCCCTGATAACATAAAAGTACCTTTAAATGTGTATAACTTAGAGTATGTTTATTGTAAATCAAAACAAAAAACTCAAATTGTACTTATTACACTAACCATAACTATCCTATACAAGAAAAATAAAACTTATACATACTTCACACTACAAGCAAACTAAAATCAGTTATTTATTTTTAAATGTGCACTTTGCATCTGATTTGATTGTATGAAGAAGTGCCCAGAGATTGATATAATATTTGAATAAAAGTCGCTGTATTTCTTCTGTTCATTAGCTCAGCTTTAAACAAGTCCATTCTACAATGATTTTGCACATCTGTCCATTTATTTTTAACCAAACAAAAAACTCTCTCCAGAAATGCCTTGGATGTTGGTATAGATAATACCCTAGCAATTACCAAATATAGTACAGTCAGTTCAGGCTTTTCTCTAAAAAGCTTCAGCCACTTTTCTCCTGGTGTTATACCTGTGGTACATAATTCTTAGGGAAAGAGCTTGATTGTTAAACAGTCCAGGAAAAGATTGTTTTCATCTATATCCTGCAGACTGAGAGCAGTGGTCACAATGAATACAACGGTTTCAGTTGAAGATAACTTAGTGTAGACAAGTAGTTGTTTTCAGGAAAATCAAACCAATGTTTTAAATACTTGACTGCTGTCTCCAAGAACATGATGAAGTCTCTCTTCATCTTGTTAAAAGAAGTGCTGTCTAATGTGCTAATAAGTGCCCTACATTTTCCTCCAAAGAATGCACCTTCAGCTCTTGCCTGCAGTTTTTCCTTGAGAGAGACCATTACACAAAAAGTTTCCATGGCAGTAAGTGCTGCTTTTTCTAATGTACTAATGTTCATTGAAATCTACAAGAACAGCACAGAGAAAGTGCAAACAGTACTGGGGCAGCATAGGCAATGCATTCTCACCATGCTCATTAGCTGAAAAGTACTGCCATATCTGCTAGGGCTGGGGTGTGGGGGGAGTCACCTCTTCTTCCTGTGAGAGGAAATACGACTGAAGCACTGTGAGATTTTTTTATTACTGTCTCAATAGCTTACAGGAGTGACAGGCACCTTGTTGTCACATGCATTAAAAGATTCTTAAATTCTATGCCACAGAACTCAAAGAAATCTTTCAATTCCCTGGTCCATGTGGTAGAACCTGAAAAAAATGACTGAAAAGTTTCATCACAAACACACATCACAAGGTAGTTGTGCTACCGCTTTTTTTGGCTGCATTATGAGTTATGTGGGCACCACAGTTAGCCTCGTGGAGTAATGGGAACTTTTCTCTTAATCTGGTATATAGAAGGGGAATCCTGGATGTAAAGATATCGGTTGTCTCCAGCAAATTTCGCTTCTGACAAACCCAATATGTTGAAATGCTGCAATGAGTGCTTTTCCTTAATTCTTTGAAATCTATTGGGATATGACCTGGGCCGATTCATCAGGGTTTTCATAGAAATCCAGAAGGCCATTCACCACCCCATCTTCTTTGGAAAAGTACCACACGACAAGTGGAAAGAATCTTGGAAGCATCCAATGTTATGGCAAATGATGTGCTTGGTTTCTGCAGGTCATGCAGGAGGCATTCCAACAAGTGTGATCTCAGAATATTTTCAGCAATGACTTCAGCCTTGGTCCTTCTGCAAGATCTGAGTGGCTGTACAACTGGCTGCACAGTCAAAACTACTATAGGAGGTATTATGCTTCACTGCATGGAATACCTCCTGCTGCATTGATCTTAAGTTCTAGTCCTTCATAGTTTGTGTTTCTTGCCCACTTTTTCATCAGGCGACTTGATTTTTACTATAGAATAGCAGTCTTATTTTGGTTAGTGGCCTCATGTCAAGTGACATCATTTCTGCCACCACAGATTAGAAATTCCTTTTTGCAGTACCTGCAGAATGCGTTCAGGTCATTGCATTTCTTGATCCAGTTGAATTCCATTTTGCACTCATCCTGCCACTTGCACATTCCCTTATTTGCAGTAGACTGTGATGAAACTGCTGTTGTCTTTATTCTTGAATATGTATTTACCTGATAAACAACACATTTAGCAGGATGCAGTAACATAGCAACATTGGAATTTGAAAGAACTGACTTTTTAAAAATGGTGGTATCTGAAAAAATTGGCATGTGAAAGAAATGGCTTGAAATAAAAAACACTGGCATCTGAAAGAAGTGGCATCCAAAAGAGATGGATTGAAAAAAAAACACTGGCTTTTGAAAGAACTGGCTTGAAAAAACATTGTCTTCTGAAAAAACTGGCTTGAAAAAAAAAAACACTGGCATGTGAAAGAATTGGCTTGAAAAAGCACCTGGTATGAAAAACACATCATCTGAAAGAACTGACATAAACAATGGCATTTGAAAAATTGAACATGAAAAAGCACTGACATCTGAAAGAACCAATTTGAAAAACAAAGCATCTGAAAACTGTCATAAAAATGCTGGCATCTGAAACATGAAACCAACTGTAAAGCAGTTCTACCTTATCTATAATACAAATTTACTGAAGACCTGAGGAATGGAAGAGAAGGGAATGTTTAATATTACAAACCATATAAAAAGATGGAATGGTTAGTGGTATAATGGCACAGTAGATCTTGCAGCTAAATATGGGGGGAAATATCTCAGCCGTTAAAACCTAGGCATTAACGCACAGCTGGTAGCTATACCTCTCAACTTCTTAGAGCAAGAAATTGGGACAAAATCAAAAATACTGAAGGGCAAGGGCCCAAAATCCGAGACAGATTTTAATTATTGCAGTTATAAACTTAGAAAGTTACTAAATTTTGCATTAGCATGGATTTTCTGAAAGATATAAAGTCTGACACTCATTCTCAAAAGTCAGTCATCAGTGACTTTAAACCCAAGTGATTTGCCAGAAAACCACAAATTTTATTGAGAACAGACCAAAAATGTGAGGCAAAAACCTAGACATTGTGCAAAAATCATAACAGTTGAAGGTATGTTAGTAGTTGTGTGTCCCTGCTGCAGTAAAAACATCTAACCAGAAAATACACAGCATCCTTAACAAACCATTAACATATGCAGTATTTTTAATCATTAAAAATATTACAACAAAACAGCTACAGATTTATCTTGGTGCCCACAGCATACTCCACACCTAAGCAGGGTAGGGAAAAACTTAAAAAAAAAAAAAAAGCATTAACATTAAAATAATTTATCCTGCACTACAAAGAAAAAAATGATGGACACCAGGACAGCCACATTCTATTACCACTATACCCAAACCACTACAGTTCACTTTTGAAGACGGCATTAAAAACAAATAAATTAATGAATAAATAAAGTATACACACTTCCACCTGCAAAAGCAAACTATCCTGAAACGACAGTGATAACATCTATTAGTAGAATGCCAAATGCACTGATGTTAAGTTGTCAATCTCGCCTTCATTCTTGCTGGATGGGTTCGGAGCCGATCCTCGGCTCCGACTCGGCACTTGCTTTAGCTCGAGAACTCCTTTTACCAGCTCGAGGCAACCCTATATCCCATGATGCAAGGCGGAACTACCCCAGATCTCGTTTGCCGCTTAGCGAAAGAGGTCTCCTTTGCCAGCTGAGGTAAGTTTTTTCTTGTAAAAGAAGAAAAAGTTTAGTTAGGGGTTTATTTTTTCCCTTTAGTGTTAGATTAGCCTGTACTTAGTTACAGCCCACCCTATTCCCTTCCTTTTAAACTTTTATAAATAGTTTTCAGTTTAAAGTTTTAGTCAGGCCTAGTTCCCCAAGTAATTCCCTTCCTGTGTGTCTGTGTAAGGGATTAATTGGTGTGTTTGTTGGGACTGTTTGTGTTTCCTTCTAGGATGTCAAAAGAAGGCAAGGTCTCAGGCTTCAAGAAGTGTGACCAGTGCTGTCAGAAAATGTCTCTGACAGACGGTCACACTTCTTGTGTTTATTGCCTGGGGCCTTTGCACCTGCAGGACTCCTGTGCGTTGTGTCATGCTTTTAGCCAGAGAGTCCTGCAGGAAAGGAGGAACAAATTAATCCTCCGAGGTTTACTTAAACCTGAAGGTTCTCCTCCTAAGTCAGGGGCAGGAAAACCTCTTAAGCCACCGAAGGTTCAGGCTACAGTGTCCAAGCCTCCTCCGGTGGCTCCGGCTCCGTCGGAGCCGATATCGGCTCCGGCTGGAGTCGATACTTCTTCTGTTAGAGTAGTGGGTTCGGTGCTGACCGGCTCCGATACCCTGACTACTGTGGCTTTGTCGGCTCCGGCTGGAGCCGACACCTTATCCAGCATCGGGCCGAGATATCCTCGGCTCCATCTGGGGTTCAAGGGACTTCGGCTCCGATGGCTTCGACCCGTAAGAGATCCCGGTCCCCTTCTATACTAAGTATTCACTCGGCTCCGGGGTCTCCTCTTTTGTCGGAGCGGAGCCATCGGAGCCGATCTTCGAGATCTTCCAGGCTGTCTGACCACGATTTGGAGAGGGTGGTAAGCAGGCTGTTGAAGTCTCAGGCACTGGCCCAAATGCTCCATAGCCCGTCTCAACAGACTTCGGCTATAGCCCCGATTCTTGAGATTCCTCCTCCGACTCCACACCAGAGTTCGGAGCCTTAGCTTCTTGGGACAGCGACTGTTTCGATGCCGGAGCCGATACATCCTTCGGCTCCGTCGTCTTCGGCTCCGATCTCCTCCTTGAGACCTTCCTTGGGGGGATCCGGTCATCGGGTTTCCACTGTCGGCTCCGAGGGGGCTAGTGGCATCGGACCCTTGTCCGACCCCACTCTCCCTCTCGGGGCTTCGGCTTTGGTAAGCTCGGCGCCGACATCGGCCTCGGAGCCTTCTCTCTCCTTGGAGCCGACCATTCCTGTTTCTTCGGAGCGGGTGTGTTCCGGTCTCCCGGGGAGAGGAGCCTTTGAGGTGATGAGGAGTGTCCTGGCCTCTGAGCCTGGTCAACGGTCTATCCCTCTAGCTCCTCCCTCATCAGTGCCTGCAGATGCCTCTTGCCAACCTCTTGCTCTCAGGCCCAGGGATCCATCGCCCCAGGTTTCCCCACTGGGAATTTCCTCCTCTTCCGAGGTTTCTCCTGATCCTGCAGGGGAACCCCTCGGAAGAGGACGTAAGAGGAAACACACAGACTCCCCTGAGTCTACTACATCTGATACCGACTTAGATGAGTCGGAGGGTTCCCCACGGTCCCCCTCTGAGGATGTCTCCTTTTCAGACATCCTTGAGCTCCTCAAACAGAGGGGGAATTGGCCCTCCATTGACCCCTCCGAGGATGAGTCGGTATACCTGGAGGCTTTTGGATCCCGACCCTCCACCTCCTGGGTGTCTCCGCCTTTCAACCCACTCATGCAGGTAGTGGCTCGGAAGGCATGGGCGGCTCCAGATTCTGTGGAACCTGTCCCCAGGAGACCATCCAAGTTCATCACGGCCCCTTCGGATAAACAGTTCCTGTCCAAAGGTGTCTCTGTGGATGCTATGGTGGTGGCGGCGGCCACTAAGAAGGAACTGGCGGATCCTTCAGTGCCTGTCCATCCTCCTAATAAGGATTCTAGGACCATGGACAGGTATGGAAAGCGGATGTTTTCTTCAGCGACCTTTGCTATGCGTTCGCTGAATTACCTTTGTCACTTCACCAGGCTTCAACGAGATATTCTCAAGGAACTGGGAGAAGTTGTCCAGGATCCTTCTGCTGCTGGGGCTCAGGAAAAGATTGCCTCACAGCTTGCTATCCTGAATTCCATATCTAACTCCTCCATGCGGCTCATATCTTATGCGGCCGATGGAGCGAGCAGGGCCGCAGGCACAGGGGTTGCTCTTAGACGCCAAGCCTGGATGCGGCTGTGTAATTTTATGGACCCCTTTAAGGCGTTTCACCAACACCCCTTTGACGGTTCGGCTTTGTTCGGACCTCAGGTGAAGGATACTTTGACCAGATGTGAGCAGGACGGTAAAACTCTTTCTGCCGTTGGAGTCCAGTTTTCCACTCCTTCTAGACCATACCCCAAGGGTCAGAAAGGGGAAGATGTGGTTCCGTAAAGCCCAAGGAGCTACACCGGACACACGTGGTCAGTTTACCCCCAGAGGCAGAGGGGTAACAATAATAGACGCCGCCCTAGAGGCAGGGGGGGTCCTCAGAACCAGGGCAACAGGGAGCCTCTTCCTGAGAAGCCCTTTCAGCATCCCTGAGGTGTTGCCCGACTGTCCACCCTTGGAGGCAGTCGGGGAAGAATTTCGCTGTACCCAGTAGCCTGGCAATCCCTATCCCAAGAGAAGTGGGTACAGTCGATCATATCCGAGGGTTACAAAATCCCCTTGAAAGGTTTCCGTACCTCTACAATCCCTTCCAGACATCTCACCCGGTCAAAGGGATTTGGCAAGACAGGAAGTTTCAAAACTCCTGGAAAAAGAGCCATCCAGACAGTGCCGGCAGACCAAGTAGGATCCGGCTTCTACTCAAGATTCTTTTGGTCCCCAAAAGGACGGGAGATTGGAGACCAATACTAGACCTAAGCAGACTAAACAAGTCTGTCAAAAGGCAAGATTCGGATGGTCACGCTGCAATCCATTCTGCCATTTCTGGGCAAGGACAACTGGATGTGCTCTATAGACCTTCAGGATGCGTACTATCACATAAAGATTCACAGACGCTCCAGAAGGTTTCTCCGCCGGCTGGGAGCCAGTCATTACCAATTCAGAGCACTGCCCTTTGGCCTCACTTCAGCCCCCAGAGTGTTCACCAAATGCATGGCAGTGGTCACAGCTCACCTGAGACGTCGAGGATTCCAGGTGTTTCCTTATTTGGACGACTGGCTCCTCTCCGCCACCAACAAGCATCAGCTTCTTCGGTCCAGAGACTACACCCTACAGCTTTGCAAGACACTAGGAATTTCGGTAAATTTCGAAAAATCCTCTCTGCTGCCTTGCCAATCTATCACCTTTATAGGCGCAGAGTTAAATACCGTCAAAATGTTAGCCAGGCTAACAGATCAAAGGATTCTGGACATCCAGAAATTTGTTCAGCTTCTGTTACTAAGCAACAAGATCAAAGCCAGGTTTGTCTTGAAAGTTCTAGGCCTAATGGCTGCGGCCATTGTTCTTCTTCCACTGGCTCGCTTCCACATGCGTCTCCTGCAGTGGATGTTATTCACGCAGTGGTCGTACCACGATCTGCCCATGAGACACGAAATCTTGGTAACACAGTCATGCAGGGCTCATCTACGATGGTGGATATCTTCCCCTCTTCTTCATCAGGGCCGACCCTTTGTTCCCCGTCCTCCAGTTGCCACAGTCACCACGGATGCCTCCCTGATCGGGTGGGGGGGGCATTATCAGGGCAGGATGGTCCACGGGACGTGGCAACCCATAGAATACCACCTGCACATAAATGTCCTGGAGATGAGAGCAGTGCTTTTAACGTTGCAAGCCCTCGACGACTTTCTTCCCACGGGACTATTGCAGTACAGACGGACAACATGTCCGTGGTCTGGTACATCAACAAACAGGGCGGAACCAGGTCCTATCCCTTATGTCGAGAAGCTCTCAGACTTTGGCAATGGGCGATCTCTTCTCAGCGGTTTCTGATAGCAACGCACATCCCCAGCAGGTCCAACCTATTGGCGGACAGGCTAAGCAGATCTATTCTGATGCCTCACGAGTGGTCTCTCAATCAATCTGTAGTGGATCAGATTTTTCTGAAGTGGGGCACCCTTGTTGCGATCTTTTCGCTACCCTCAAAACAGCAAGTGCCCAGATTACTTCACACTTTTTCCCCTTCCAGGCCAACCCTTGAGAGACTCTCTAACCCAGGATTGGCCTCGGGGACTTCTTTATGCTTTTCCTCCCTTTCCATTGATTCCACAAGTCATTCAGAAAGCCACCGTTTTGAGAGCCAAATTGATCCTCATTGCTCCATATTGGCCTCGACAAATTTGGTTTCCGTCTCTACATCATCATCTTCTGGTGCAGCCCTGGCATCTGGACCCAGTTCCGGATCTTTTGATCCACCAGTCGGGTCAGCAGCACCGGGCCATTCAGTCTCTCAACCTCACTGCTTGGTTGCTCCACTTCCTTCCCTAGCCAGGCTACCAATGATTTCTGACTCAGTCAGAGACATTTTAGTGTCTTCTTTAAAGTCGTCCACTAGAACTATTTATGCTAGCAAGTGGCGACGTTTTTCAATTTGGGCAAACGCCAGAAATATTGATCCTTTTACCGCTCCTGTACATTCTGTTTTGGATTTCCTGGCGGATGTTTTTCATTCAGGATCCTCGTCATCTACAGTCAAAGTACAACTGGCTGCTATTTCCAAGTATCATGTTGGCTTGCATGACAATAACATCATGTCTCATAGGTTATGCAAGGCCTTTTTGAGAGGAGTATTTCTCCTAAAACCGCCTGTGAAACATCCTCCTCCGCAATGGGATCTAAACTTAATGTTGGCATCCCTAATTCTACCTCGTCTCGAACCGTCTGCTACGTGTTCTTTAAAGTTATTGACGTGGAAAACTATATTTTTACTGGCTGTTACTTCTGCAAGAAGAGTTTCTGAGATTCAGGCCCTCTGTATTCGTTCACCTTATCTGTTTTTTCATAAGGATAGGGTTTCGCTAAGAACTAACCCTTCCTTTCTTCCCAAGGTTGTATCTCAAACCAATCTTAACCAATCTATTGATCTACCAGTTTTCTTTCCTAACTATTCTGACAGAGCTGAACAGAAGCTGCACTTTTTGGATGTTCATCGTCAGCTCGGGTACTACTTGCATAGGACTAAACAATTAAGAAAATCAGACCAATTGTTTGTCTCCTATGCAGAAAACAGGTTAGGTCTTCCAGTTTCTAAAGTGACCTTATCTAGATGGTTGACTTCCACCATTTCCTATGTATACTCTCTAAGGGGCAAACAACTATCTTCTAAGCCAAAAGCACATTCGACCAGGAGTCTATCCACTTCTGTAGCCTTTCAGGATAGACTTCCCATTGACACTATTTGTGCAGCAGCTACTTGGGCCACGCCTCATACCTTTGTGTCTCATTACAAGTTGGATTTGGCCTCCAGAGACAGGGCCAGTTTTGGTTCCACAGTTCTCAAGAGTCTGTTCCATTGAGCCACCCGGGATACAGGTGCTAGGGACGGTCCCATCCAGCAAGAATGAAGGCGAGATTGACAACTTAACATTTAGAAGTTATGTACCTACCATAACGCTCCATGTTAGTTGTCTTCTCGCCTTCTTTCTTAAGGCCCTCCCTCCTTCCCCCTGGCCTGGACAGATCTTGGAGAGTTCCTATTAGATAGCTTCCTCTGGAGCATTGTTATGAGGACTTCTTTTAGGAACCATGGTTCCTAATTATGTTAGGATAGTCTTTAGTAGGGTCAGTTAGCTGCCAAACGAGATCTGAGGTAGTTCCGCCTTGCATCATGGGATATAGGGTTGCCTCGAGCTGGTAAAAGGAGTTCTCGAGCTAAAGCAAGTGCCGAGTCGGAGCCGAGGATCGGCTCCGAACCCATCCAGCAAGAAAGAAGGCGAGAGAAGACAACTAACATGGAACGTTATGGTAGGTACATAACTTCTAATTTACCGCTTAACATGCCACCCCCCCAAAAAAATAGTTTTACACACATTTTCACTTTTAAATTACTTCTTGGAAGTCATCACTTAACAGGCACTACAAAATAAATTACAATGCACAGCAGACCCCACATAGCCCATTTACCTCTGAATACAGCAAATAATAAGAAAAAAATAAACATAGAACACTAATTTACCCAGCACAAAGAAGAAGTAAAGAAAAGGCCCAACAGCAGTAAAGCCATATTCGTACTCAGTACATTTTAAACTTATTGAAGACTACATTAAAAAAAACAGATTTCCACCTATAAAAGCAAATTGTCTCAATACAGCCATGACACTACGTACTAGAATGTCAAATGCATTATGTTTGCCTCTGAACATGCCCCCCCCCCAAAAAAAAACATAGATGTTATGTTGTCCATATCTCGCCTTCGTTCTTGCTGTTTGGGTTCGGAGCCAATCCTTGGCTCTGACTCGGCCGTATACCATAGCTCGAGAGCTTTTACTGGCTCGAGGCTAGACCCTATCCCAGCATGCCTAGCAGTAGTTACCCAGATCTCATTTGCCGCTTAAAGCGTCGAGATTGCCGATTCTGGCTCAGGCTAAGTGCTTTTATTTCTATCTGTTATTCTTGTTGAAATAAATCTTCTTATTTATGTCTCTTAACTAGTTATTAATACCTGTTGCAAACATGAATGCTGTGGACTGCAAGCATTACACACCCAAACGGACAAAGATCTTCTTGTGGACAACTTTAATTTCACCAAAGATATGTTGTTAAGCGCTTTTCATCCCACCAAATTGCGGGACTTCTTCAGACAACTAGCAAGAAGCAACAGCTACGTTTAAATAAGTGCTTTGGCACCAAAATACAAGTACCGCGGCTGATAAACAGTATAAAATCATTAAAACTACATAAAACCATTTAATAAACCGAAGCCCGGATCTTAAAAATATATAATAAATAGAACAACAAAAATCCTCTACAACTATGCATATGCCTGTATAATCTATATTACAAATTATGCATATGCCTGAATAATCTATATTACAAATTAAAACTCTGATACAACAGTTTCAGTAGTTATTAATACCTGTCCTTCGTTTTTATACCTTCCCTATCCCATCCGAGTGAATTGCGTTTGTTGGAGACTAACCGTTTTTCTCTCTGGCCCTTTTTCCTCTTCTAGACCCATTTAATTTAGAGGGTTCTTCAATTTTTTTCTGCCTTCTTTAACTGTTAAGGAGCTGCCGTTTAAGTTAGAGGCTCTCCTTAGGTGGGGAGTTTGCCATTTAACTTAGAGGCCCCCCCCTTCTCTGCTTTCCTGTCTTAAAAAAAATAAATAAAATATTTTTGTCTGCTTTTGGATAGTTATCTTGTCAGTAGTTTATAGCCTTGCATAGTGCTGTTCTGTATTATGTTCAAAGATAATGCCAAGGAATTAAAACCTTTGGATTTCAAAAAGTGCGACTCGTGCTGCCAAAAGATGTCCCTTACAGACGGACACACGAGTTGCGTATATTGTTTAGGACCTGTTCACCTGCAGGATTCATGCTCTATTTGCCATGCTCTTAGTTCTCGAGTCCTGCAGGAGAAAAGAAACAAATTAATCTTAAAAGATTTACTGAAGGGGCCCCTTTTATGTTGCTATGGAGCGGACTCAGCCAGCAAAAAAATCAGAAAAAGTCAAGCCTTCATCCTCTTCAGCTCCAAGTTCAGGCCTGTCTAAAGAGAAGGGCAAGCCACAAGTTTAGTTGGACCCGACTGTCGATTCCGACAAGACACTTTCACCTATGGCTCCATTTGTGTTTTCGGAGCCAGTAAGGTCCCACAAGTGTTCCAGGTCTCCTGTATTGGAACCAGTGCAGTCTGCTCCACAGTCTCCATAATTACAATCTGTGGCGGGCAGTCACAGGTCTTCTACCCATTCCTCTCGGTCATCCAGGAGCCTCAGATGATGTGGAGAGGGTGGTAAAGAGGCTTCTTAGGACACCAGCATTAGCCAAAATACTTTCGGGCCCATCCCAGACGGAAATGGTGCCGACAGCCCAAACACCTGTCTCGATTCCTCCTCTGTCTCCTTTGAGTTTGGAGCCAGAGTGTATGGAAGTCGTAGTGGTGGAACCGTCGGTTCCAGTAACCCCCTCTGGTCTTTCTGTTCTGACTACCGCTGTGATCTCCTCTATACCTCCTTCTATCTAGGGATCAGGGAGCCGATGCTCTCTCATCGGCTCTGAGGGGGGGAGCGGCATTGGATCCTTGTCTGACCCTACTGTCCCTGTCAGAGCTTCAACGCAGGTCAGATCGGCTCCTACATCGGCCTCAGAGCTGTCGCCCTCTGTTTGGAGGAAGTCTCTGGCTTCTTTGGAGATGGAGATTCTTTCGGCTTGGGAGCACAATGCCTTGAGGTGATGAGGAGTGTGCTGTCTGCTGAGACAGCTCCACCCACGGCTCCAATGGGTCTTTTGCCTTTGGTCCCAGTGTCCGCCTCCGAACCTCCCCTCCACCCCAAGTGTAGGAAACCCATGCTCCAGGATGCCCCATTGGGCGATCCCACCTCTTCAAAAACCTCCCCTGAGCATCCCTCGGAGGAGCTCCCTCGGAAGAGGACTTGCAAGAGGAAGCATGTGGACTCTCCTGAATCCTTGACATCAGACACAGACTTGGATGACTCAGAAGGGTCCCCACAGTCCCCTTCTGAGGATGTCTCCTTTTCAGACATCTTAGAAATCCTTAGACAGAGAGATGACTGGAAGTCTCTTGCCCCTTCTGAAGAGTCAGTGTACCTGGATTTATTCGGTTCCCGACCATCCACCTCTTGGGTATCTCCTCCTTTTGACCCACTATTGCATGTACTGAGTCAGAAGGCTTGGAGCTCTCCAGACATGATGGAACCAGTTCCGTGGAGACCCAATAAATTAATTACAGCCCTGAAGACAGACTCTTCTTATCTAAAGATTTTCCTGTTGATGCTATGGTGGTGGCAGCAGCCACCAAGAAGGAATTAGCAGAAACTTCTTCATCTGTCCATCTGCCGAATAAAGAGTCTCGTATGATGGACAGATACGGGAAGCGTATGTTTTCTTCAGAGAACTTTACACTCGGGTTACTGAACTATTTGTCCCACTTTACAAGGCTTGAAAGGGATCTCCTCAAAGAGTTAGGAGATACCTTACAGGATCCTACAGCTGGGGGAGCCTCGGACAAGGCGGCTTCTCAGCTTGCGACCTTGACTTCAGTGGTTAACTCCTCGATGTGGCTAATTTCTTGTGCAGCCGATGGGGCGAGCAGGGCAGCAGGCACAGGGGTAGCCTTACGTAGACACTCCTGGATGTGCCTTTGTCATTTTGCGGAGCCCTTAAAGTCTTCCTTTACCATCGCCCCCTTTGATGGCTCATCCTTGTTCGGGCCTCAGGTAAAAGAGACTCTTACCAGGTGTGAACATGATGGCAAAACTCTCTCTGCCATGGGAGTACGTTTTTCTACTCCATCTAGGCCCTATCCTAAAGGCCAGAAGAGCAGGAAAATGTGGTTCCGGAAATCCCAGGGAGTGTTGCCTGACACATGTGGAGATTTTTCCCCCAGGGGCAGAGGGGGAAATAACAGAATACGCCAACCTCGCGGCGGTGGGGGGGGGGGTCCGCAGAATCAGAGCAACAGAGATACCTTCTCTGGTAGGCTTCCAGCCCTCCTGAAGGGAGCTCTGACTGTCCGACTCCAGAGACAGTCGGGGGGAGATTATGCTTGTACCCAAAAGCCTGGCAGACAATCACAGAAGATGCACAGGTACTAGCGATAATATCTGGAGGTTACAATATCCCCTTCTCCCAACTTCCCCTGTCAAAAAGACAACACTCTATCCCAGATGTTCCACCCAGTCTTTGGGATCAAGCAAACCTAGAGGTCCAAAGGTTGCTAAGAAAGAGTAATCCAGGAAGTCTCAGCAGACCAAATCAGATCCAGAACTTACTCGAGGTTCTTTTTTAGTTCCAAAGAAAACCGGGGACTGGAGACAAATTTTGGATCTCAGCAGGCTAAACAAGTCAGTCAAGAAAACAAAGTTCCAGATGGTAACACTGCAGTCCATGCTTTCCTTTCTTGGACAGGACAATTGGTTGTGTTCAGTTGATTTCCAGGATGCATACTACCACATAAAAATGGACAGACGGTCAAGGAGATATCTACGCTTCTGGCTGGGAGCCAGTCACTATCAGTTCAGAGCGGTGCCCTTTGGTCTCACCACAGCCAACAGGGTGTTTACCAAATGCATGGCAGTAGTTGCAGCTCATCTGAAGCATCAAGGATTCTGGGTGTTTCCATATCTAGACGACTGGCTCCTTAGTGGCACCACCGAGCATCAACTAATCTGGGCAAGGGAAGCCACAATTCACTCTTGTTCTCAACTTGGGATCACCATAAACTATGAAAAATCTGCCTTGCTGCCTTGTTAATGTATTACCTTTTATAGGGGCAGATTTAGACACAAGGGCCATGATAGCAAAGCTGCTTCAAGAAAGAGTATTAACGATGCTTTGCCAAGTTGTCATGCTGTTCACACAAGCAATCACTCTGGTCCCTATGGCTCGCTTCTGTATGAGAATTCTACAGTGGTTTCTATTTGCACAATGGGCATTCCAGGATTTACACATGTCACATCATATTCTGATCACGGAATCCTGCAGAAAGGATCTGGAGCAGTGGCTTCACTCCCCTGTGGTGACAATAGGCAGGCAGGCCGTTTCTACCCCCCCCAACCTGTAGCCACAGTGACCATGGACGCTTTCAAGATAGGGTGGGAGGGCATTATCTGGGACAGACTCTTCAAGGGACTTGGCAGGAACAAGAGTACCACTTGCACATCAGTGTCCTGGAGATGAGTGGTGCTTCTGGCATTGCAAGTACTTCAGGACTCTCTACCTACAGGGACTATAGCAATTCAGATGGACAATATGCTGATAGTCTGCAACTTCCTGTTTCAGGGACCACTCGTGAGGCATCAGGATAGCCCGACTGAGCTTGTCCGCCATCAACAAACGGGGTGGAGCCAGATCTTACCCCTTGTGTTGGGAGGCTCTATGACTTTGGCAATGGGCGATGTCTTCGCAATGCTTTCTGGTTGCAACGCACATCCTGGGGAAATCCAACGTGATAGCGGACAAGCTCGGTCAGGCCATCCTGATGCCTCACAAGTGGTCCCTGAAACAGGAAGTTACGGACTTGATTTTTCACAAATGGGGCCAGCCATGCTGCGATCTGTTTGCCACCCCCCTCAACAACAAATGCAGCAGCTACTTTGCCCTAGTCCCACCACCATGACAGTCACCCAGGGACACACTTGTTCACGATTGGCCCCCGGGACTGCTTTATGCCTTTCCACCTTTTCCCCTGATCCCCAAGGTTCTTCAGAAAGCGCGGTTATTGGGTTGCAAGCTAATCCTCATTGCCCCTTACTGGACTTGTCAGATATGGTTCCCATTCCTTTGGCCTCACCTGCATGGGGAGCCTTGGATCCTGGACCCAGTGACAGATCTTCTGATGTATTAGTCGGGAGCTCCCCATACTTCCACTCAAACTCTCAAGCTCACAGCTTGGTTTCTTCACTTCCGGTCTTAGCCAGGCTTCCCGATGTTTCTCCGGCAGTTCAATGCATTGTGATTTCCTCCCATAAGCACACTACTAGGAAACTTTATGCTAGTAAATGGAAGAGGTTCTCTTGTTGGGCAGACAAAAATCAGCTCGATCCCTTTACTGCTCCCATTTCAAGGATTCTTGAATTTCTTGCTGAAACTTTTGACCAAGGAGCAGCTGCAGCTACTGTCTAGAGTTCAGTTAGCTGCCATTTCTAATTTCCATATGGGAGAAATGGGGTCCAGTATCCTGTCCCATAGGTTATGCAATTCTAAGGGGTACTACCCTTTTAAGACCTCCAATCAGAGAACCTGTCTCACCCCCCCCCCCCCCCGGATCTACATTTAGTTTTAGACGCTTTGATTCTTTCTCCCTTTGAACCATCTGCTTCTTGTCCAGTAAAATTTCTGACTTTAAAGACCCTTTTCTTGGTGGCAGTTACCAAAGCTAGAAGGGTTTCAGAATTACAGCCCTTATCTATTCGTTCCCCGTACTTGATTTTCTATAAGGATTGGGTTTCTCTCAGAACCAACCCTTCATTCTTACCCGAGGTATGTTCTGACTACAATTTGAATCAATCCATAGAGCTTCCTGTGTTCTTCCCCAGTCACGGCAACAAGGCAGAGTATAAGCTCCATCAATTGGACGTTCCTAGACAGTTACATTTCTATTTACACAGGACCAAGGACTTTAGAAAATCTGACCAATTGTTTATACCCTTTGCGGACAATAAAAAAGGTTGTGCAGTCTCAAAGGTGACTTTATCAAAGTGGCTTTCAGACACTATAAAACCTGTCTATGAGTTGTGTAAACATAAACTTCCAGAGAAAATTGAAGGGCACTCAACAAGGGCCTTGGCTATCTCTATTGCCTTTCAAGCCAGACTGCCTTTGGATTCGGTCTGTGCAGAAGCTACATGGGCTAATCCTCTTACCTTTATCACGCATTACAAAGTAGATGTGGCCTCCCGGAACAGGGCATCCTTTGGTTCCACGGTCCTGAAGAGTTGTTGCCAGTGAGCCACCCAAGAATCAGGTGCTGGGGACGCTGTCCCAAACAGCAAGAATGAAAGTGAGATATGGACAACATAAGATAAAGAAGTTATGTACTCACCATAATGTTACATGTTTGCTGTCCTTGATCTCGCCTTCCTTCTTGCGTCCCACCCTCCTTCCCCCTTCCTGGAGGATCGAGAGGAATCTCTTGTTTTTATTGGTTATACTGGCTGGGTTTCCTTTATACCATACCTTATGGTTAGTCTCAGTCTACTTCTATTACTCTTGTGGAGAGGTTACACCTTTATATGTAGGTGTCACCTGATATGTAAAGCAGAGTATATCTCTGGTCTGTTTGTATGGTCTAGTTCTAGGTTATCACAAATGAGATCTGGGTAACTACCGCTAGGCATGCTGGGATAGGGTCTAGCCTCGAGCCAGTAAAAGCTCTCGAGCAATAGTATACAGCCGAGTTGGAGCCGGGGATCTACTCCGAACCCAAACAGCAAGAAGGAAGGTGAGATCAAGGACAACAAACATGGAACATTATGGTGAGTACATAACTTCTTTTTATATACACACACTTTCACTTTTAAAAAAGTAGTTCTTATAAGTTATTACTAAATGATGACCTCTATATCAAAACAAAAAAAACAAAGCAGTGCATCTTACTTCTTTAAGACATCATTAAAAAACAAACACAAACATTTCCATCCAAAAAGTGCAACCTGTTCCAAAACATTTCCACACTTTTCCACCCAATAAGTGCAAATTACCCCAAAACATTTCCATCCATAAATGCAAACTATCCAGAATAGCCACAGTAATATCAATTAGTAAAATATCAAATGCACTACATTTGTCCAACATTACCCCCACCAGAAAAAAAAACTTATAAACACCCACGTTTTCCCCTTTAAAAACTACCGCTTGCATATCATCCCAAAACAACCAATATAGTGTCAAATAATAAGATATGGCATCCCCCTCCAAAAATGAAGATGATTGTATATGTAATGATTAGTTTTTATATATATATATATATATATATATATCTCACACACACACACACACACACACACACACACACACTATTTTACACCTTTAAAAACTGCTGCTTGGAAATCCCAAAACAACCACCACAGATCTGAATTATACAGTGCACCCCATTTACCTCTGTACAGTCATGCTTGAAATAGGATTGCACAGTGTGCCAAGTGCTTCTGAATACCCAACATGGGCAGCGTAATTTTACTGGAGTAAGAGAATACTTTGGTTTTAAATCTTCCTTTGCCAAATTCACTTGGTGTTCGGTGACGAGGTAAAATAAATAAATAAAATAAACATAATTGTTTATTTTGAGGTACATCCGAGCAGATGTTCTTCGTGTTTCAGTGTTGCAGTCATTACATTTGGGTAATCTGCTGGCAAGTTGCCCTCAGTCGGCCTGATTAACAAAGTCTTGGGTCCTGCGTCGGTTGCTGTCCCTACTTCCGTGACGTCAGGTCATCAGGGGTATAAAACATGCAGCCGACGCCATTACATCAGTCTTTCTTGCTGCGCGGTGCCCAAAGCAGAAGCAGTTCGCAAGTGCCGGTCGGCCGACTCCTGAAATTTTCATTTTCGAGTTTCAGAACCGAAGTCTTCAACTAAAAAGCTAAGTACCCCGTTGGGGAAACTTTTTCTTGCTCCTTCCAATGTCAGTAAAAGTTAGTCATTGTATTACTTGTGGGAAGCAAATACCACATAAGGATTTCCATTTGTACTGTATTCCTTGCCTAGGTCCTGACCACAACGTACCTCGTTGCCGGTTCTATGCTTTATTTAATCCGTGCACTATCCATTGTCTGCACACTTTTGCTTCTAAATATTTTGGATCACGGTTTAATTATCCAGAAATGACGTCTGTTAGCCATCTGACTACCGGAATACCGAAAAAAACGCAAAGAAAAAGACAGAGACAGGCCGTTAAGGTCCAAAACTGCCGACGACGCTTATCCTAAGCCAGTCGCCAGTTTGCCGGTACTCAGTGAGGCACTTTCGCAGCCCCTGATACCCGCTACTTCTGATTCGCAGGCCTCTACTGAGACCTATTCAGAGTCCGGTATGCCGCGAGATGTTTCAGTTATGGAACCCGCAGGTGTGTCTACCCTGGATGGGTCTGGAGCCGCTGTGCAGGCACCAGCTTCTGAGGGTGTATTCAGGCCTACAGATTTGTATATTAAACCGACACCATCTTCAATATTATTAAGGCCAAAATCTCAATCTATGTCTAAAAAACCGACGCCCAGGCCACATGTGCAGGCCCCTATGCCTAAAAAACAAATGCTCAAAATGGTTGAAGATTTAATTACTCTAATCAGGGGTAGCCAACCCCCCCCCCCTTCAAAGAGGCCTAGGGCTGAAATTGACTATGAATCTTATGAACAGGATTCTATTTCTTCTGACTCTTCTAATGAACAGGATTTGTCTGTACCTACTTATGAGGACTCTGATGCAGAGGATTCCATTCCTTCTGCTTCTCCCCCTGAGGATTTTTCTTTTGGGGAAACTTTACATACCTTAAGGGAACATTTCCACTGGGAAAGTCAGGATTTTTCTGAATCTAAAAAAGAGGCTTAGGGATTTTCTTCTTCTTCCTCAGCATAGGCCTTTGGCTATACCTCCTGTTCTAGACATTGTTGATGTTGTGTTTTCAGAATCTGGTATGGCTCCTGATTCTCTGCCTCCAGCCCCTTGTAAGCCAGACAGATACTACAGGGTTTCTGACTCCCACAAATTCCTTTTCAAAAATCCTGTTGCAAATCCCATTTCTCAGTGCCCCAAGGGCATTAAGGCTTCTACTGCTAAAAATCCTACCCCTTCTGATAGAGATTCCAGGGCGCTGGATAGATGGGGTAAGAAGGTTTATACTTCTGCAACCTTGGCAATCAGGGCTTTAAACTGTCAATTCCATATGCTAAAATATCAGCAGCATATCCTGGGACTGCTTAAACAGAAAATTATGTTGATTTTTGACTGGGTGGAAAGTAAAGATTTACAGGATTTATTGCATTCAGCTGAACAAGTTGGAAAACATACTTTGCAATGTGGTTTTGATTCTTTGGAGGCCTCTTGCAGGGCTGCTGTAACTGGGTCTGTGCTTAGAAGGCATGCTTGGCTCAAAGAACAATCTCTGCCTGATCATGTTAAAGCAAAATTCTTGGATGCTGCTTTGCAACAGGACCATCTCTTTGGTAATAACGCTGAAGAAGTCCTAAAAAAAGATGGAAGTTAAAGCTAAATCTATGCAGACTGTGAAAGATTTCTTACAAGTGCAACCTCCAAGATTTAGTAGACACTGGCAAGGGAGCCCGCAGGATTTTTTGCAGGGGGGTGCAAACCCAGAGCCCCACCCACATAGCTCACCCCGCCCCCTGCCAACACAGCCCCGCCCAAGTCCACCCACCCCAAGCCCCGCCCACACAGCCATTCCAGTGTCCCATTACTTGGCTATTTCTCCCCATTTACTGTAGACACTGTTCAAATCTGTGTGCATACTGTTTTAAGCTTTAGTTCTACAATGATTACAGGCAGTTGGATTTAATTTACAACTTTTATTTCAAACATTATAGCCCAAACACTGAGACATTTACTAAACCTAAACAAAGTAATAGTCTTACAATGAAAACAGACTTGGCATTAAAGCTTCTCTACTTTTGAAACTCACATTCAATGAAACAGCATTAAAACCCACATTCAAAGAAAATGCATCTGGCCAGTGGCAGGTTATTTACCTTTGAACTGTTTTCAAGCAATAGGCTCCTTGCACACCGTTAGGGCCTTGCAAAAGTTATTTGATTTACCTGATTGTATTAATTATAATATATAATTGAATTATATCTCTTGTATTATACAGCAACACTTGTTTGAGTGTCTCTGCCGAAGTAAAAGTAATCTGAATAATTCCACATTAAAGATATCTGAAACTAATGAAGATGTTGTTGCTAGAAAACTGTATATTTCAGTGTTTCATCTACAAATTCAGTGCCTGCTGCCGTCCAAGAATAAATTGCCTATGTTAAATTAAAAAAATGGTAAGCTGGTATATTGCAATAGAAAATGGATGACAAGCTGAAAAACAGGTTCATAGTTATTAGGCATCTCATCCAAAGGAGGACATCCTGAGGACTGCAGCATACAAATGTATATGCTGTAGGAATAGAACCTCAAGCCTTTACATTAAGATGCAAGTATTCTACTTGTGGTGCTACTAACATAGCTTTAAAACTTTATACCACAATAGAGATACCATTTGCTAAACAAAACAGTTGCACATTGTAAATAGACTTGGCATGAGCAGCAGTGAACTTAGCTTCCCTTAAAACTCACAGTTCCCTGAAAATGCACTTGAAAATTCCACCTGCTAACTCTAACTTGGGCATTTCACGTTCTCTCTCTCACAAACATACCACACCCCTCAAGGCCTCAACCTTAGTGCAAGAAATATTGACAAAGCCTAAAATAAATAGGGACAGATTATAAATATGGCTCTCAGAAACTTAGAAAATTGCAAGAGTAACAGGATTTGTGTTAGTATGCATTTTTCTAAATGACATGACATCTAAAACTGAAATGTCTCATTATTTAGCAACTTCAATCCTTTTTAGGAGGAATATGGGGCAAAAATCTGGACAGCTGAGGGGTATGCTACCTCCCTCTTATACACACACCAAATAATTCTGGTCAGACTTGAATTAGTTCTGGGAAGGTTGCACTGAATGGCACCGTGCTTGATCTGAAGTGGGTGAAATCCTGGTAGCTAGTGATAATAACTGATCTGCAGCTCAGCAATGTGGAGCATTAAAGCATTTTTAGCAGAGCATTGTTTCATCACTACCTATTGTGTTTGCACATAAGCTGTAGTTATTTCAAACATTTGCCTTTTTTGATTACTACAGAGTACATTTACCCACCAGAGCTATTGTGTTTTGACTTCAGTGTGGAGCTAGTTGTTGCAGGGCTTGGCTTTTAAGTAAGGTAGCAATGCTTATTTACCATATACCATTAAAGCCACCCAACTACAAGTGTACTAACACACAGACACTGCTATAAGACACTGGTCTCCAATAAAACGTAATGAGCTTCTGAAAATACTGTAATCCTGTCCTTTTATTACAAATACTGTCATATGCATTTCAATACCCAAGGCTTATACATTATCTAGTCATGTAAATATTCTCTGCATGGCAACAACGAAAAAGCTTTCAATGCTGGTAATTCTTTAAAAATATGCTTACTAAAGCTTACTTGCATCATACAATGTCCGACAAGCTTACTAAAGCTTACTTGCATCTTACAATCTCCAACAAGCTTACCTGATGTTCATTAAACCATGGATACTTAAACAGAGCAACAGGGCACTGTGACAGCATGCAGTTCCTGAATAATAAGAAGCATAAATCAACAGTATAAAAATCTGATAGAAAACCAGAACATTTTGCAAAATCAAGGACAGATGAAAAGCCATGGTCGTATTTGTGATCTACCTTGGATGGGGGAATACTCTGCACACTTACACTGCATAACTGCTCCTTGCCTTCCTTGGACACATCCAGAGCCACTACAATGGGGGGTGGGGTGCAATAAGTATGTCATAATTTGAAATGTCTCTGGCTGACAGTGATGGCTCTGACACTCATACCTCTCAACTTCAGAGCAAGAAATCTGGACAAAGCCATACATAGAACTAGAAGTGGGACACAGGCCCAAAAATAAGGCCAATTTTTAAATATTGCTCTTATTAACTTAAATAGAACAGGTAGATCTTGCATTAGTACAAATTTTCTGAAGGGTATAAAATCTGAAACTCAAATGTCTGCCATTATTTTCTAACTTCAATCTTTAATGACTTGCCACTAATTTGCCAGAAAACCACAATTTTATGAAAAACTGACCAAAATGTGATGCAAAAATACCTGTCAAAAAAGGGACACCTTTTTAATAACAGTTGAAGCAGCTAACAAAATAAAATAAAGGTAATCTATAACTGATCATTACAGTTATATATAATTGTAAACCCTCCACATTTTCTTCCAAAATTGCCATTTTGGAGGAGGGATTATTAGGGGAGAGCAACATTTTGAGCCAGAATTGGGGACAATTGAGATGTTTGGATATTCCTAATCTACAAAGTGATTTGCACGTACCTCTCAACCTCTTAATGCAGGAAATCTGAACAAGGCCAAATATATTGGGGAACATACAAACACTACTAAAAATTGCTCTTGTATAAACTTAAAGACAGTCTTGCATTAGCATGCATTTTTCTGAAGGTTATGACATCTGAAACTCAATGTCTGTCATTTAATGGCTTCATTCCTAAATGATTTGCTAGAAAAACACAAATTTTATGAGGAACAAACCAAAAATAAGCAGCAAATATCTATTCATTCTGCAAAGATATGGACAACTGAGAGGTATAGTTCAACCGGGGCTGTCTGAGTTTGCTACCCCCCCACTCACAAAATCATGGTCAAATGGAGCCTCCCCCCTGCAGCCGTTCCAATGTCCCATTCCTTGGTTATTTTGCCCCATTTATCATAAACACTAATGTGCATACTGCTTTACTTCTGCGATGATTTAGGATTTCATTTGAAAGTTTTATTTTGCATTTTACAGCACAAACCCTAATACGTATCTGTTAAAGCAATGCAGTCTCACAATGAAAATAGACTAACATTAAAACTTCTCTGCCCTTGAAACTCACATGCATTGAAACAGCACTGAAACCCACTTTCAGAGAAAATACATTTTGCCAATGGCAAATATTAACTCTGGGCTGTCTTCAAAATCATAGGCCCCTCGAACATAACATACACAAGCTCTTTGATACACCTTCCTGACTGTATTACATTATATTCCTTGTACAATGCAGTACAGTTGTTAGAGGGCATTTTAAATTTATTGTTTTGAACATTTTTCCAGTAAACAATGAAACAAAAAGCATCCACCAATGACAAAACTGCCCAATTCAGAACATTGCTATCATAAAAAGTCTACTCAAGTCCACCAGTATCAGTAAAAAATATACACAATCTCTGAAGTAGTAAAATCCACATTGAAGAAATTTGTAACTAATAAAGAGGTTAATGCTAGCAAACACTTTATATGTCATTGTTTAATCTACAAATAAAGTGCCTGTTACCCTTGAAGAATAAATTGCCTTTGTTGCATGCAATAAAAAAATGAAAAGCTAGTAATACCGCAATAGAGAATGGATAGCAAACTGTTAACCGGTTCATAGTTACTAGGTATCTTTGCCAAAAGGACTGCAGCATCCACCCCCTTTACAACACAATACAGCATCAGCAATGCATTTACCTACTGTGGGAGTAGAACCCACAGCCTTCAGCATCTAAAGCAAGTACACTATCTGTTGTGCTATTAACAATGCAAGCAGACTAAACATAAGCAGCACTAAACTTTTGCTCCCCTGCAGCTCTCAGCTCCTTGTAAAATCTACTCGACACTCAGCTGTATCTCTGAACTTTGCAGCACAAGAAATCTGGAAAAAGCCAAAATTTATTGGGGGGGGCGGGACAAAAGGCCAAAAACCAGGGACACATTTTTAAACATTGCTTGTATAATGTTTGAAAGTTGCTAGAATAAAATGCTGCGTTACCACCATACATTTCACTGCCACGTCTTGAACCAAGGGGACCCCGTGCAAAACAGTCAGAGCAACATACCACTAAGCCAAATCAGCTGTTTTGTGAAAGAGGAAGACTGAAACTTTACCATTTAGTGAATTCAGTTCTCACCATAGCACAGCTGTCAACCTCTTAGCACAAAATACCTGAACAAAGCCAATAATGGGTGATTACAACCACCAAACATTCAGTGAATTCAGTTCTCACCATAGCTCTCAACCTCTTAGCAAATAACACCTGGACAAAGCCAGTAATAGGAGAATATAGACCCCAAACATATTCAGTGAAATCAGTTCTTACCATATCTGTCAACATTAGCAAAAAACCTGGATGAAGCCAATAAATACCTGAACAAAGCCAATACTGGGTGAATACAGCCCCCAAACATATTCAGTGAATTCAGTTCTTACCATAACTCTCAACCCTAGCACAAAACCTGGATGAAGCCAATAATGGGGGGAATACAGTCCCAAACACTACCTGAACAAAGCCAATACTGGGTGAATATAGCCCCCAAACATATTCAATGAATTCAGTTCTTACCATAACTCTCAACCCTAGCACAAAACCTGGATGAAGCCAATAATGGGGGGGGGGGGATACAGTCCCAAACACAGGGATACATTTCAAATATCCATCTTGTACACTTAGAAAATTGCTAGAATAAAAGCTTTTGTTACCATGCACTTTCTGAAGAATATGAAGTCTGATATTGAAATGTGTCCATTTTTTTTAACATTTGTTAACTAGGAAAGTCTGACTTTGAAAAAAAAGCTAATTTTTAGCAGAGGCCCAGGGAGAAACACTCCAGACAGCCAAGAATAAAACCAGAGAACATGTAGCTGTCAGGCAACAAGGACACAAATGCAGAAACCACAGATTTTATGAAGAACAGAAAAAGTATGAGGGAAAATCCTGCAACATTTTTACAAATGGTGGTGGGTAGGGAATTCAGGCTCTTGCCACTTGGGCCCAAGGTACAGGGTTCAAGCCTTATTCTCTACCCACCACCATGTACACCTGGGGCATTTTACACACACACACACCTCTACCTGAAAGTGTCCCATCTTCCGTCCGTCTACTCCCGCTTGCTATTCCATTTCAGGTCCCATCTTCCGTTCGTTTCAGTTCCCGCTTGAATCATCCTGCTTGCAAAACCGTCCGTGTGAGTTCCCGCTCACAAACTTCTAAATATGAGCGAGAGTGATGATGTCAGCACGCCCGCGACTGGACTGTTAGCATGGACTTCTTAAAGAAGAACGCACTAGCTTCTTAAAGAAGAACACACGTATAAAAAAAAAAAAAAACTTTTTTTGAAATTATCTAGTCAGCCGATTCCAGGGGGGTGCAAGTGCACCCCCTTGCACCTGCCTGCGGGCGCCCTTGGACACTGGCCTATTAAGAACTGGTCCTTTCCAGTTCCTTCCAGAGCCACTCAAGTCAAACCCAGACATTCCAAAGGCACCAGGTTTCAGTCCCAAGGGACTTTCAGAACTAAGCAATGGGGTGCCTCCTCTTCCAGATCTGGAAACAACAAGACACCTCCCTATGGTAAGCAGTCTCAATGACTTTCCTCTAGAGTTACCAAGAACTTACCTTTTAGCCGCCCCTTTGGGGGGAAAACTGGCTCTTCATGCAAAAAACTGGCAACTTATAACCCAGGACAAATGGGTTTTAAATAGTGTCCCAGGGATACAGATTTCATTTCCACACATTGCCAACTCCAAACTAATGGCCAGACCTGACCCCAAATCAGTGGGCAGAGGCCCAGAAAGAAGTACTTTCCCTCTTAAACATGGGGGCTATTCAGCTAGTACCAGAAGAGGAAAAGGGACAAGGTTTCTATTCCAGACTTTTTCTGGTACCCAGAAAAGACAAATCATGGCGTCCAATTCTGGACCTGACTACTTTAA
This sequence comes from Protopterus annectens, assembly GCF_019279795.1. NCBI lineage: Eukaryota > Metazoa > Chordata > Ceratodontiformes > Protopteridae > Protopterus > Protopterus annectens. The sequence continues at coordinate 393,040,397 of NC_056730.1, read as the reverse complement.
ACACCTTTCTGGACATTCCAAAATTCAAGATGCTGACTCTTCACCAGTTACTTCCTATGCTAGGCAAAGATGCCTGGTTGGCAACTCGAGGCTTACCTGCATATCCCAATCAGGGAATCTTGCAGAAGATACCTCCGCTTCAAAGCAGGCTACTTGCATTATCAGTTCTCTGCACTGCCGTTTGGCTTATCTACTGTGCTCAGGGTCTTTACAAAGTGCCTGGCTCCAGTAAATATATATATATATATATATATATATATATATATATATATATATATATATATATATATATATATATATATATATCCATACCTGGACAATTGTCTAATTCAGGTAGAAAACAAGACCATTCTTCTAAAACATCTGGCGTTTGTACAAAGGGTTCTAACTTGTCTAGGGTACACTATAAACGAAAAGAAATCACAACTGGTACCCTCTCAAAAAATTACATTCCTGGGTGCAAGCTTGAATGCAACTGCCCAGATGGCTTTCCTTACCCCAGAAAAGCAATTTCATTTGGTGACTTACTTCAAACGGGTGGCCACAAAAATCCTGCTATCTGCAAGACAAATACTGCAAGCCTTGGGGTTCATGGCCTCCTGCATTCTTCTAATTCCATATGCAAGACTGCATATGAGGAAACTTCAATGGTACTTAAAAAGTTTATGGAGTCAACATTGTCACAGCCTGGAAACAATGATTCCTATCATTCCTTGCCAGCAGCTAGAGTTCCTATGGTGGGCAGAGGCCTGCCACCAAAACAAGGTACTGCCATTCACACCACCCCCTGCAGCCCAAACCCTAACTACAGACTCATCAGACTATGCATGGGGGGCTCATCTGGCAGGGAAGTGCATTCAGGGCAAATGGAGCCCAAATCAAATGCACCTTCATAGCAATCAAAAAGAAATGCTAGCTGTACAGAATGCACTGACAGCCTTCAAGGACTACCTTCATCCAGGACAACTAATGGTAAAGACGGACAACACCACAGTTATGTGGTACATAAACAAGCAGGAGGGTACACATTCCTACCCCCTCTGCAGACTAGCCATGGCATTGTGGAACACGGTCTTGAGCTATCAAGTACAACTACAAGCTCAATTCCTGCCAGGACAGCTAAATATTTTGGCAGACTAACTAAGCAGAAATCTCATGGACCCACATGAATGGAAACTGGAACCATGGATTTTCAACATGTTGACATGCAAATGGGGGAGCCCAGACATAGATCTTTTTGCCTCACCCCAGAACTACCAGTTGAACAAATTTTGCGCAAGAACTCCTCACAAAAAAGCCTGGAAAGTGGATGCTCCAGCTGGGAAAACCCATCATTCTATGCCTTTCCCCCTCTGCCTCTACTCTCCATAGTTCTGCTAAAAGTCAAACAGGACAAACCAAAAATTATTTTGATTGCTCCAGACTGGCCTTGCCAACACTGGTACCCATTCCTATGCAGTCTGTCACAAGTCTCTCCATGGCACCTACCTCAGACACCTTCCTTACTGTCTCAGCAGAACAACCAGATTCTGCACCCTCTGCTCCAAACTTTGAATATTGCAGCTTGGCTAATCACTTAAATTCCCCCTTAGCATCCCTCAGCAAACCTGTGATGGATGTCATTTTGGAGGCGAAAAGACCTAGTACTAGAAAATCTTATGTTGACAAATGGAAAAGATTCTGTGCCTGGAATCAATCTAAAGGGATACGCACAGCAGTGGCCAACTTACCTCAGATTTTGCAATACTTACCTGAGATGCTTCACAAGGGCCTGTCTTTTTCTTCCATAAAAATCCATGCCTCAGCCATTTCAGCTCATTACAACACAGAACCTCCCCTCTTCTCTCATCCTCTGCTAAAGCAGTATCTCAGAGGGGCCAAAAACTTGAGACCACCCAGGAGAGCTCCAGCCCCTGCCTGGGACCTTAACTTTGTATTGGAGAAACTCACTCTCCCTCCTTTTGAGCCAGCTGCTACTGCAGACTTAAAATTTCTCTTCTGGAAAACAGCCTTCCTTTTAGCTATCACTTCGGCTAGAATGATTTCTGAGTTATAGGCCTTTATGGCAGTGGAGCCTTTCATCATTTTTCATGCGAACAGGGTGTCGCTCAGGACCAACCCATCCTTCATGCCCAAGGTGGTATCCAGTGTGGCTCTTAATCAGTCCATTTATTTGCCAACTAACTTTCCCAATCCACAGAACAAGGGGGAGTGGATTCTGCATTCATTGGATGTACACAAACAACTTAGATTTTACTCGGACAGGACTAAATCTCAAAGAAAATCTGAACAACTGCTGGTAGCATTTGCTGCAGGGGCAGAGGGAAAGGCTATTTCAAAGCAAACAATTTCCAAATGGAGAAGCCATTGTATTCAATTCTGCTATAAGCACCATGGAAAACCTATCCCCCAGGTGATCAGATCCCATTCCACAAGGGCTGCATCTACTTCTACAGCCTTTCTCAGAGGTATTCCTACCCAGGGATATTCTAGAAGCTGCTGCCTGGAGTTCAATTCATACTTTCACCAAACATTATCATTTACCAATTTTCTCTAAATCCAGAGCTGGCTTTGCCACTGCTGTTTTGTAGGGCCTTTATAGCCAGTCCTAATGCTGTATAAATCCATCCTCCCAACCATAGCTTTGGGAATCTACCCAAATGTAATGACTGCAACAGTGAAACACGAAGAACATAGTACAGTTGTGTACACTTACCATAAATGTAGATGTTCAAGTGTATTCACTGTTGCAGTCCTGGTTACCCTCCCTCCAGCCCCCTGTTTTTTTCTCTTACTATGCCTCTACTTTCTTTTACTACACTTAAAAGCCTTTTTGGTGTATTTGCTTTTGTTTGGAGGTATATTTTTTGTGTTTTAAATTATTTATATATATATATTTTGCTCCCCATTTGGGGGGCACCTGACATCTGGGGCAAGAAAAACTGATGTAATGGCATCGGCTGCATGTTTTATACCCTTGACAACCTGATGTCATGGAAGAAGGGACAGCAACCGATGCAGGACCCAAGACTTTGTTAATCAGGCTGACTGAGGGCACCCTGCCAGCGGATTACCTAAATGTAATGACTGCAACAGTGAATACACCCGAACATCTACATTTATGTTAAGTGTACACAACTGTACTTTCTGGTACTATGTAGTTAGCTGAAGGCAAGGGCTGTCTTTCCCTATAAAGTAACCTTTTAAATATGTATACTGTGGCTCTTTTAGTATCATTAAAGCACATGGTTCTCAAATAGTCTTGATTTTCCTGCAGAACTGTCTTTGTGCCTTTCTTTTATAGCAGAACTGTGTGATTTATGATCAGTAGCTAGTGTTAGGGATGTGCTTCATCTGTTCACAGACAAACCCATCAAAACTTGTTTGGTCAAGACCAACAGACCAGATAGGTTTCCAATAAAAAGGATTTTGTATGGGGGCTACAACTAATACTCTTACAGGTTCATAGGTTGGTACTAGGCTATCGGCCCTTGGGCCTATACAAGCCCAGCCATAACAATTCCCTGGCTATTTCTTCTCACAGTATTTACTTCCCTGGACCCCTGTCTAGCAGAGGGACTGACATGATCCCCGGGGTGACTTTCCTATCTCCCATCCAATCATCAAGGTTCTTTTTGAAGAGGGCCAAAGAGGCACTCTGCTTGACATGTATGGGCAATCTTATGTCCTCAAACCTACCTCTGACATGACCAAACCGTAGGGATAAGTTAAAGTTCTCTTATCTGGAGTCCATTCAGCCTGTCGGTCCCAACTGAACAACCTTTGATGACATTGTCTATGATTGCACAAATGAACACATGATCTTAGACAGTAAAATTACATTAGTTAAGTGTCTTCTAAGTGCACAGTAACAGCTTTCTTATGTTCTCAGCTTTGTAAAAGAGCAATGCAAGAATTTTAAGAAAGAGCTTATGGTCTTGGGTAATTATTTTAATTGCTATCCCTGGTTCTTGAGGAAATGTGATTGAGAGTCTGTTTGGCTAAAAGTTCTTTTACTGTCTGTATAACTGTAGCACAGTAACAGCCAGGTGACTAAGTATCACCGTAATATTAAGCTGATAGTTTTATGTGTGCAACTCCATTTTTTTTCAATTATCTGCAATTTTTCACCTGGTTTTGGTCGGGGAGTTGAATTTCTAAGGGCCAGTAGCAATTGTTCTGTGGTAGGTAATCACTGCTGTTTCTGATAGGTAAATGTTGTTGGTAAAAGTCCTAGCTATTTATTGGTTCTTTTGAGTTTCTCTTCTCAGTTTAACTGTGCTGATTGCTGCTTGTCGAGCATCTTTTCTAAAGGCTACAGAGAGCTGCACTGGAAGTACACATGCTGAAAAGATGATAGCTATATTTTGAAACTCATCAAAAAGGCAGAAAAGTACATGTTTTCACTTGCACTTGAAATTTCCTAGTAAACTCTACTGTTTGAAGTGTGTTTTATTTGAGTTGTATGACTTTTTCAGCCTGCTTGGCTAAAAGTTATTATACTGTGTGTTTAACTGTTGTCTGTTACTGTGTTACAATGTGTCATCCTAGTGTTAAGTTGATTTTGTTTATTATGTGCATCTTCATTTTTACACTTATCTACATTTTTTCAGCTGGTTTTGGTTAGGGTGTTAGACTTTTATAGGCCTTCTTTACAGCATTAATAACTAGTAACCAATAGTATTATGATTTTGGGGCAATGACCACTTTTAGACTTTTTGCATTGGTTGTCTTTATCACATGATTATTTGAATGTCTTTTTAAGAAGTGTGTGAGTGTTTTACAAACATTTCCGATGAAGTTCTTGTTGAAACGTTAAAGAGAACAAAAGCGCTAAGAAAAAGTGTTTGCGGGTTCTTTTTAACCATAGTTTCGCCTTGTTTTTTTAGTTTTCCACTTCTATAGGCTAGTAGCAATTGTTCTGTGGCAGGGAATATATTGCTGCTGTTTCTAGGAAGTAGACATTATTGAATTATGCCCTAGCTGTTCTCCATTGGTTCTTTCAATTTCTCTTCAGTTTAATTGTGTTGGGCACTGCTTTGCCCAGCATTTGTCGATACTGTATTTTGACAGACGTAGGTACTTTCAGTTTCATATTCTCTCCTAAGAACCTCACATATTGAACAGCCGCAAACAAAGTGCCTTAAACTGTGCTTATAAGTTGATTAGGGTGTATTATTACAACATACTGTTTTAGCACTTTTTCAGCTTATACTGTTAAACCATTTTAGAAGTGATAGTAATAGCAGTAGTTTTACAGCATAATAGATAATTAGGTTCATAGATAATTACTAGGATAGCTGCTTCATAGGTTCATAGATAAGTATTAAGCTAGTTGCTCTTGTGGGCCATTTTAAGTTCATCCAATTTCTCCTCCAAAGGTGAGAATCAAACCCTGTACCTTGAATCTATGAGGTAAACACGTTAACCATTGTACCAACCCCCAACCCCTGTGTGGGTCATTTTAATCCTGGTCAGTTTCCCTTCCAAAGGTGAGAATCAAACTCTATATTTTGTGTTTGAGGTAAACACTTTAATTATTATACCAAGCCCAACTACTTTCTACTTAATTTATTTTATATTAAATACTATAAAGCATAAGCTATTCATCCAAATTTTACTATTTAGTTATTTTAAGAAATGATAACCATTTTATTGTTAAATACAGTTTACTCCATTTAATGAATTTATTTTTTATTTTAAATGCTATAAATCAGGGTGCGTTTTAGTGTCCTTTTCCTCCTGTATCTTGGACTAAAAAGGGAGGCTCAATAAGCTGGTCTTAACCTTACTTACCAACCTGATATACTCAGGCACTGTAACAACTGCCTGATACTTGCATACAATGAATTATTGCCAAGCCCGCCACTGTCTATTTTTGTGAGAGATGCAAGTTCTTAACTAAACTGGAGGCCACCCTCTCACAATCTAACACATCCTGTGGGCAACATACACTAACACAGCATTTCACATAAACTCACCCTTAATTATTGCATGCTGAAGCTGTACAAAATCCTTGTCCAAGCCTCCAAGGCTATTAAAAATAAAGCTCAATATAAATAAGGCACTACAATACATATTGGTACAACCACAGCTAAGAGCCACCAGTATATCCCAAACCTAGTTCAACAGTATACTTGGTGCCTACAAATAAAAATGCACTTGTGATGGGTGACTTCAGAGTCAGGCACATTGATTCTGTTCTCACAAGCCTGGATAAAAGCAAGGTGGCAGTGAGTTGTCTTTGTAGAGGCAAGATAGCAGAGATTTCAATAGCCCTGAATGACCTCAATCGAGACAAATATGATAATGACATGGTGGTGGTCCATCTTTAAGGGACAGGGGAAGAGAACAAACCCAGAGTCATGCAGACCCATAGGTTTACTTCCTTGTTGTAAAAAATAATGGAGAAGGTTATTTTGGATAAATTATCAAAATTTGAAATGTTGGGACTTGAAACCATGTATAAGCAAGCACATGTTGAAAATAGTTCTATAACTACTTGAAATATGATGTGCTGTAATAATACCAGGTAAAAATGAAAACTTGTACTCTGATGTAATTTATATAGATTTAACTTCAGCCTTTGATATGGTTATGCACAAAACATAGATCAATAAATTAGAACAACTATATATTGTAATCTTAATAAGATGGATGAATGGCTTACATATGGCACATGGCAAATCATCGTCCTCATCTGCCCCTTTTTTCCCATTTTGTATATGGAGTCAGGGAATCATGTTAACAGTCGCCATCTCTCTCTCGATTCGCTGCCACACTCCCCCCCCCCCTTTTGTGATACTCATGCCTGATGGTTGCAGATCTTCTTTCACACAATCCATCCACTTTGCTGGATGTCCTCGTTTCCTCTTACCTTCTTCCTGTGTGTCCCAAATCTTCTTCACCAGATTGTCCGCTGCTTTTCTGCACGTGGTAATCTGTTCTCTTTGATCTTTTCTGCAATTGGAGCTACTTTGGCTTTTGCTCTTATGTCCTCATTTCTTTGTCTGTCTCACAGAGTGCATCCTACCACCCTTCTCAGACACTTCATTTCCATCAACTGTAGCTCATCTGCTGTGCCTTTACTGCCCAGGTTTCAGTACCATACAGTAGTATTGGCCTCACCACTGTCTTGTACACCTTACTTTTCAGCTTTTTTGACATTCTTCTGTCATAGACTACACCTGACATTCTGTGCCAGTTGGCTGCAGCCCCTCTGATTCTAGCTTTGACCAAACTTCCCTTCTCCTCAACCACGCCCCAGATACTTGAAACTATTTACCTGTTTCACTATCTTCCCTTCTATCTCAATTCTCCGCTTCATCTGATTTCCCCAGTTTGCTGTGATTGCCACTGTCTTATCTGTGCTTGGTTTCATCCCATGTGCCTTCAATTTTGCATTCCATTGCTCTATACTTTGCTGGAGTTCTTGGTCAGAGTCTGCCTATAATGCCACATCATCTGCATACAGCAACTTTGTTGAGCTGTCCCCTCCTACCTGTTTACTAATGCAGTCCATCACCAGTATGTGAGAGCAGTGGGCTGACCTGAATCCTGGTGTATGCCCATTCCCACTGAGAAACCCTCTGTGAGGCCGAACACTGTTCGTACGAGTCATTGGATCCTTGTATATAACCTGCACTGATTCTACCAATGCTTCTGGGACTTTGAACCACCACAGTACTGCCCAGAGCAGCTTTCTTGGGACCTTGTCATATGCTTTCTCCAAGTCTAGAAATACCTAGTTGGACTCTTTCCTCATCTCTAGCTTTTAATATCATACAGCAATCTGACTGTTGAAATTCTAGGTTATAGTCAGTGTGTCTGACAGAGCTCTGTCTAAGACCTATACTTGTTTAGGTTGTATCTTTCAGCTCTGTCTTTTTCATCTGAGGTGGTATATAATCTGCATGTAGATGACTTGAAACTGGGTAAACTGATTACATCAGTTACAGACAGGGTATGCCTGTAAAAGCAGTTGACTAAATTGTCAATTGGGGTACAGGAGAATAATGCTCTGATAAATCCATCAAACACTAAACATATGAGAGTGGTAGAATATTTAATATAGCACACACTGATTGAAACTGTAGATTCATTTAAGGTCCTAGGTATATGGGTAGATCCAGCTTTGAGTTGTTCCATTCTGGTTAATGATATTTATAAAACCATAATATATATATATATATATATATATATATATATATATATATATATATATATATATATAAGATGTATAAAGTCAAGGAACTCAAAAATCATGAAATAATTGTTTTTTTAAGTTACATTAGACCCGAACCAGAGTAGGCAATAAAGGAGACATTCAGAAAGTTTAACTCGCTGAATATCGGCTACAAATACATTGACCTCAAATGTCAAAACTCACAATCCTGAACCCATGTGGTGCCAAATTTTCAAACTACTTAAATAGCCAGTAGTTTATTGTGGGACTGCAGTAAGTGGGGCTGTTCTTTTGCCATTTGTCAACTGTAGTCTGATCTCAGAGTTGCTATATATAATTAGCAGGGGGTGTGAGGGGTGCAAGGGGGTTCCCCATGCATAGCTATTGTTTGAATATCTGTTTGGGATTGTAAGATTTTACATTTTGGGGTCAATGTTTTTGTGGTCAACATTTAGTGCATTTGACTTTCTGAATTTATTCCTGGAATAATAATAATACATAAACATTGTAAGAAAACTATGATAAATTGCAAATAATATAGAGGAGATATATCAAGGACACCCATGGATGTGAAAGTTTATTATTAGAAAATATGATAGATATTTAAGAGAAGACCTTATTCATGAATATAGGGCATTTAAAGACAATTGCCTCTGGGAATGTTTGGGGTTATCAAAGAGTAGTCTAGAACCATCAGATAACTTGTGTAAGGAGATTGTATAGGAATTAGAGATGTGCTAATTAGTTCATAGAGTGAGTAGTTGATGCAAATTATATTAAGCGAAGACTATTTTTTCTAACATATTTGTAAGAACAACTTTGCCACTCATAATGGGAGTGTTTTTGTATATTGGCAGGCTAGATGGATATTATTGCCCATACCTGTAAGACTTTTGGCTTTTCCCGGTTAGGGGTTGCCACAGCGGAACTCCGATCCACTCATGATTGGCAGTGTATTATTTTTTTTTTACGGTGCCGAGTTGCCAGCCTGACGCCCAACCTTCAGCGAAGGCATGCCCATTCATGCTCGCACCTACCTGCATGTCTTTAACGTCACTTGACTGCGGGGAGAACATGCAGACTCCACACAGAAGGCACTCCAGCCGAGAATCAAATGGGAGAACCTCTTGCTGTGAGGCGACAACACTAACCGCTGCACCATTGCCCATGCCTGTAATATTTGTATATATGTATGTTGTGTTAAATGACCTGGCATGTAACCCCCCTTGAGAGATATGCAGAGAGACATGTCAGAGATCTCCATACATGTCACAAATACAAGAAAGACCTTGGTATTGAGCAAAATCCTTCCTTCACCAAAAGTGATGCTGAAGTTCAAAGATAAAATGATTGGCTAAATAGCTTGTGCCATTCTGGGGGAATCCAGTATGTGTCAGCAGGGGATGATATGCTTGACGGTTAAAACAGCTTTGCCAAGGATTAATTACAATTTTCATTCCAAGACCTTTTTATACTGGCAAAAGCCCTTGTTACCCCATAGTGTCTTTTTAGCAAGGACCAGCTATAACCTCTCAACCAAAGTAGTAACTCAAACCAAGCCAAGATCACATCAGGATGGCTATGCACAATGCTAGGAGTCTAAATAACAAGTTGCATAACCTTGATACCCTCCTAAATTTGGACCACGTTCATGAGTGTGTTATCAAAACACGGTTGAAATTCTCTGAGAGCACTCCCTCCCTCTCTGTCTAGGTTTTTTGCATACAATGTCGTTAGACTTGATGGAAGCTGTGGTGGCATATTTATGTTTATGTTAGAGAACATGTTATCTTTAGGCAGGTTCTGGGAGGTACAAAAACAGAACTTACTGAGATCCAAATCGCACTGAAGAGGATTAGTTATCAGATCATAGCCTTTCTACAGGAACCCTTATATGATAGAAACCCTTCTATGTCCCTTGAAAACCATGCTAGAATCCTAAATAGTCTGGATGAACTTCCTATAAACAGAACCTTCATAATCCTGGGAAACTTTAATTTACCTGATGATTAACGGAGAAAGGTGTATCTCAAATGTAAGATAAAATCAAAAATTATTAGACTTCATAAACAAGAATTACCTGCACTAAATTGTCAAAGAACCCACTAGAGAGCAAAATAGTCTTGACCTGGTACTTACTAACACAGCTTCTGTATATACTGTTCCCATGGTATTCCCTACACCAGTTAAGCCTCATCACAAATTGATAAACTTCTCTGTAAAAAGCTGGAAACCTTCATATGCAAATGTCACTGAATTCAGTGACTTCAAGAGTACAAATTTTCTAAAATTCTATGCTGTCTCCAAGTTCAGATGTAGCTGTATTACTCAAGATGTTGGTGCTGTATTACTCAAGATGTTGGTGCAGCACATACTTATACAGACAAATTGTATTCTCACCTGGATAAGTGCATTAACTCAGCTGTCCTAATTAGATCGAAGCAAAATTGGAAATTTAAGAGCAAACCAGCATGTTTATCCACAAGCATAAATATGTTTTATGGTAAAAGAAAGAAAGATTTCTTAAAATAAAACTAAAGTCACTCATATCAAGTAACATCAATAAGTTTTCCAAAGATTTCAAAAAGGCCATCAGAAAGACTAAGGCATCCCATGACTTCAGATTAGCATCATAAGCTAAAGACCATTACAAATCCTTAATTACATCAGAAGGATAACAAATAATAGTCGATATTGCTTAGAACTCATTCATAATGGAAACACCCACTCTTATCCAATTACTTTTGCCAGCATACTAGCAAACAAATGCAGTGCAAATATCACTCAGAGACAATTATGCAAACCCCATATATTCTTGAAGGTTTCTGACCTCCAATTATCACCAAATAACATTTACTAAAAGTACTTTCTAAAAAGAAAAATACATCCTCCATGGGACCTGATAATATACCCATCTGCCTAACAGACTACACTGAACATGCCTGGCAGACTCTGTTCTTAACCTGTTCAACCTGAGCTTAGCAGCTGGCTTTGTCCCCCAGGTATGGTGTAACATTGACCTAGAAATTACAGACCCATCAGTCTGATGAGTCTGATATACAAAACAAAGCAAATATACGAAAGCGATGACCAAGGCAGGCTGAGAATAATTCCAATTTATTGCACCACAAATTACGTAAAACACGAATAAATACACTTGAATGAACGCATTCACATAATCAGCGTTTTCGTCCAAAGGGACTTCATCAGATGAAATGCCATACTATAGGTTCATAGGTTCATAGGTTCATACTAGGCTATCTGCCCGAGGGCATTTACAAGCCTAGCCCATAGTTTTGTGGCTTACGCCACCCCTTTAGTATGGGGAACTATACCCATTATTTTGCTGTGCCTCTGTTGAGCAGTGACACTGAGGTAATCCCTGGGGTATATCTGCGATCTCCCATCCATTGGTCAAGATTTCTCTTGAACAAGGCCAGCGAGGTGCTCTGCCTCACATATACCGGGATTTTATTCCACAGCATAGGGAGTCTTTGGGTGATGAATCTATCCCTCCAGCACGTCCTATTAATAGCCGTGTCGAGGTTTAAGTCTCCCGCCCTTGTGACTGACGGATCTAGATTTTTTGAGGTGAAGCACATTCATCAAATCTGGGTTTGACATGGCCTTGTATGTTAGGCAAAGGTCACCTCTGAGCAAGCGGTAAGCGACTGAATAGAGCTGGAGTTCTTTCAGTCGGGCAGCATAGGACAGATGTTTGAGACCCTTTATCCTTTTGGTGAGGAACTTTTGTGGCCTCTCCAGCTGCTGCAAGTGTCGGGTCAGATACATTCTGAATGGGGCATTGTACTCAATCATTGGTCTGATGAGTGATGAGTATAGGGAGACTATGACCTCCCTTGATCTAGATGAGAATCCCTTCATGATAAGGTGGGCAATGTAGAAGGTCTTCCTAACTACTTTAGCTACATGGGTGTCGAATGACAGACTACTATCAACCTGGGTCCCCAGGTCCCTGATAACTTCTTCTGTGCTCAGTGGATTGCCACCTATTTGGTAGCTAGGGGTAACCTTGTTTTTCCGAAGGGTATGACTATGCATTTTTGGCATTTAACTTTAGGCCATGGCTCTGGCACCAGTTATCCATTTCTGTGAGACCCTTCTGAAGGATATCTGTGTCAGATGTGTTTTCTACTATGGCCCAGTTTGCAGTCATCTGCAAACTTTGTCAGCCATAACCCTCCTGTGTTTGCTTGTACTTGGAAAAGTAGATGCCAAACAAGAGTGGGCCCAGGACTGAGCCCTGTGGTACACCACTTGTGACAGGCTTTGAGTCTGACATGGCGCCAGCAACTCTGACCCTGTGGGTTCTGTCACTCAGCCAGTTTGCAACCCATCTTGTGATGTATGGGTTAACATTTAAGCTGATGAGTTTTTCAATGATACCCGAGTGGGGTATTGTATCGAAGGCCTTCGCCAGATCGAGGTAGGCTGTATGGACTGCCTTTCCCTCATCAATGGCTTTGGTGACTGTTTCGAAAAAGTCAACCAAGTTTAGAAGGCATGATCTGCCTTTGACAAGTACTACATTAAATAGGTCATTTTATATAAAACCAACTTAAGTAACATCCAATCATTATTCATTCACAATATGAACCTACAAATCAACATTCTATCTACTACATAATTTAGTATTTCATCACTTCCTTTTCCAATTATAATTATTTCTTTAATAGTACTTGGGTCAATAAATAAATAAATAAATAAATAAATAAACTTTATTATATAAAACTCCCTGTATTAAAATGTTGACATTTTGCAAAGAAAATTCTAAAAACCATTTTTAAAAAACATTTGTTAAAAACTTCTATTTACGAAATATATTGTTTTATAAATTCAAAAAACTACGTGTGTGTAAAACTATGTTTTCTAAATAGGGTAGGGGTGACACCTACTGTCCAAATCTGGTAATACATGCTCCATCACAACTTGGCTGATCTAATTTTCAAGAGGGGCAAAATAGAAATGTATTCATTTAGCCCAGGCTTTTTATTCGCCTCCAAAGCCACTTGCCACCATAATTCTTTATAAGCTATGTTTTCCTCCCAAGGGCCACCCCTTATGTTCCTTTTTATTTGATCTAAAACAAAGAACAAAAATTTGGCTCCTACACAAGTCCTTGTGTGTCTATATAATGCGTTTGTGTCTTTTCCTTTTTTGACATCATACATGTGTTCGTAAACACGCCTCTTTAGAGTCCTTTCTGTCTTTCCTATGTAGAATGACTCACATTCCACACAAATAGCCAAATACACCAATCCTATAGATTCACAATTGTAGTAGCCCTTACTTTTTATACACCTTCTCCTACTTGTCAAAAAAACATTGTCACTATTAATAATATGCTCACATTGTTTGCATTTCCCGCATTTAAAAGTTCCCAACTTGGCCCTAATTCCTAGTTGGGTTCCCCTGTTACTATAATTATTGTTTTCCAAGATTCCTTTTATATTTATTGGGTTTTTAAATACCACTCTTGGTGTCACCTGGGGTAGTCCATCCAAGTCGGTGAGGGCCATAAATCTTTCCCATTCTCTCTGGAACACAAATTTAATATTTTGATTCAATAAATTGTATTCCATAATCAAGGATTTTTGAAAATGTCCTACTTTATCCACTTCTATCTTGTTGTGGTCACTAATTTTACCAAAAATAGGTTGAAATCTTCCTTTTCTTCCCTCTTCCACTTCGGATCTAATATTTCTAATAAATACTAAAGGATATTCTCTTTCGAGGAACATTCCTTCCAACAAATCGCATTCAGCTTTGAATTTTCCTTCATTGTTTGTCATCCTGGACCCCCTCACAAATTGCCCCTTTACAATGTTTTTCTTACAATATATTGGATGGGCACTTTTATAATGCAAAAAGGAATTCACATATGTGGGTTTTCTGTATACACACGTTTCAAAACTTATCTTTTTTTGTAATTTCAACATCCAAGTATTGAATGTTAGTTTCAGAATAATTATACGTAAATTTTAAGAAATCTGTAAATTGGAATTATTCTCAGCCTGCCTTGGTCATCGCTTTCGTATATTTGCTTTGTTTGGTGGTGTAAGGAGGTGATTTTTCAGCAGTTTCTTGATATACAAAACAATTTATTCAATCAAAACAGACCTGGTTAGTGTTAACCCCCAGCAGTTTGGCTTTGTCCAGGGTGGATTCTGTCTGATGAATCCGGTACATTTCTTCAAGAGGATAACACAGGCAGTGGTCAATGGGTATTCTCTCCATATAGTGTACCTTGAACTTGCCAAAACATTTGATACAGTATTTCATATCAACATAATAAACAAACAAAATTCTCTACAAATTGACGTATTTGTAGTGTATTGTAAATTAGTTGAAGAGTGGAACTCTCACACAGTGGTGGGTGCTTCTTCAGACAGCATGAAGGTGACAGTGAGTTCCCTAGGGATCTGTTTCGGATCTTCTCCTATTTTGCATCTACTTCTGTGATCTCCAAATCACAAATGAGAATCTCTGGTTAACAATTTTGTGAATGATTGTAAACTGGACATCATCCTTCAGTTCCCGTCCAACACAGAGGCAGTCCAACATGAGCTCACATTATGTACTAGACATGGACTCAAATTAAATGCCAGAAAGTGCAATATTGCCATTTTCTGTAAAAATCCCCTCCCTCCATGTTATTAATATAAACAACACCCCACTTCAAAATGAGAATATAGTGAAAGATTTTGGAACATGCGTGAATAGTTTCTTTTTGTTTGACCATCATGTTGCAATAGTGTATATAAAGTCGTTTTACCTTGCACAATCCACTGCAAAAGTACATCTTCAAGATCAAAAGTCTTTACCCCCGTGTATTCCTAACTGATTAGCTCTATCAGAGTACATAATTCCCCCGAGGCATATTAGACTCATCAAGCAACTGGAAGTACAACTGAGGCACCTAACTAAAAAGATTAAGGGCTTAAAAATCTAAGCTACCAGGAGATTCTGAAAGCTGTATCTCTGTATTCAATAGCCTATGGACTAGGGATGATATGTGTCTGTCTTATTGGGTCATAAGGGATCGTATAGCACAAGACCTCTTATACCATCAGAAATCAAACAGTCCTACTAATACTAAGACCTAAATCTACTGAAACAATTAAGCAAGAAATGTGTAGATATAGATTTATCAGCACCTATCCCCTTCTCAGAAACAGACTTTCTTTCCAGATCAAGCAGTGTGGTTCATTATCTTCCATCAAAAGGGAGCTAGATAATGGGATGGGCATTCATAAATTTACCCATTGTATGATTAGCCTGTCACACCTTGAAAAGGGAGGCAAGGCCTAGAGTGGGTACTGGCAAGTTATAAATGGCCTCCTGGCCCAATTGATTTGTATATTCTATTATTTTGTTCAATGACAGATATGGTTTAATCATTTTTTTTGTATTTTTAGTACCTGTATTTTTTTCTGAACTTGATATAAGTTGATGTAAGATGGTCTGCCAACAGCATTAAGTTTATAAAGTCCTAATTATAAAATATGTCTTGTAGTTTGTGCAGCAAACTTCTCGTATTCAGTATAATTGTGCAGCTATGATTCCTGTAGCCACATGGAATGTTTATGAAAAACGTTTCTTAAAATTAAGTAGACACTAGGTGTCACCCCTGGTCCACATACACATTAAACTGCATCTCCCTTCCAGCTGTCAGGAAGTAGTCATTCAGCAGTTGAAAAAAAAAAAAAACAGACCCACAGTCCTTGTCTACTATTTAGACACAGCCTCTGTTGATAAGGTATTTGAAAAAATGGGGTTATATTTTATTTTACAACAATTCATTTAATGAAGTAATAAAATTAGTAAGTATCCTGAATCATTACTAGCAGTGGTTTTAAACATGTTTTACAGCATGCTACAAAAAACTTGGTGGAACATGAAACACTGCCATTTATTTAAAAAGACATATCAAAAGTTTTATTTTCCCAGCGTTAGAAATCCCATCGTATTCTTGCAATCATTAGATAAATAGAGCAGATTTACTTAAATATTGCCTGTCTTTTAGCTATAAAGAACGACAGTTAATAATTACACCTCACTGCAAATGCCTTTGTTCAGAAACAAAGCAGTATTTTAGATGTGAAGTAGTTTCCTCGTGACAACACAGTGAACTAGTGAAAAGTGTTGGAATTAAACCATCTTTTGTGGAATGTAGGTCATACAGACATTTCTGTAGTAGTTTCAAAGCTATACAGTGTATGCCAGCACAGTCCTACTGCACATTTCCTCACTGTGAATGTACATCTGGAAGACTGCCTGCTTATTACTTTGCTTCAGACTACTATTCATATAGAAAGGTGCACAGCTGTAGAGAATACCATACCATCTTGCACAACAGTTTTCTAAGTTTGTCACTTTCCACACGCAGATATACGGCTAAACTGTTGCTTGTTCATCTATAAAAAAATATCCAGAGTTAGATTGAGGCTCACATGTATCAGTTAAACAAAAATACAACAGAACCACTTGGAAAGTCTTATTGCATTTTAGGTAGAGCCTAGTTTAGGCGTGTAGAAAAAGAAATAATGGAATGGTGCACACAGTGATATCCAAAAAAAATGATATGCCAGTCTGTCCTCAAATCTTAAAGAAAAAACACCTGAATTGTGTTTGGTGACAGCCAAAAATAATTTGATCTGCCAGTCTCTCCACAAACCTTAAAGAAAAAGCACATGAATCAACCCCATTTGCAAGACTTCCCATGAATTATGCCAAATTATACCATGACCCCCCCCCCCCCAAACGTGCACACTGATTGGCCAGCGTGCACATTGTAAATCGAGTTATACTAATGGAAAAAGGTCCGGTCGCCCGGACTTTTTTCCATTAGTATAACTGTACTGTCTCGCTATGTTAAATGGGTTTAACATAACGAGACAGCTTTAAAATAAGCAACGGAGATCTCCGTTGCTTATTTTAAAGCTGTCTCGCTATGCTAAACCCATTTAACATAGCGAGACAGGCTTTAAAAAAAAAAGCAATGGGGAAAGCAAGATCTCTGTTGCTTTTTTTACTGTTTCACTATGTTAAATGGGTTTAACATAGTGAGACAGTTTTAAAATAAGCAACGGACATCTCCGTTGCTTATTTTAAAACTGTCTCGCTATGTTAAACCCATTTAACATAGCTTAAAAAAAAAGCAACGGAGATCTTGCTTTCTCCGTTTTTGCTCAACTCTGATGTACTGCGCAGGCGCGCAGTACATCAGATCTGCCGCGGATGCCAGACATCTGCGGAAGGGCAGTAAACAGGCATTATACTATGCCATTATTTAAGAAAAGTAATAGTTTCTTTTCTTAAATAATGTCATGGTATAATAGCATGGTATAATAGCTTCGCCCTCGGGACCAAACCACACCAACCGTGGGTAAATCCAGCATTACCCACACCCAGGCGTGGGTTATTGCTATATGAGATAAGGAGCCCAGCAAATGTTTTCAGCATCATCAAGCTAAATCAAAAGGAATTGCAGTCACCAACTTTTGATGCATCCAAGACTATCATTGTGCAAAGATGCTTCTGAATTAAGTTCAAGATTTTAAGTAACAGATGTTTCTTGTAAAATCATAATGAATGCTTAAGTCTTCATGCAACAAGCAAAACGATAAACATTCTCAAAGCAAGAAAACAACTACCTTTAAACAAGGTACCTGAACAAATTCAGGCTAAAACTGTTTAAAAAAAATCAATTCATCCTTATGGCAGGATACTGAAAAATAACACTTTCTCTGTAATTAATATAAAATAATATAATATAATATGGAGCTAGGTAAAGCTTGTTGGTTATCAGGCCAAATCTAACAACAAACACAAACGTGTTTCACTGTATCTCAGTTCATCAGTTTTTATGTGTGTGTGTGTGTGTGTGTGTGTGTGTGTGTGTGTGTGTGTGTGTGTGTGTGTGTGTGTGTGTGTGTGTTATAGACAGACAGAGAGACGAGACTTCCTCAGCAGATTATTGTTACTGTCTTGAATACACAAACATTGTAATTGAACTGATTTTTTTATGTTATTAATGATACCAACATCCCCCCACCCAAAAAAAAAAAAAAAATCCCAAAAAACAGAGCATTTTTGTCAGGAAACAAGTTGTCTGCACTTGTATACAAAACATTTCACAGCTGCACAACGTTGGGGAAAGGCAAAAATCCTGAAAGAGATAATGTGATGGTACATATTGTCTACAACATTTCAGCACTGTTGACTGTAATGGAACTGCAGCTGCACTTCAAACAAAGTGTGCTATTTTGTAACATTAAACTGCGACTGCAGTTCAAATCAGTAATTTAAAATGCTCCAAAGCAGTGACATACAACACAGTAAGTTGTGCTTCACTTGCACACTCAGTTTTTAACACAAAGTAAAATGTTTCACACACTATCACTGAGCAAAACCCTTAGGCAGACAAAACAATTCATAGTGAAAGCAACCACTCTTTAACTAGCTCTGTTGGCATAGAGAGAAAACCCTACCTATGATCCAGGTAACTGTAGTTTTGGCTTATGCACCGGTTAGAGCAAGCAAAAGGAAGCAAAGGCATGATGACGTTGTACATGTTCACCTTTCTCAAGGGGAAGGGTCATGATGATGTGCTGTTGGGTTAGAGCTGCTCATCTAGAGCTGAGATTATGGCAAAATATGGTTGCCAGGCTGGTTAAATCAGCAGGACAGGAGATATGTCTGCCCTTGGTCTTGATGTAGGGTCTCTCCCAGTATCTACACCTCATTGCCCAAGCTACCAATTAAGGGATGCTGGCATGCTTGGGGGTAGTGTCTAACCTGTACAAGGCACCTCTGCAGTGGCACCTAGTGGGAGCAGTAAGTGTTACTCAGTGGAGTTGGTCCCTGTGCTGTGATTGTGCATCTTACATTGACAACCAAGGGGAAATTAATGTGTAAAGGTATACTTCTCCTCAGGAACTAGCACTGGTTGAGTTCTGAGGAGCTGCCACATGGGAAGGGGGTGCTCCTGGTTGGTGGTAATGACAGACCATCTCCAGAACCAGCAAGCTTCCTACCATCTAACTGTCACCAAGTAATGGAAAGCTGATGGGGTTTCCAGGCCAGGAAATAATGGGCCATAGGGCTCTTGGCTAACCTGGGAGTGCCCATTTCTCATGCTTTCAGAAACTGATTTGCCAGTTAAGTGCCAGTAGTACAGCCAGTGGTGAAAAAGACTTTATGTGTAGCAGATAGGCTTGGTATCCTTTCTTCTGGTGTATACTATGGGCTGTGTAGAATAATGAAAGAACTTTCTTGCACAAACAAAACTTTAAAAAAGAGCTCTGGTACACCAAAAATAGCCAGTGGAGTAATGTTTTAAGCGCTTTCAATCACTTAAGAAGAAGAAGAAGGTCACGTATTAAAGTGATTGAAAGCGCTTAAAACATTACTCCACTGGCTATTTTTGGTGTTCCAGAGCTCTTTTTTAAAGTTTCGTCTGTGTAGAATAATGCTATAAATTGAGGAGGAATGAGGGCTTACAGAGAGCTGTGCTGTTGCAGAAGACTAACCCTTCCTGTGATGACCCCGAATGGTAAAAAAAAAAAGAATACAGCTACTATTTTGTAATATGGACACTCTGCAGTAAAGTGTTTAATGTCAAAGACCTCAGTATAACTGCAGCCAGTGTACTGACAGGATCTCTTTTCCAGCATATCAAAATGACTTCTTTACAGTTCCTCCATTTTTTGGCATAAAGCATGTTGTTTTCCTGTTTGGGTCATTAGAAACTACTACCATGTTATTTTTTCAGAGTTGCAAATTCCAACTGTGCCATTACATCTGGGATGATACAAAAAAGAACAAAGTCATCTGTTTCCTGTACCTGTGATGCACCATAGTCTGAATATGCGTACATGACATTATATTTCTGTGCTGTTAATTCCAACAGATGACATCAAAAGATCTTGGAAACTATGCATTGCAGTAAAGAATGTATTATGCTAAGTCTTAAACTGTGATTTCATAATCAGTATTTCATAAGTTCAAGTTAATGAATACATTTCTGCTTTGGGCATCTTTTTGTATTTATTCACAATATTTAGCTTTTATATAAACTCTGATTCACGTTTTTATAGCACCAGTCTAGGATGTGGTAATACGGAAAAAAGTAACACACAGGAGAAAATAAAATCACTATTAAGACATTAATAAGTGCATTTTCAAACAAATGTTATAGCATCAGTTTTTGAAACACTGCTGGAAATGAAATGCTCCCAAAAAATGGATGTGTAATGAAATTGCCATATCAAGTCCCTGATTTTCCACATAGTGATGTAACCTGCAGTCCCTGTCAGTGCATTCCAATCTCTTCTTTCACATGGGAGCATTCATCATACTTTCAGACATTCTAAGCTGTTTTTTAATGTTTTATTGTTTTAAAAATAGTTAAGTAAGTTGATCATTTACTGTACATTTCCACTGCTCATTTTTCAAATATCTTCCTTCCTCTGTAATTTCCTTTCCTTAGATTTAAAAATGCCTTAGTTTCACTGCATTGTGCATCTTGAGTGCTGGGATAGGATCCAGCTACCCCACCCCAACCATTCTTTAGATTAAGCTGGTTGTTGAAGAGTTAAGTAAAATGCCAAGAGAAATTAGTAGACATCCATATGCAGAACCTGAAAAACTTGGTGCATTCTTTTTATTCCACCACCATCTTGGCACCACTAACCAAAATTTTGAAGAAAGCAGATTCCGTACAAGTGAACATCAAACAATAACATGCCTTTTAAAAAAGACACAGACTGATCTTCACATCTGACTATTCTGCACATGACATCCTTAGAGCCATTAGCACAGGCCACCTCACAGGTGTCATCTTTGTGGATCTTTTTAAACCATGTGTCACCTTGACCCATTGAGGTCTGCTCTAGAAATTAGCCAATATGAATAGCATAGCCAATGAAAGTAGTTTGCAAGCTGCTATGATGCCATATTTTATAGCTGGTTTATGTCAGTTTTTGAAAAAATAAATCTCATTAGCTTTTTTCAGGACTTAATTTTTGATGGAAACCGCACCCACCCCCAAACCAAAGCCCCTGTCACCCCCTTACTTTATATAACCAAACCTGAGTTCACATAATCTAGGGGAAGGTGGCAAAAATCCAGTCCAGAAAAAAATTAATGAATTGAGGATTTCACTGAAATTAATGAATGCCTTTAGAAGGTACTAATTATGTACTCCAAAGAAGCTGATTAATGGGAGCAACATTTTATTCGTTTGTATTTTACTGTGTGTGTGTGTGTGTGTATCTATCTATACCTTTCTATCTATATTTATATCTGTCTATCTATATATAAATAAATACACACACACACACACACACACACACACTCATATATATTAACTCATTTTTAACACATTTTTCTATTTATGCATGTATCTCTCTAGCTGTCTAAGGATCTATTTTTCTTTTTTTTAATTTCTGTATATAAGCTGTGGCTAAAAGAGGGCTAGATGTTTCATTCTACTAACAGGTAAATATATAAAATATTAATAAACTCAAAACGTGTTTGCAAATGGCTTATAAGTAACCTGCTTTGCTGTCATTTTGAAGTACATTCCAAAGTGAGCTAACTATTAAAAGTTCAGTTGTGTCTTTCGGCTTTTCCCGGTTAGGGGTCGCCATAGTGGAACTCCGGTCCGCTAATGATTGGCAGTTGATTTTTTTTATGTGCTGAGTTGCCAGCCCTAACGCACAACCTTCAACGAAGGTATGCCCATTCATGCATGTCTCCACGCAGAAGATGCTCTAGCTGAGAGTCGAACCGGTCAGCGTCTTACTGTCAGGTGACAACGCTACTGCCGCACCACCACCGCGGTATTAAAATATACTTTGTATACCATTATTTTGTAAGAGAAGCCTTTGGTGGATGGGTTTGGACAGCAGCATGGTTTTCCAAAATGAAGCTTTACTGAGCATATTTCAGTGTTATAATAATGAATAATATGGTAGCATTAATAAATGAGGGAAATTGGATCCTTGTATTTACAGTTTGATTATCATAGTTTATTATTGTGTAATTCATATTGTACACCTCAGTAGGCTTATAAATAACTAAATTATGCTAGGTGGAAAAACACTGCAGAATCCATGCCATCGACAAGTATCTGAGTTTTATTTCTGCAGATACCAAGATAGGCATAGTGATTTGATTAGATTTTAGGAGGAGAAGGAGAATAAAACAACCACGTTACTGACTCACACAAACTGACATCTAGGACAAATTCCTAATACTTTTGCTATGTATCTCTCCAACAGTATTCTGAAAATATCCAGTAAAACTAAACATTTCATTTGTCCTCGTCTCCCTTAACTTTTTGAACTACTCCAAAATAAAAAGTTTGAAACAAACCTGGATCCAGCCAACAGTACCATTCACAACACTTTCCATATTATATTTGAATGCGAATGGACTCAAGAGGTATATACAAAAGAGGAAAGAGTAGTGAATTATATTAAGAAATGCAGCGTGCAAATAGCTGTACTACAGGTGACACATCTGGAAAGAACTAGGCATGTGAATTTGATAAAGAAAGGATTTCAGGATGGTTATTCAGCAGAATATCTGGGGCAAAGGAAAAGGGAAGTGCTTATATTAATTGCTGGAGGAGCTCCAAAAGTGATAGAAGAGTTTACAAAAAATAATGGTAGATTTATAGTAGTTACAGGCTACTGGCAAGGCTGAAGGAATATGTTGGCATTTATGTATATTCAACCTAAAAACTGCTACAGTGGAACTTAATTCTGAGAGAAGTAATCAGCTTTCAGCAGCTAATATTACTTATAGGAGGGGGCTGGAATTTGATTTGCAACAGCTAGGATATATCTGGGGGACCTAGAAGGGAAATGTAACAAAAGAGAGTAGATTTTTAAAGAAATTTATGAAAATGTGATTTTAGTTGTAGGAGCTTAGAGAGAATTTACATATTATTCCCCAAGGTACAACAACAGGGCTAAGCTAGACAGAAATTGTTTTAGTACACATCCATACGTGTCCAATAACTATTTCAGATCATGTGCCAATAATAACTAAAATAAAAATGTAGGGTAATGAATTAAAGATCAGACATTAGCACTTCCCAACTGGGAAGAGTTTAAGGAATGGGTAGTGGAAATTATTTGGGAGTTATTAGGGAAGATGGAAATTTCTTCAGAAAATATAGCTAGGGGGTGGGATAAAATGAAAGCAGAGTTTAAAAATTGGGTAGAAATAAAAGAAATAGAGGTATGATTAAGAAGTAACAATAATTATTTAGAGGGACTGACAAAGGTTAAATTATTGCAGAATAGTGGGAGTCTCACTGAACAAGAACGGGCACAACTGCAGAGTGCTAAAGAGAACATAAGGGAGTCCCTGTATAATATGCATGAGTTTAGAAAGATTGTGGTTAAACAACTGTTTTTTCATAATAACCTCCGAGTGCAAAAGCTTTTAGTGCAATGGCTCGGGCAACAGAAAGTAGAAGGGGTTGTTGTCAATCTTAGGGAGCCTATAAGAAAGAAAATAACTAGAGATCCTGTAGAGGTATTAAAAATATTTTGGAAACTTTATGAAAATCTGTATAAAGCAGAGAACTGTGGAAGTCAAGAAAAGTACAAATGGAAATCTTTATGGAAGAATTAAATATACCAAGGTTGGAGGTAGATGAGGCTCAATTATTAACAGTTAGGATAGGAGGAGATGAGATAAAAATGGTGATGTACAACCAATCTACAGGAAAGTCTCCAGGAATAGATGTTATTCCTGTGAAAGTTTGGAAGCTAGGAGGGAAGAAAGTGAAAGAGGTCTGGAAGGTTTTGTTCAACAGTGATTTAAAAGGAGAAGCGTCAACATCCTGAAAGAAAGCAGTCATGGCTGTAGTAACTAAAGATGGTAAAGCTTCATCAGATCCAGCTTCATACAGGCCCATTTTGATTCTAAACCATGATTATAAAGTGTTTAAGTCTATAATTGCTGAAAGACAGGTAAAGGTGATGCCAAAAGTGATAGTTATGGACCAGTGTGGTTTTGTGGAGGGGAGACAAACATTTGATAATATTAATAGAACAATGATGATCCAGAGGGAAGCAGAATGTAAGAAAATACCACTGTTGTTGGTGGGTCTTGATGCAGAGAAAGCATTTGATAGAGTAAGCTGGTATTTTATGAGTAAGGCAATTGAAGCTTGGTATTCCCTGACACAATATTAAGGATAATTAGGAGGATATAAGAGGCAAAAATTAAAGTGTATGTAGGGGGTCCTCTCTGATAAGTTCTGTTTGAAAACAGGAACCAGGAAGGGGTGCCCACTTTCCTGTTTTTTTATTTATGTTATATTTAGAACCATTGACGTTGTTGTATATTTAGGAGCCATGCACATATCCTCCCATTGTTTCTTTGTGAACTTCTTATCCAAACTCTCTTCCCAATCCTTTCTAACCCCCTTTGATTCCTATAGTTATCATGCAATACTTTATATGCCCTGCTAATTATCTCATCTGATGTTGTTAATCTTTTTTCCATTCATCACTGATGGGTTCACTTCTAAGCCCTCGGAACAGAGTCGGCCTTTTTACCAAGCTCGCTTCAGCCAAAAAAAACTCTTGAGCTAAGTATCTACCCAGAATGCCCTTCTCCCTGTTACCTCAGATCTCATTTGCCGCGTAGCCGTAAAGCCGCATTTCAGCTGTGCTCCCAGCTAAGTGGAACTTTTTTGATATTTGTATGAAAAATTTTGGATATCTTCATATTTTATTAAGTGATTAGTACGTCCAGTGTCTTTTCTTCTGTCTAACCTTGTTTTTCCTCTCTACCCGTTGTTACCGTTAGTAAACTTCAAGTACCATTGTTGGTACGGCCTTTCCTCCATTAACCTTGTATTTCTTCAATACCATAGTTGGTATTGTCTCTCCTGTTTAACGTATTGGCTTTGCCTTTTATTCAGGTGTTTCCCTTCTTTTCTCTACATACCAGTGTATTGTTATATTTGTGACTTTTTTTGAATGGAGCTGACTTTATTCTAGTTGGATTATACAGTTGGCCTGTGGTGTCTTTTCTGTCAAGATGTCAAATAAGAAGGGTACTTCCGGTTTTAAGCATTGTACTTCATGTAAGGGCAAGTTACCTAACAGTGATTCTCATGATGACTGTGTATACTGTTTGTGAGTGCCCCACCTTTCGGTGCAGCCTCCGTGTGACATTTATCAGAGTTTCAGTCAATGCACTCTTAATGAGCGCAAAAATAAACTCATTCTGAAAGGGTTATTCAAGTCTACCTTTTCAGAGTCCATTTCTGCGATGGAGGTCTCAACCCGTCCTACTAAGGACAAAAAGAGATCCCACTCTGTTCCTTCACCATTGGGTGATCAGAGCAAGCCTGAGAAATCTAAGGTCCCAAAGGTATCTTCAGAGCATAAATCTGCCTCTACGGCTCCGTCTTCCACGGCTCTGACCATCTCGAAACCTTTGATACCGGCACCAGTTTTGGCACCAGTCCTGCCTCCAACATCATAGACCTTACTACACGTGTTTTGACTTCAGCACCTCTTTGGCTCTGGGCACACCTTTGACTACTCCATTAGCTTCTATTTTGGAACCTAACGTTTTGGCTTTGAGTGACACTTCGGCGTTGTACCGACCTCACTGGATTGACTCCTTTACTTCTGGTCTCAACTACAGACTTTGGTGCGAGCAAACCTTGCACCACAGACCTGATACTCCCCTTCCGTAGATCAGTTTCTGGGCCAAATGTATAGCCCCTTCATCAAACTTCCTGACTCCCTGTCCAGAATATCCACTAGATCCACCAGGACCCTGTCAGAACACAACGTGGTGTATCTTGTAGACCAGCTGTTGTTAGCCAGGGGAATCCCCACACAAGATCCATCCACCTGCAGGACTTGGGTAGTCTTATCCACGGACTCCCTCTTACACTCCTCCTTCGACCATCTTTGTTCCGAAGCCTTCTGCTTCGACATCCTTCTTGGAACCCATCACCTTGGTGCCTATGGTGCATCTCACTCCGGCTCCAACTTTGTCCCTTTGGTTCCCACTGAACCGGTCCTTCCTCAATTTGGGGATTGGGGGACGGGTGCATCGGCCTGGGGTACGGGGCTACCTCTCTCCACTGTTCCATCCTCTGCGCCGATCCTGCTTGAAGCTCCATCCGTGGGGGTGGGTTCGTCGGAGCAAGGTGTGATCCCAGTCCAGAGGTTGTCTTTTTTGGTTCCAGGCTGCCATCCCTCTTCGGGCGCGCCTGTCTTCCACGCGATGGAGAGGACTCTTGCTTCTGAAAGCACTCCTTTGATGTCGGAACCCCAGTTTTCACCCCCTGAGCTACAGCTGTCACAGACCACCCCCCTGGGAAACTGGGTAGATAAGCCACAGGATACCCCTTTTTAAGGTACCTGCTCTTCTGAGTCGTCCTCAGAGACCCCCACCGAAAGAAGACATGCAAGAGGAAGAACATGGACTCGCCAGAGGAGTCCTTACTGGAAGACATGGATTACGATGATGGTGAAGGGCCCCCATGATCACCTCCTGATGTCTCCTTCAGAGACATCCTGGAAATGTTAAAGCAGAGAGGTGACTGGAAGCCTTCCAACCCTTCATCTGAGGAGTCCGTGTTCCTGCAGGCTTTTTGCACCTGGCCTTCTACCTCATGGGTGACCCTGCCTGCCGACAAGCTCGTCGTGCAGTGCACTTGGAAGAACCCAGATTGCATTGAGGTGATCCCTCGGAGACCAGACTAAATTCTTTCCCCTCCCGAGGAGAACCCGCATTGGTCCTAAGAGTTACCAGTTGATGCTATGGTGGTGGCAGTGGCCACGAAAAAGGACTTGGCTGAGGAAAGTCCCACTGTCAACCCACCCAACAGGGAGCCCTGGGTGGTGGACATACTTGGGAAGCGTGTTTTTCCATCAGGGACCTTTGCTATGCAGTCTCTGAATAATTTGGCACATTTTGCGAGGCTCCAGAGGGACTTGATCTCTGAAATCTCTGGGATGCTCACAGGACAGTTGTTTGCCTAGGTTAGGGGCAAAGTGGCCTCGCATCTCACAACCCTGGAATCAATATCCAACTCATCCATGAGGTTGCTGTCACATGTGACTGAAGGGGTTGCTAGAGCAGTGGGTTCAGGCATTATGAGGTGCCATGCCTGGATGCGCATTTGTGACCTTGTGGATCCCTTAAAGTCTTCCTCTCTGAATGCTCCCTTTGTCCCTTTTTGGCTCCAAAGTGAAGGACATGTTAACCAGGTGCGAGCAAGATGGAAAGACCCTGTCTGCCATAGGCCTATGGTTTTCCAGCCCTCAACGTACCTTCTCCAGGAATCAGTTTAGGGGAAAATGTGGCATAAGAAATCTCCGAGTCCTTTCCATGCCGCACGTGGTGATGATACCCCCAGAGGCAGAGGGGGTAACAATTCCGGAAGACACCCCTGTAGAGGCAGAGAGGGTCCTTGTAACCAAGGCTCCAGGGATTCATTCTCTGAACAGCCATATCAGCGCTCCTGAGAAGTAGCCCGATTGCTTACATCTGGAAGCAGTCAGGGGTTGTTTCTCTCTGCACCAAGCTGCTTGGCAGTCTATCACCACTGATCATTGGGTACAGGGTATCATCACCAGAGGTTACACCATTTCCCTTTCTTGTCAGCCAAATTTTCAAAGAAAACTTCCTGACGTTCCACCCAGTTAAAGGGAAGAAGCAGCTTCAGAGATTATGAAGCTGTCTCAAAAAAGAGTCCTCCAACCAGTCCCACCAGACCAGCGCGGATCTGGATTTTACTTGATATTCTTTTTGGTGCCAAAAAAGACAGGGGACTGGAGACCCATTTTGGATCTCAGCAGCTTAAACAAGTCTGTCACCCAAACCAAATTCCGGATGGTCACGGTTCAGTTCATTCTCCCCTTTTTAAGAGAAGGTGTTTGGATGTGCTCTATAGATCTCCAGGATGCATATTACCACATCAAGATGGACAAACATTTCAGGAGTCTGCTTCGCCTCTGGCTAGGAGCCAGCCGTTATCAATTCCTTGCCCTGCCGTTCGGTCTCTCTACAGCCCCCAGAGTGTTCACGAAATGCATGGCAGTGGTAGCAGCTCACTTGAGACTAAAGGGATTATGGGGGTTTCCATATCTGAACGACTGGCTCCTTACTGCCCCCACCGAGCATCTTCTGGTAACAGCACTGCATTATACTCGCTCTCTGGTAAAATGGTAGGGAATAACAATACATTGGGAAAAATCAAACATTACCCCTACACAACACATAGAGTTCATTGGAGCAGTGTTCAGTACTCAGTCCTGTCTAGTATCGCTCCCAATTCACAGACTCCATCGATTGAGGCTTCAACTCTGGGTGATACTGTCTCAAAACAAGAGTCTCTGCAAGGGAAGTTCTTCAGGCCCTAGGGTCTATGGCAGCGTCAATCCCAATAGTGCCACTAGCAAAGCTACATATGCGGATTCTGCAATGGCTCCTTTTGTGTCAGTGGTTCCCAAACTATCACCCCTTCGGTTACCAGATTCGAAAAACCAACTCCTGCAAACAGGACCTGCTTTGGTGGATAAGGCCAGATGTAGAACTTTGGAGTCGCCCATTTCAATCTCCTCAGCCAACAGCCATTGTGATCATGGATGCTTCCCTGATCGGGTGGGGAGCCATTTCTAGGGAAAGACTGTCCAAGGCACATGGTCCACCTCAGAGGCCCATCTGCATATCAATGTTCTGGAACTGAGAGCTGTACTGTTAGCATTGCAGGTCTCCCATTCGGCTCTCCCTTCCGGGACAATCAGACAGTATGTCAGTGGTCTGGTATATCAACAAGCAAGGAGGAACCAAGTCCTATCCCCTATGTCGAGAAGCCATGAGAATTTAGGAGTGGGCGATAGCTTCCAACCACTTTCTGATAGCAATGCATATCCCAGGGAGCTCCAACATGATTGCGGACAAACTGAGCAGATGCATCCTTCTGCCTCAGTAGTGGTCCCTCAACCCCGAGGTTGCGTCAGAAATCTTCAGCCACTGGGGCCAGCCTTGTTGTGATCTTTTCACTTCCCCATCAAACAAGTGCAGCAGCTATTTCGCCCTACTTTCCCCAGAGGAGGAGTCACCGAGGAACGCTCTGATCCATGATTGGCCCACGGGACTTCTTTATGATTATCCTCCTATCCCTTTGATCCCACAATTTCTAAAAAAAGCTCTTCGTTTGAGATGCAAGGTGATCCTCATAGCCCCATTCTGTCCTCGACAAATTTGGTTCCCCTTCCTTTGGCCTCACCTAGTATATCCGCCATGGACTCTGGACACTCTACCAGATCTGATTACTCACCCCCAAGGGTTGAGTCACCCAAATCTGTCCACTCTCAAGCTGACAACTTAGTTTCTCCACTTCCACTAGTCGCCAGGCAAGCTAATCTCTTCACGCCTGCTCGAGACATCATTCTGGCCTCTCACAAACCATCCACCAGAAGACTATGTCAGGATAAATGGAAAAGGTTCTCCTTCTGGTCCAAGGATAAAGTGCTAGACCCAATTTTGGCTCCAGTTACTGCAGTGCTTCAATACTTGGGTAAGTTTTTTGATAATAGAGCCTCTGCCTCTGTTGTACGAGTACATCTAGTGGCAATTTCCAATTTCCATAATGGTATAGATGGCACCCCTCTTATCCCTTTATACCTTTGCAAGGCTTTCCTCAAGGGGACCTCTCATATCAGGCTTCCTGTCAAGACAGCCCATGGAGCCATGGAACCTCACTCTAGTCCTTCAGTCTTTGACTCAAAAACCTTTTGAAATTGCTACAAAGTGTGACCTAAAGTTTTTGTCTTGGAAATCCTTGTTCTTGGTAGCCATTATGTCTGCCAGAAGAGTCCTGGAGGTGCAGGCATTGTGTATCAAGAGGCCCTATCTGGTCTTTCATAAAGACAGAGTATCACTTTGGACAAATCCATCTTTTCTTCCCAAAGTTGTTTCCAAGTTCTCCATTAACCAGACCATTGATCTACCAGTGTTCTTTCTTAATTTTGCCAGTAGAGGAGAGTATTGCCTTCACTCCTTAGACGTACATAGACAATTGAGATTTTTACCTAGAAAGGACCAAACCTATCCGTAACTCTGAACAGCTTTTCATCTCCTTTTCTCGGCCCAGAATGGGAGAGGCTGTGTCCAAGGTTACATTATCAAGATGGCTAAGGGACTGCACACGTTTCATCTATTCCCTCAATAATGAACCTATGTCAAAAGTTAAAGCTCACTTCACTAGATCTATGGCAACATCTGTAGCATTCCATTCCAGGGCTTCCATGGATGACATCTACACAGCAGCTACTTGGGCTAAGCCTCATAGCTTTATCAGTCATTACAAATTGGACTTGGTCTCCAGAGGGAGAGCTGCCTTCCGCTCAATGGTACTCAGGAATGTTCTTCCATAAGGGCCACCCATGGACCTCAAGGTAGCTTGGAATTCTGTCCCATCAGTGATGAATGAAAATAAGATGAACAACATCAGATAAAGAAGTTATCTTACCATAACGCTCCATCTTTGTTGTTCATCTTCTTTCATTCATCACTTCCCTCCCTCCTTTCCCCTCCAAAGGCTCCTGGGGGATGCTGTGGGTCTATGTGGCGCCCTAGAGTATTTGCACAGAAGTGGCTTCGGCTTTACTTCTCTAGCAAACTCGATCTGAGATAACAGGGAGAAGGGCATTCTGGGTAGAGAGCTCGGGAGTTTTTTGGCTGGCGCGAGCTTGGTAAAAAAGCCGACTCTGTTCCAAGGGCTCGCAACCGAAACAATCAGTGATGAATGAAAGAAGATCCACAGATGGAACGTTATGGTAAGACCTAACTTCTTTTTTTTTTTAACATAGGTTCATAGGTTCATACTAGGCTGTCTGCCCTAGGGCATTTATAAGCCTAGCCAGAGTGTGTTTGGCTTTCGCCACCCATTTAATTTTGCTATGCCTTCTTTTGAGGTTAGTATACTGTGCCTCTGTCTAACAGTGACACAGAAGTGATAGCCGGGGTAAACCTACGATCTCCCATCCACTCATCAAGATTCCTCTTGAAGAGAGTCAATGTGGGACTCTGCCTAACCTGGACTGGGATTTTATTCCAGAGTGAAGGGAGCCTCTGGGTTATGAATCTGTCCCTCCAGCATGTCCTATTTATTTCAGTGCTGAGGTTCAAGTCTCTCGAGCGCGTAGCTCGATGGGATTTGGATTTTCTGAGGTGCAGCATGTCCATTAATTCCGGGTTGGACATGGCTTTATATGTCAGGCACAGATCGCCTCTGAGCAGGCGGTATGCCACTGAGTAGAGCTGGAGTTTCTTTAACCGGGCAGCATATGGCATCTGTTTGAGCCCTTTGATCCTCTTGGTGAGGTACTTTTGGGGTCTTTCCAGTTGCTGCAGGTGTCTGGTAAGGTACATCCCAAAAGGGGCATTGTGCTCAATTATGGGCCTGATGAGGGATGAGTAAAGAGGCACGATGACCTTCCCTGATCTAGATGTGAATCCCTTCATGATTAGGTGGGCTATATAAAATGTTTTTCTAACCACTTTGGCCACGTGGTTGTGAAATGAGAGATTGCTATCAACTTGGGTCCCCAGGTCCCTAATGACTTCTTCTGTACTTAATGGATTACCACCTATGTGGTAATTTGTGGGCACTTTGTTTTTGCCAAAGGGGATGACTATACACTTTTTGGCGTTTAGCTTGAGGCCATGGCTCTGGCACCAGTTGTCTGTTTCTATGAGGCCCTTTTGGAGGATGCTTGTGTCAGCTGGAGTCTATTTTGGCACCCAGTTTGCAGTCATCTGCGAACTTGGCCAGCCACAGTCCTTCCGTGATGGCCTGTACCGCCGAGAAATATATACCGAACAAGAGAGGTTCCAGGACTGAGCCTTGTGGGACGCCACTTGTAACTGGTTTGGAGTCTGACATGGCTCCAGCAATTCTAACCATGTGGGTTCTGTCCTTGAGCCAGTTTGCAACCCATCTAGTGACATAGGGGTTTATATTTAAGCTGGTGAGCTTATCTATAATGCCCAAGTGGGGTATTGTATGGAAGGCTTTTGCGAGGTCCAGGTAGGCTGTGTGGACCACCTTCCCCTCGTCAATGGCCTTGGTGACTGTTTCAAAGAAATCGACCAGGTTTAAGAGGCAGGATCTGCCCTTAACAAAGCCAAACTGGGTAGGATTTAGTGTCTGTAGGTCCCCAATATCTTTATTTATGAGGTCCATGATGATCCTTTCCATAGCTTTGCAGACCAAGCTAGTCAGGCTTATGGGGCGATAGTTTCCAGGATCTGTTGAGGCACCACCTTTGTGGAGAGGGACCACTGTTGCTGTACGCCACTCTTTGGGTACATATCCTGTAGTAAGGCTAAGATTGAACAGTAGTTTTATGTTTGGGTTTAGCTCTTCTTGGAGTTCATGTAGGACGCAGCCCGGGACACCATCTGGTCCCATTGATGCTGTGTTTTTTGCTTTGGCGAGGGTGGCTCTTAACTGAGCATCTGAGATGTCAGGGGGGCAGCACTCTGTTGGGATAGATATTTGCCCTTTTGGTGGGGAGAGGGGGGAGAAGTTTGCACTGAACCTGTCAGCTAGGATGTTGGCAATGTCTGTGGGCTCTGTGTATTTTTTGTCATTTTGGACTACTTCTGAGCATATCTGGGAATTCCCACCCAGGTTCCTAACATAACTAAAGAAAGCCTTGTGATTATCCTTAGTGTCCTGTGCAATTTTTCTCTCGAAGCTGGCCTTAGACGATTTTATGAGTGCCCGTAGTTTTTTGCTAATACTGATCAGAGATGCCTTCCCTTTTTGGGATTTTGCTCTATCATGTAGTAGCTTCCTCCTTCTATTGCATAGTTTGTTTATGGCTGGGGTCCACCAGACAGGACGTCTGCCTTTGGAGGATTGGGTCTTGGTTTTATTTGGGATTGCATGATCCATGCATTCCTGAAGGTGTTCATAGAATGCGTTAATAAAGGATTCTGCGGTCTGGGCCGTATTTTCCACAGGCCCGGGGGCTTTGAAGGATTTCTCCTCTGTTTTGAGGCTTGTGAAATTTGCTTTAGAGAAGTTTTTCACTGTGGTTTTCTGGGCAGGGGGTGGGGTCGGGATGTAAATATCCAGTGAGATTAGTTTATGGTCTGATCTTACCAGTGAGGGATACACTTCTGGTCTGGAGCATACTGTCCCCATGTTGGTGATGATCAGGTCCAGTATGTTTTCCCCTCTTGTGGGAGTGGTAACAAGTTGTTCCATAGCATTTGAGTTTATAAATTCTAGGAACCTTTGGGCTAGGGTGTTGGAGCTAGAGTAATGCTCCCAGTCTATGTTTGGGTAGTTGAAGTCGCCCAATATAATGGTGTTTGGAGAGACCTTCATATTTTCCAGTATTCTCAGGAAGGCCAAGTGGGGTTCCTGTGTTTGGGAGGGTGGTTTGTAGCAGTTTTACCCACAGTTAGTTGCACATGGATAGTCTCTGATGCTTCGTGCTGTGCCACCAACCTGGAGGTGTGGGTATCTTTGACGAATATTGATACTCCCCCTCCTTTTGTGGTTCGGTCCAAGTTTTGGGGCCGAAAAGCATGGTATGAGGTATAACCTGGTAGTGCTGGGGTGCTCTCGGGAGCCTTGAACCAGGTTTCTGTTACTGCACAGATATTGATGTTCTCCATACTAAGGAGAGTTTCGAGTGCGTGCATCTTGAGGTTTAGACTTCTGGCGTTGAGTAGCATTACTCTTAGTTTCTTATCCCTTGTGATACCTATGGAGGGTGGGTTTGTCTTTTGAGCCTTGCCTAAAAAAGGCACTATGGGGGTAGCAAGAGCCTTTGCCAATATCCGAAAGCCCAGGGGTGACAGGTGCAAGCCGTCCCTAGCGAAGCATCATGGCTTGTCGAGCATGTCATCCCAGGCTGACAGGCATTGGATCCCCTTTGAATGACACCAACACTTCAGCCAGTTGTTGAAAGTGATCATCTTGTCTTCATATTGTGGCATCATTCTTGGTGAGGGTAAGATGCTACTCAAGGTCAGGGTCATACCGGCCTGGGCTACATGCTCAGAGAGCTCCTCTATGTCTCTTTTCATGTAGTCCAGGGAGGTACGTCTCAGGTCATTCACACCAGCATGGGCAATGACTGAGTCATATTTGTACTTGCCTTGGAGTGACCTGAGTGCTTGTGTTATGTGGCGGATCCTAGCGCCCGACAGGCAGCTCACCGTGACCTTCTCCTTGTTCAGCCTGGTGAGCGGGACGTCAGTTTGCCTGACGATAGAGTCACCTATTACAAGTGTATCAGGTGTGTTGTTTAGCCTTAAGGGCTGTGATTGTTCGGCACACTGGCTTTGTGAGCTATGTGCTGCACGTGTTTTGTTTTGGGGTAGCGGTTGCTTGGGTGTCTGCTTTGGAGGTCTCTGCTGCTTAGGCAGATTTTTATTTAGAGCCTCCGAGTATGTTTTTGTGTGTTTATGTGTTTGGTTTGTTGTAGTGGTAGGTCTATGTGAGACTGGAATTGTAGTGAGTGTGGTTTCCTTCTCCTCCTGACTGGTTACGCCAGTACTGAGTTGAGAGAGCTTAGCCTCCAGTTTGGCTATATGGTTGCATCTCTCACATGTGTTGGAATTTGTTGGGAGGAGGAGAGGGTTGTCTGTGTACGTGAGGCAGTTGTAACATTGCCTCAAGATTCCCAGATTCACCAGCTGGACCGGAGAGGAGATTGACAACTGACCTTTGGACATGCTAGAATAGTATTGGGAATTCCTTTATAATTGAAAAAAGGGCCAATGGGGAACAAGGTACTCAAGGAGAGTTTGTGAGGGTGTAGTGCTTTTAATTTTTTAGAGCTGACTTGTATAATTGCTTTAGTGAGCAAGTGCCAGGTAACTTAAATGCAATGTGTTACAGGTAACTTAAATGCAAAAACGACAAACAGTAACTTTCTTTCAAGTGAAACAAGGAAATAAGTACAGTAAGCAATGCAGATATCACTAGGGATCCACAGAAGTGCTAAAAGGCCGCGTTTTAGGTGGAATTAGCGTTTCAGGGAAATAAAAAAAACAACAAGCATACAAATAAAGCTAGATTCAGCAGGCCTGGATCTAGTCTATGCTACAGCAAACAAGGTGTACCAATTTCAGTAAGAAGCAGTTCAAATATGCAGGCACTATAAGCCTCTAACCAGAAATTCCCTGCTCAGAAGGGCAGAGTCCAGCCTCTCCTCCCACAAGAGTGCAGACCGCAATCCTTCTTAACGTAAAATAACTGGCCTGAAGCCCAAGTGCTTAAACCAGAACTAATACACTTTTAGAATAACAGACACTGAGCTCTCAATCAGCAGTTCCCAACTTAGAAGGATGTAAGCTACCTGTCCTGCCACCACAGTGCAGGCCACAAACCTTCCTAATGTAAAACAACCGGTCTGAAGCCCAAGTGCTTAATCCAAAAGACTTAGAAATTATAGCTACATCAAGTTACTACCAGCAGTAATAAATACAACTGAATACTTTAAAGAATGCCTGGATTAGTGCTCAAGTTATACAAACAAAGCTAGATTCAGCAGGCCTGGATCTAGTCTATGCTACAGCAAACAAGGTGTACCAATTTCAGTAAGAAGCAGTTCAACTATGCAGGCACTATAAGCTTTAACCAGAAATTCCCAGCTCAGAAGGACAGAGTCCAGCCTCTCCTCCCACAAGAGTGCAGAACATGAACCCTCTTAATGTAAAATAACTGGCCTCAAGCCTAAGTGCTTAAACCAGATGAACGCACTTTTAGAATAACAGACACTGAGCCCTCAATCAGCAGTTCCCAACTTAGAAGGATGTAAGATACCTGTTCTGCCACTACAGTGCAGACCACAAACCTTCCTAATGTAAAACTGGTCTGAAGCCCAGGTGCTTAAACTAAAAGGCTTACAATGAGTTACACCAAGCAGTAATAAATACAATTGAGTACTTTTAAGATGACGCAAAAGCAAAATAAAGTAGGAAAAAACACAAATACAGTAACAGCAGATAATTTTTTTTTTTTTTTTTTTTTTTTTTGGAAAGAGAGAAAGGAGTAGCAGAAACTAAGCTGATTGGCCTTCTCAAATGCTCTCCCTGTACTGGGTAGAATGAGGTAATGACACTAGACTTGGAGGGTCCCAGATCAAATTTACACTAGGGGCGGGCAACTGCAAAGCCACCAACTATAAAAACACTATACCAGCAGGGAGGGTGGGAAACAAACAGCAGAAATGTTACTCACAGCTGAAAAGCAGCAGTGAGCCTTTAAATGAAAGTTTTAGACAGCTAAAGGAGCCACTAGAAAAAAGAGTTTAACTGCAACAAGTTATCATAAACAAACAACCCAACAGATGCTTAATAAGAGTGGACAATTTCCAGTTAATACCTCACACACAGTGAAACTAGCTAGAAAAAATACACAGTACACAAAGTGTTATAAACAACAAAGAAATAAAGAACAAAATAAACAAAAAACAGGATACTTAATGTTATATATTGTAGCTCAGAGTTTGCTGAGTGTCCTTCCTTTGATCAGCTCACTGTAAAATGGCTGAACACTCACAACTGAGCTTCTTGGGTAACAGAAAGTTGAAACCTGAGACAGCTTTTAAGAAAGAAATCTCAAAAGAACCAATGAGGTGCTTAGTCTAAGCTGTAGTCCAGGAGACCTCAGTCAGCCAATGACCTCAAACAATTCTCTCTCCCTGAAATGCCTGATGGCTTTGGCTAAAACAAGATGTCCCTGAATTATGTGCTCAGACACACAGCCTCCACAAACACTAGGCCCAAATACAAGCCTGAATATGGAAATGCTACAAATATCCCCACTACTTAGAACAAACTGCAGAAATGTTACTCACAGCTGAAAAGCAGCAGTGAGCCTTTAAATGAAAGTTTTAAACAGCTAAAGGAGCCACTAGAAAAAAAGAGTTTAACTGCAACAAGTTATCATAAACAAACAACCCAACAGATGCTTAATAAGAGTGGACAATTTCCAGTTAATACCACACACAGTGAAACTAGCTAGAAAAAATACACAGTACACAAAGTGCTATAAGCAACAAAGAAATAAAGAACAAAATAAACAAAAAACAGGATACTTAATGTTATATATTGTAGCTCCGAGTTTGCTGAGTGTCCTTCCTTCGATCAGCTCACTTCTGACGTAGGTTCTACTAACAACTCTACCATTGCTGGTCTTTCACTTGGGATCCCTCTATTTCTTTCTCTTTACCTGTACTCTGATATCGATCCTTGATATGGAATCTCTCACCTGCAGCACAAATATATTCTTGGCCTATTCCCTTATTACCACCCCCTCCCTATTTACTGCCAGTAACTTGGCTCCTTTGCAAGTTTTCTCCAATAAATTCCAGTCCCCTCTTTGCCTATTTTCTGTATTCTTATTTGCAGTCATCCCTATTGGCAGAATCTCCTGTCTCCATTCTCATATTGGCTTAGTTCTTAGAATACCTTTTGCTACTTTATGAATATAATATTGTATTTGATGATTATTATTCTCCTTAAAGGTCTGCATCCAAAATCCCAGTCTCTCTCTCTGTTTCTTGAGCTTCCTCCCTTTTTCATCATTATCCCTTTCCACTTTCAATTATAGGTTTCTGATTGTGCTATGTAGAGGAGCCTTAACTGTGTAGCTCTGAAATACCCATTCAAATCGGGCAATCCCAATCCACCTTGTTCTATTGGCAGAATCAGCTTATCCCACTTGACTCTTGCCATCTTCCCCTCCCAGATAAAATCCTTCAGCTCTTTATTAATTGGTACCCACAACTTCTCCTCTGGTTGAAAATATGCCAGCAATGTGTATAAGAATAAAGGGAGTAAAAACATTTAACTGCTTGTATCTTACTGTCCATATCCATAAAACAGATGTTCCAGTTTCTCAATTTTTGTATTATCTTTTGTTTAGTCTCTTCCCACATATCCTTAGCTGCCACACCTGAATCATTTTAATCCACACTCCTAATTACTTCATTTTATCATGCCGCCTTAAGTATGGATATTATGGATATTGCCAAAACAATTTGTGTGTGTACATAATTTACCACTATTGTCTTTGCTTTAGCTTCATTAATTTTGTGTCCTGAAAAGATTTGAAACTGTCTCAAAATTTTCCACAGTACTGTAATGTCCTTTTCTGGTTTTACAGGTATAAAATAATACCATCTGCAAATAGAGCCGTCTTTTCATGACTGCTATACCAATTATATCCTTGGATTTCTGAGTCCCTTATTTTCTTTGCCAGTGGTTCTAAATATAATGCAAATAACAAAGGGGAAGGAGGACAACCCTGCCTGATTCCTCTGCTCAAGCAGAAATTATCAGAGGGGAACTCATCAACTTTAATATTTTCTCTGATCATATATTCTCCCAATTATTCTCATAATTTTATAAGGGAATGCAAATACTTCCATTACCCTGCTCATAAAGTGCCAGCTTACTCTGTCAAATGCTTTCTCTGCATCAAGACTCACTGATAACAGTGGAATTTTCTTACATTCTGCTTCCCTCTGGATCATCAATGTTCTGTTAATGTTGTCAAATGTTTGCCTTTCCTCCACCAAACCACATTGATCTATATATATCAATTTTGGCATCACCTTTGCCATTCTTTTAGCCATTATACTCATAAGCACTTTCTAATCATGGGGTTTAGTAGTGAACTGAGGCTGTATGAAGCTGGATCCGATGGAGCTTTACCCTCTTTAGGTATTACAGCTACCACTGCTTTCTTCCAGGATGTTGGTACTTCTCCTTCTCTTAAAACACTATTAAACAAAACTTTCTATATCTTTATCAGTTTTTCCCTCTTAGATTCCATACATCAACAGGAGTACCATCTGTTCCTGAGGAAATTCCTGTAAAATGGTTATGCATCGCCATTTTTATCTCATCTCCTCCTATCCTAACTGATAGTAATTGAACCTGATCTACTTCTAACCTTGGCATATTTAATTCTTCCATAAACATTTCCATTTCTACCTTTTCTTGATTTCCATATTTCTTTGCTTTATACCGACTTTTGTACAATTTCCAAAGTATTTCTAATAATTCTACAGGATCTCTTGTTAACTTCCTTGTCTAAGCTTGGGGACATCCCTTTCTACTTTCATTCCTTGTGTCGTCATGCTAAAAGATTTTGTGCTCTAGAGTTATTATCAAAAACAGTTGCTTAACAGCAATCTTTCTAAACTCATGCATATTATCAAGGTAATCCCTTAGTTTCTGTTTAGCATTCTGCAATTGCTCCTCTTCTTGTTCTGTCGGAATCCCCCTATTTTGCAATACTTTAACATTTGTCAGTTCCTCTAAATAATTCTTGTTACCTGTTAACTATATCTCCCTTCCTTTTATATCCACCCTATTTTTAAACTCCACTTTAATTTTGTCCCACTGCCTAGATATATTTTCAGAAGATATTTCTATCTTCTCTAATAATTTCCACTACCCCTTCCATAAATTCCCCTCTTTTCAGCAAGTAAGCAGAAAAGTGCTAATGTCTCATTTTTATTTCATTACTATGTTTTTATTTTAGTTATTATTTGCACATGATCCGAAATAATTATTGGGTACATATCAAAACCTTCAGTTAAATGCATATGTTCTTGTGAAATGTAAATTCTGTCTAGCCTAGCTCAGTTTTTATATAAGTTCATTCTGAATTCACATCTTCCACACCAAATATTTTCATAAATTTCAGCAAAAATCTACCCTCCTTTGTTGCATTTTCCCTTCTGGGCCCCCAGGCATATCTTCACCATTGCAAGTCAAATTCCATTCCCCACCTATAAGTAATATTCCTTGCTGAAAGCTGATTAATTCTCCCAGAATTTTCTTAAGCTCCATTATAGCAGTATTAGGTGGAATATAAATACATGCCAGTGTAATCATCTTCACTTGTCAGTAGCCCCTTAATACTAAAAATGTATCATTATTTTCTTCTTTATCGTCTTCTATCACTATTGGAGCTCCTCTTGCAATTAATATAAGTATTCCTCTTTTACTTTGCCCTAGGTATTCTACAGAATAACAATCCTGAAAACCTTTCTTTATCAAATTCACATGTTTAGTTCTTTCCAAGTATGTCACCTGTAGCATAGCTATTTGCACTTTACATTTTTAATATAGCTCACTGCTCTTTCTTTTTTGTGTTTTATCTGTGAGACCATTGACATCTAAAGACATTACAGAAAGCATCAGTATCTTAAAAAGTTATTCCCACCTTTTATGTAAATCAGCTTTTTTTTTAAATATGTCGCACCAGCTTTTTTACACGCATACACTGTTTAGCAGGTTGCTCTTTTGTACAGTTGCTCTAATGCTGTCCATGTCATTATTCATCCTGGATGGGAACTTGGATCTGACCTCAGATCTGAGCTGGCAACTAATGGACAGAACCAGAGCTCAAGTCCCCCCCCCCTTTCCATAATCTCCTGTTGACCTCTAACCCCCAGATCTTGTTTGCCATTGAATGTGTTGGATGCATTTGAGCTCGAGCGACTTCTCAGCTATTTAAGTGCTTTTTTTTCCTTGCCTTTTTCTATCCTTTTTCTACATCTTTTTGTATTTTAGGGTATCTAAATTGGTTCACCACCCCTCTCATAGCTAAGAGCTAACTCTTTCCTTTGCTCTTGCTGCAGTAGTCCCCTGCCCGCCCTTTTCCTTTAAAAAAAAAAAAATTTTCTTCTCTCTCCTTTTTCTTGTGTAAGTGAGTGAGTGTTGACTATGGCTGAGAAATCTTCTGGTTTCAAGCAATGCTCCTCGTGTGGTTGGAAGATGCCTTATTCCGACTTGCACGAGGAGTGTCTTTACTGTTTAGGAGTGGCCCACCTGGAGGTTGAATGCAACATTTGTGCCGCATTCAACCACAGGGCTCTTATGGAGCACTGCAACAAATTGCTTCTGAAGGGCTTGGCTCAGGGTGGTCTCCAGCCATCGGATTCTCTCACCAAGCCCTCTCAAGATCATAAAAAGAGACCCCCTTCTTCCTTCCAAAGGGATTCCTTCAGTCTCAAAAAAGTTGAGGCTGTCTGATCGCAGATCCCTGGATCTGAGTCCAGCCTCTGTGGCTTCAGATCTGGACTCTTCCACTCTCAGATCAGCCCCTCAGATCCAAGGTCTCAGCACCTCGGAGACCCTCAGATCCATCTTGGCGCAAGCTCTCTCTGAATCCGACCCCATTGTTTGATCTGTCTGGCGCATCATCCACGTCATCAGAACCTGCCAGACCATTGGATCCAAGTGTATTGTCGGAACTGATAGTCATAGACAGCTCCCCTTCCAGATCCTCCAGAAAATCGGATCAGAGGCATCGGAGCCAGTCCCCCTCATGGGACCACAGATCTATTAGATCCAAGGCAGGATCCCCAGCTATGTCAGGACATTCATCTGCATCCTCCAGAAGTTTGTTACCTTCAGATATGGACAGGATGATGAAGAGCTTCTTCAAGGTGACCAAACTGAGTTGGGATTGTTGTTGTCCCTGGCCCAGATGGCAAAGGGACCTTCCTCACCCACAGGACTCCAGTCTCCCCTTCCAATCCATCCAGTTTTGGACCATCAGGACCAGAGCACTCCAAGTGAGAGGCCGATGGTGTCAGGTATACCTCCCTTCTCGACTATGTCAGGGTCCCTGGCTGGCTCTGTTCCTTGGTCCTTGGAACAAGCTGTGCCTTGTCCCCATGAGGCTGGTCCAGGTCCTCTGGAAGTGGGTTTGGGTCCTGAGTTTTCAAACAGTTTCCTTCCTCTGGGGGGCTTAGGAAATCAACAACTCCAAGGCCAATATCAGGGGGCTTTGGTGCCGCGTCGGGGTCCCACTCCCCTCATGGGAGACTCCAGCAGTGGGAGAGGAGAGTGGGGCTTCGTCCAGCCCATTGGCCTTCCAGGCAGTAGGGAGGACCTTTTCCAGCTTAGTAGTCACCTCTCCTTCATCTTTAGGTCCTCTCCAGCCTTTCTTGACTTTGGGAGGTGAGGCCTCATCATGCTTCCAGGTCAGCCCTCCCACAAACACTTTCCGATGGGCACTGCCCCACTCGGGGTCCCTGTCTCTTCAAAGTCCTCCCCAGAGCCTACTGTGGAGGAACCCCCTTGGAAGAGAATGTGAACAAGGAGACACCTGGACTCCCCTAGAGAGTGTCTCACGAGGACACTGATTTTGGGGAGGGAGATGGGTGCCCCAGATTTCCGCCTAAGGAAGTGTCCTTTGGGGACATCCTTGAAATTCTCAAGCAAAGAGGTGGTTGGTCTTTCCCCACCCTGTCTTCAGAGGAATCCGTGTTCCTGAAGGCTTTCAGGATGGGCCCATCTTCTACCTGGGTATTCCCTCTGCCAACATGCTCGTGGAACTCATTGCTTACAGGGCTTGGAAGGAGCTGGACACAGTGGAACCAGTCCCTACAAAGGCCAACAAATTCCTCAGTCTCCTCAAATATAAGACCTGTTGGAGTAAGGGCATCCTCATTGATGTCATCATGGTTACTGCAGTTACTAAGAAGGAGATGAACAGAGCTCTATGATCTATCCCTAAAACAGGGAGTCTCAGGCGATTGACCTCTTTGGAAAGAATGTGTTTGCCTCAGCTACGTTTGGACTGTGAGCAACCAGTTACATGACAAATTTTACCCGGCTTCAGAGGGATTTGGTGTCAGAACTCACCACTTCCCTTACAGAGTTGCTGCCTCCAGAGAGTCTTAAACTGGTCTCTCCTTAAGCTGTCCAGTTTGACTTCTCTGGCTAATGCCTTGATGAGGTTGATCTCCAATACAGCGGAGGCCACCAACTGAGTGGCTGGCACAGGCATTGCCATCAGATGGCATTCCCGGCTTCACCTTTGCGGGCTTGTGGAACTCTTCAAGGTGTCTTTTTTACTAAAGCCTCCTTTGACAGATCAACTTTGTTTGGTCCCTGCATTAAAGAAACATTGACCCACAGTGAGTAGGAGGTTAAGACTCTGTCTGCAGTGGGAATCAAGTTTTGTACTCCTCAATGATCTTTTTCCAAGACTTAGAGGGATAGTAAGAAACTTTGGTTCTGCAGGACTCTGTCCTCTTTTCCAGGATGCTTCCCAAGAATCCTCTTCTGATAGCTGGAGTAGGGGATTCAATGACAGATGCTGCCCAGACACAGAGAGGGTCTGCAAAACCAGGGCTCCCAGGAACCTTTCTTGGAGAAGTCCACTCAGTGCTTCTGAAGTGCTGCCTGACTGTCCTGCCCTGGAGGCAGTTAGGGGACAATTCTCCCTTCACCCACTAGCATGGACAAATCAGTAGGTGTTAAAGATTATTCCCAGGGGTTACTTCATTCCCTTTTTTCAGCCCCCTCTGATTTGAAAATCTGTCCTGAACATTCCACCCCACCAAAGGGAGTTCGCCCATCTTGAGGTTCAAGGCCTGCTTCTAAAAAGAGCCAACTAGGGATCCCAACAGGACAGTGAAGGTCCGGAACTTACTCTCGCTTCTTTTTGGTGCCAGAAAAGACTGGCACCTGCATCCTATTTTGGACCTCAGAGAATTGAACCTGTCAGTCAAGAAATACAAATTCTGGACAGTGCAGTTATGATTGGATGTGCTCAGTAGATCTCAAGGATGCATGCTGTCATATCCAAATCAACAGGCACTCCAGGAGACACCTGCGCTTTCAGTTAGGGGACAATCATTACCAGTTCAGAGCCCTGCCATTTGGACTCACCACAGCCGCATGGGTTTTTACCAAATGTTTGACAGTGGTGGAAGCCCATCTCTGACTGCAAGAATTCCAGGTCTTTCCATACCTGGACGATTGACTCCTCATGGCCCCCATGAGGCATCAACTATCAATGGCCAGCTCTTATGCCCTCAATCTCTTTCACCATCTAGAATCACAGTCAACTTACCCAAGTCCATCCTTTCTCCATGCCAAAATTTGGATTTTATCAGAGTTCAATTGGACACTATATCGGAGACTGCAGCACTACCCTTATGCAGAGTTCACCTTATTCGGGATGAGGTCTCTTGCTTGCAGATTCTAGAGCATCAGTCAGTCCATATTTTTCTACAAGTGCTAGGTTCAATGGTGGCTGCCATCCAAATAGTTTCTCATGCCAGGAATCGCATGTGAGTTCTGCAGTAGACCTTGGCAGTTCAGTGGTTCACTCAGATTCACCCCATGTCCACTGACCAAGATTTCTCAGGTGTGCAGAAATCACCCTGCATGGTGGCTTCAGACTCCGGATCTTATTTTAGGCAGATTTTGTCTTCTCCAGCCCAAGGCCACAGTGACCACGGATGCCTCCCTTTTGGGGTGGGGGGGATTTCAGGGCAAGGCAGTTCAATGCACATGGTCCCCCATATAGACCAAATTGCACATAAATGTCCTAGAAATGAGGGCAGTCTTTCTAATGTTGCAAGCCTTTCAGGAGTGCCTCCCTCTAGGGACCATAGCAATTCAAAAAGACAACATGGTGGTGGTCTGGTACATCAACAAGCAAGGGGGGACACTGTCTTATCCCCTGTGCAGGGAGGGCATGATAGTTTGGGAATGTCTTGGGTGCTTTCTTCTTGCAATTCACTTTCCTGGCAATTCCAGTGTGATGACCAACTATTTCAAAAGGTCTATCTTGAT
The DNA here is from genome assembly GCF_019279795.1 of Protopterus annectens. Taxonomy (NCBI): domain Eukaryota; kingdom Metazoa; phylum Chordata; order Ceratodontiformes; family Protopteridae; genus Protopterus; species Protopterus annectens. The sequence goes on along the minus strand of NC_056730.1, from coordinate 392,995,537 downwards.
TCCCCATGAGTGGTCCCTGAATCCTACAGTGGCAAGTCAGATGTTCAACCGTTGGGGTCAGCCATGCTGTGATTTCTTTGCCACCTCAGTCAACTGCAAATGCAGCAATTATTTTGCTCTGATCCCTCGAGTGGGGAATCACCCAGGGATGCTCTGATTCACAATTGGCTGCTGAGACTCCTCTATGTTAATCCTCCTACTCCTCTGATTCCCAAGGTCCTACAGAAGGCTCACCACTTATTGCCTCATTGCCCCCCTTCTGGCCTTGGCAGGCATGGTTCTCCATATTACAGTCTCATCTGAAGTATCTGCCCTGGATATTGGATCCCATTCTGGATCTCATTTCCCATCCCTGGGGGCTTCCACTTCCCAATCTCTGGACTGTTCATTTAACTGCATAGTTTCTCCAGTTTCAGTAATCCTTTCACAGTCTAGGCTTCCTTCCTCAATGAGGAACATTATTTTAGCTTCTCAAAAGCCATTTACTAAGAAGGTGTATTCCAATAAATTGAAAAAGTTTTCTGTTTGGGCTAGACAGCACAATTTGTATCCCTTTTCAGCCCCAATTCCTGATATCTTACTCTTTTTGTCCTCTCTTTTTCAGGATAGGGCAAATTTTTCTACTATCAAACTTCAGTTAGTGGCCATTTCTAGTTTCTTTGTGAATGAGGAGCCTACTTTCTGTTCTAAAATGTGCAGAGCCTTTCTTAAAGAAGTTTTTCTCCTTAGACTGCCTGTTAAAGACCCTTCCCCGCCATGAAATTTGACCTTGGTGCTGCAGTCTTTGTCACAAAAGCCCTTCAAACCAGCTGCTTCTTGTGATATCAAGTTTCTGTCCTGGAAAACAGCATTTTTAATGGCCATTACTTCTGCCAAGAGAGTCTTGGAGTTGCAGGCTCTAAGCATTAAACCTCTGTTTATGGTCTATCACAAGGACATGGTGTCCCTTAGGACAAATCCTCCATTTATTCCGAAAGTGGCCTCAGAAACTAACCTCAATCAATTAATACAACTCCTGGTTATCTTCCCTAATTACTCTAACAAAGTAGAATACATGTTGCATTGTTTAGATGCTCATAGGCAATTATGTTTCTATCTGAAAAGGACTGAAGAATTTCAGAAGTTGGACCAGCTGTTCGTGGCCTTTTCTCAAAACAGGGTCTGGCGGTTACTAAAGTGACTATTTACAGATGGGTTGCTAGTTGAATTTCATTCATTTATAATAGCAAGCATAAGGAGTTATCCAGACCAGTTAAAGCCCACTCTACTAGGTCTGTGGCTATGTTGTTGGCCTTCTTAGCTAAACTGTCTTTGGATGAGATTTGTGCTGCTACTACTTGGTCTATTCCCCACACTTTTGTTTCACACTATAAGTTGGATTTGGTGACTAGGAACAGGGCTTCCTTTGGTTCCTCTGTGCTCTGGCATATCCTTCATTGAGGCCACACAGGGCTCAAAGTAGCTGGGAATTCTGATCCATCCATGATGAATAGTGACATAGATAACATCAGATAAAGAGTTATGTATTCACCATAACTTGGAATCTGTGCTATTTAGTCTCATTATTCATCACGTTCCCTCTCTCCTTCTCCCTGTCTTCTGGGGACCTGGTAGAGCTGGGATGGTTCAATTTGGGATAGTTTGTCTTTCCTACTCAGAATTTTCCGTGTGCCTATTTGTTCAGCAAACTCAGAGGGTTAGAGGTCATCAGGGGATTATGGGAAGGGGAGGAGCTTAAGCTCTGGATCTGTCCATTAGTTGCAGTCTCAGATCCAAGACTCATCTGTGATGAATAAAGACACTGGCTAGCACAGATTCCAAGTTATGGTAAGTACACGATTCTGTTTTTCCTTGTCATATTCATTTGAGCCTATATCACATCTTCCAAAACATTTTGTTTTATTGAAAACCTTCAAAAACAAAACACACACACACACACAATACCCCATAAAACCTATTAACTTAATAACACACAAAACTGTGTACATCTTCAAATATTGAAGTTTTACCCTCCTAATAGGAACAAATGTTCCACAGTGACAGCTACACTGACAAACTTGAGTTAGGCTAAATAAAGGTTATCTATGCTAAGATGCATGGTGCAGCCTGTTCTTCTACTAAGTGTTGTCTGGTTTTGTCTTTATAGCTCTCTCAGCTGGGTAACACTTAAATGCATTCAGAGAACATTATCTCCTAGCTATTTGTCTTTGTCAGATGATCAGCTCGACAGGGGCACAGGAAATTTGGGTGGCGTAAGCCAGGGAACCTTGTTGGCAAGGCTTACTTAACTCCCTTGGGCCTATAGCCTAGTACCTACCTATGAACATGTGTCTCTGAGAGACATGAGAACCAGATACAGAATTGTTAAACGTGTTTATTTACTAGAAAAAAGCCTTAATTCAATATTCTTTTTCATTTACTTGCTTTTTATTTAAACTTGTTTCTAGATCATGTTAAGTGCCTTAATCCAGTCATCCATCTATGTTCAAATGAGAAAAAATACATTACTTGTTCATGGTCTTTTAACAAGATTTTTCCTTTTTTCTTTTTTTTTTTTTTTTTTTTACATTGCATTGCCTACATTTCTTAAAACTGAGCAAGGTAAATGAGAGAAGAAGCTAGAAAGAAAAGGAAAAAAAAAACAGGAGCATTTATTTACATTAGTATCCCCATTACACTTAAAAATAACTAGGAAACTTTACAGAATGCAAAGAAAATCATGCACTATTATAACAGTACCATTAAGAAAAAACGGTTTTATTTACCGCTATCTTTCTCTTTCCTTCTTCCAAGTATTTTTCCAAACATTAATGACATGAAGTAGGGCATATGCTTTAGTGTCCCTTACATGTTTAACAAAGTCAAAAAAGTCCAATATTCCCAGATTTGCTTGTTCTGTCATGTTTCACAAATGTAATTATTGCTTTGTAATTCCACATTCATCAGTCTCCAAGTTACTGGTTTTATTCCTGTTCATCTCCCATGTCCTGTCTCTGCTTCATTTCCAATGTACTCGTGATTCTTCTGTTCAACTCTTGTGTTTTTTTTTACTTCTGTCAAACATTTTTTCATTGAAACACTGGAAAAGGTTTCACTGGCACAGTCTCTGTCTTCTGTTTGACAGCCCACTTTTTGTTGAACAAATGTTTGTATTTCCTTCTTAGCATGTACTTGATCAAAAAATTATTTTGTTCCTCCAGGGAAAATATTTTGAAGATATATGGGTGCAGCAGCTTGAATCTCATGCCTGCTTCTTGACATTCCCTGAACAATGAAATAAATGTACTCCTCTTCTGTCTGGTGTACAATGAGTAGTCATTCTCCACAAACACTCTGCTGTTTCTCACTTTTAGTATTTTGTCCCTCTGCCACAGTTTTGTCAGAATTAACTCCTGCTGGTAAGATTGCATCTTTAGTATTAAAGGTCTAGGTTGCTCTCTCATAGCCAGATATGGGGCATACACCCATGTGCAGTTTCAAATAACAATTCATGTTGTGGAATACCTGTCTAGTTGCTTATTAGTGCTTTTGTAAAATTAACACAGTCTGTTCCTCTCAGCTTCTCTGGTACAGCAGAAAATCTCAGATTTTCCCTGTGTGCTCTGTCCTCCTAATTCTATTATTTTTTAAAACATCTCTTATTGTGCAGTTCTCATATTCAGCCAGCCTTTTCTTTAATGTGACATCTGAGTTAGTTTTATCACCTCATCTGAATATTTGTTTAAAGCTGCTTCCATTTTTTTTAGCCTTTTGTTGTTTGAGTAGATATACTCCATCAGTGTTTTTTTTTAAATCAGGTCTGTGTGCAGTTGTCTTATACTTTCCTCTGCGTTATTGGAAGTCATGTCTGAAGCTTGCACTGCTTTTTGCTTAACAGCTTTAGTAGTTTTCCTAGTCAGTGTTTTTCCTCACTTTCTGTACCTCATTTTCCTTTGGGTCCTCTGTATTTCTTTCTTTTTTCCTGGCATCCAGGCAGTGCACTTATTAACCAGTTACTGAAAGTAACCCAGAAGAATAGGTCCACTGACTTTCTCTGCTAAGTTTCTGTTTTCACATTGGGATAGCTAGAATTAAGCTGTTACTCAGTTTGCAGCCATCTTGGAAGTGATCGACAATGACTGTATAGAACATTGTATGTGATGCACAATGTTTGCAACTGAAACTGTCAATATGGTTTCTTTTCATGTATATAAATGTATGATTGCATATGTCATAAGTGATAATTCAATACACATGTTTCTTGTTAAAAAAAATACCATTCACAATCGGCAAAATCCTGTTAAAATCCCCTAATAATTGGTCAAGTAAATACTAGAAGTGTAAACAATGAAGTAAAAAAGTGACACTCTGGATCCTTTCCTTTAATAGTATCATCCTGCCATTGTTGGAATAACTGAAGTATAGTTAAAACATGATATGACCTTCAGATCCCACATCTGGATAACTGTAGCATTTTTCCAAAAAAATAGAAAAGGATCTACAGCAGAAGATCATTAATCCTGTAAAAAATATGATCGTGTTAAAAAAAAAATCTAAATGTGATGTAAGTGACATCTTCAGTATATAATTGCACCTCAGGCAAGTAACCAAACTGATCTTAGGCAAAAAATGCTAAAAACTATTAATTGCATCTCTATATCCGTCTCCCCCTACTGATCAAAATATTCTAGTTTATCTACTGCATTATCTACAGAGCTGGACAGAAACAGCATACTTGCTTAATCCTGCTTGATCTTACTATTAACTGACTTGACTCAGAAAAACATAAACTGAAAGATTTATTTATTTAATGGTAAAGCTGCCAAATAGCTATCTGACTACTTTCATGTGTCATGCACTTTCAGCATACAATTCAATCAGAAGTCAATTACTTTTGGTTAAAGTTTATTTATACAACAGACAGTAAAATCAAGAATTTTGGCAAGTAGTTTTATTTGCAATGGCTGTAAATCACATATTTGCATTGAAAGTAATTTGCAAGCTGAAACTGTTTGGCATCTGTTAACTGACAAGTGTTCTCTACATCTTACTGTATACTCTGTGCTGATCCCTTTCTTAAAAATCCAAATGTCTTAAACATTTTTTTCCTGCAACTTGCATTTACTTTCCCAACCTTGAGCTTCAGACTTTTCTACCTCTGTATAGTCACTCTGACACACAACAAAAATGTTCTCAAGTGAAAACAGAGTTTGCACGTCTTTTTGTTTGAGCCAAAGGTCACTGCATGCAACTTAGCTATACTTTTTGTCTGTAGTTGTGTAATATGAAGTATAACAAATGAAGGCCTACATGAAAATCAGTACATTTTCAAGCCTGTTCAGAGAGAGAGAGAGTTATATTTATGTAAAATTTAATCTAACAAATCCCCCTGAAATTCCTGAAGAGACAATTATTTCTGCATTTACCTAAAATACACCCACCCTAAACAGTAAATAAATTTGCAATCCTATCTGTCCAGACGTTGTTAGTTACTACTGTATGTATCTTATTATAATGTCACTCATGACCTGCAGATGTTTTATACTTTTAGTTTTATCTGGTATATAGGTGAACCATTCCAGTTCCAGTAGCCTAAAACTCTGATATTGTGATGCTAATAAGGTAATTCAGTGCAGTGTTATTTTGGAGGACAACCATATGCATCATGGTTACTTCCAGTGTAATGTCTCTAATAGACACAAAAGTAATGTTAGCTAATGTTTTCAATAATTTGGATAATTTATGTAGTTTCTGTATAGCTTTGACAGCTATATATGCAGGAAATTTACCTGCTTCAGTAATTACACCTTTATAATTCTAAATTATTTTTTGAGAAGGGAAACTGTGACTATGGGAATAATCTTTTTAGCAGCATGTTACACTTGTTCAATCCTTTTATGTGGGTAAAACATGAAGAAAAAGTTGTAAAAGTATTTACAAATGTGTCTACAATATTAAGAAACAGAATGATAATGCTTTATATAATCATTCACAAATGTGATGGTTTCAATAAGTTTACATTTGGAGATTTTAGAAAATATCTCTATGGATATCAGAGGAGGTCAGTGGGAAACAAAAATTGAATATAGGGAGTTAGTATGGCAGAGTAGGTTAGATATATCCACCTCCCCTGGTTTAAATGAGAATATTTCCATTTACCCACCACTGCTAAAAATGAGGGCCTCAAAGTTGTGAATGGAAGATTTTAGAAGTTATTATAATTTTTTTATATGGTTCCAAGTTTTATTTTGTCTGAAATGGTATGGTTTCTTAACCAAAGTTGTGATCACATTCGTTTTTATACAGCTAGTTTACTTTGTAACTGTGGTGCCTTTAAAACAAGAACTGATTGTCTAAACTGAAATAATTGTTTACCAGAGTGTGTCGTTACTAATTGATTGCTTAATTGTTGATGTTATAAATAGTATGGCTTGGTCAACATTTTTTCATTCTGAAGAAGTCCTATGGATTTGGACAAAAGCACTTAATGTAATGTGTTTGTTTCTTTTGTGGATTAAATATTTAGACACCAAGGAATTATTTGCCATAACTAGTGAGGATAAGGGATTTGAGACTACATGAACCCCTGTTTTTAGTTTTTGATTACACTATTGCTTAGATTCATAACCTTTAATGTCTTTAAATCTAACTTTTGGCTTTTGGTTTTAGCTCTCAAACAAACAACTCATCCTCAACCCTAAAAAAAAAAAAACTCCTACTCTTCCTCCCTAAAACAGCCAACCACATTAAGACCTCTTTTACTATCTAGTGACTTAACAGTACCCCTGTTGTAGTTGAATCTAGCTCAAAACTCCTCGGTATCACAACTGATGATCGACTAAAATTTGATCTCCACATAAATAATTGTAGCAGGAAAACTCACATTAAATTAGGTTTACTGTATAGAAATAAAAAAAAATTCTCACTCAGGAAGCAAGAATTCCCCTCACTCATGCTTACCTTCTCCCCTGCTTAACATATTGCTCACAAATCCTTAATAACCTTAACTCCTCTCTTCTTACTAGACTTGAGACTACATACCATAAAGTAGCTAGATTTGCAACTCAGCAATCCTATAGATCTCACCACTGTCTCTCTCTAAAATATTTAAACTGGCTTGAACTGCCTCACCTCCTCCTTCTCTCTCAGCTTCAAACCATACACCCAATTCTTTACCAGCCATCTTTCTGTCCAGCATTACACTTTGTTATGTCCCACTATGCTCCTTCAAGAAACATCCGCAGCTCTTCCCAAGACCTCTTAAATATCTATAAGCCCAAGTCTAAAGCAGGGTGCAACTTATATAGCTACCACCCCTCTATTGAATGGAACAAACTTACTCTTGAAATGTGAACACTCACACATCCCAAACAATTTTAACTAACTGTAAAAGAATATTTCAAAGGGCAATGGATCTGCCAATGCTCAAACCCACCTTAATAACACTCTGCTAATCTATGTATTCCTCTGTCTGTTATACTTTACTGTATCTCCTGTTTCAATTGCAAAAAAAACAAAAAAAAAACCCACTTTACTCCTATGTTGCTTTTTTATGTTTACTACTACTTTTAAAAATGCTGTGGCTGAAATCTAGCTGTTTCGCCATTTTCTACTTGTATAATGTCTGTATAATGACTAAATGTAATCTGTATATACTGGAGCTTTTCTCCCCGGGCCTCTGCTGAAAAAGGGCTTCAGCTCAGTCAGATATTCCCAGTCAACAAATGTAAAATTATAAATAAATAAAATAAATAAATCTAAATTCTGATGGAAATGTGAGGTGTCCATGACCTGTAAACTGTTTTGAAAAACTTCAGCATTCAAGTATCTTTTAACTTTGTTATTTTTAAAACTAATTTGACTGGGGAATTCTTTAACATGTATTAGATCTGGTATTACTTATCTTATGTAACATGATCCATACCAATTTAGTCTTAATGGTTTGCAAGCTCTCTTCCGACACACACATAATCTATGTGCTTTAAAGCATAATTACTATTCCAACTCTGCTTTTTCAAAATTAATATGAAGAAAATACTGTATGCTATACTGACATGTTTCTGTAAATGTTCAGTTAGGTTTGTTAGGGTGTATACCGATGAATATCCTATCCTGAAAACTTACTGAAACTGATAGTAGAGGACTACCTTTTCCTGTCTGGCACATGAACACAAATCCAGCATTAGTACAAACAAAAGGGTCTATATCATAACCACAAAACCTCACATATGCAAATACGGAAACGTTGACACATATTAAGCGAACCGCAAAAACACCAAATGGCCTGAACCGCGAAATTCAAAATGTTGAATCGGCATAGTTGGCCAACCCTACCGCCCACTATGTACTACCTACCCAAACAAAATAAATAATCCACATACATACACTTAACAAAACCCTACTTCTAACCCTAAACTAAAGCTTACATATATTATGTATTTACCTTTACCTGCATCCTAACACTAAGGTCCGTAACTATTGTACACTTACCTTAAGGAGCTATACCGGAGAAGGGCCAACTATGAAGATTCGAAATTTCAAATTTCACACTTCAGGACGTTCTGTGTTTTCACGGTGCGCTCAGTATGTGTCAACGTTTCTATATTCGTGTAATTATGATTTTGCGGTTGTAATAGGTAACCCAAATAAAAGCACGTTCATAAGTGAACTGAAATTTAGTAACTGTATTATAAGACGATACCAATTTTTTTCATTTCAATACTTTACTTTTCTTTTTGCTACAGCTGCGGTGGTACAGCGGTAGCATTGTTGCCTCACAGCAAGAGGTTCTCCTGTTCAATTCTTGGCTGGAGTGCCTTCTGGTGGAGTCTGCATGTCCTCCCCGCGATCGAGTGGCCTCTGAAAGACATGCGTGAATGGGCGTGCCTTTGCTGAAGGTTTGGCATCGGGCTGTCAACTCGGCACCATAAAAATAGACTGCCAATCATTAGCGGACCGGAGTTCCCCTGTGGCAACCCCTAACCGGGAAAAGCCGAAAGGACAAACAAAGCTTTTCTTTTTGCTATGTTATGGTCTGGAGACATTTGTCAATCTGCATGGAATGCTTCATGTTTTGACGTCATTAAACTGTAATGAATATTTTCCTTTGGATAATTGTGGCAAACTTGCATAAACTTGACTAGCATATTGTTCATGTACTGAATAATCTATGAAGCTAACTACATTTTATTTGTCTAATGTATCATTATGTTTATACCAGTGATACTCTGTTATATCTAAAGAAAGACTGAAATACAATAAACTGTAGTGGTGTTGCCATGTACATAATTCATACAAATTTATTCCACTAACTTCAGGCTTTTTTATGTATAATCTGGTAGTCTTGATATGTGATTGGTCAACAACAACATTTGCATAATGCTTAATTAAACAAAACTATCAGAAAACATAATAGAGTAAGCGTTACTCTATATTGATCCATATCACTGCTGAGGTTCTGGAAAAGCTACTCTAAAGTCCATTTGTCCATTAATGAGTCAGTTACTATTATCTGGCTTTTTATCCCTCCCCCTACCTTTTATTGCAAGTGGTGTGACAAATGTAATGGTACTGCTTGGTTGTATTTAAGGTACTATTTTTGATCAAATGTTAGTTTCTTTAACAAACTTGTAATTGACATTTCTTTCAGTACCCAAAAACCGTTTCCTTGACAAACGTGTCCTTGTGATATTTGAAAAATTAGAAAAAAAGTAGTATCAATTTCTGTCTGAAGCATCTGCAGTTTTAATGAGCTGTTCTATGTAAACTGTGTAATAAATCTGAATTACTAAAGCCCCCAATAAATAACCAGTAAAGTAGACTGCACTCTCTTGCATAGGATTTGAACCTGTGGCTATACAGGCACTCTGAGAAATTTAACTGTTTGTTGTTTTAATTGCATCTGGTTAGCACTGACTTTAAAACCGCCATTCTGAAAGTCTAATAAAACATTGCTTAATATCTGCAAATGTTCTTCCTTTGTTTTTGTCTGTATCAAAATATCATCTATGTATTGTAACACTTTATTACCATAATTGAATGATCTTAACACTTGCACCAATGTCTGAAGAAAAATACTGGAGAATTTACAAAACCCATAGGTAAATGTGTCAGATACAGCAGAGCATTTCCGTGATGTAAGAGCTAGTGGTATAGCAAAAAATCAGGTAGTCAGGTCTATAACTGTAAACCATTTACTCTGTAGATCTAACTGGGCTGCCATTTCTGGTGTACCAGGCACACAATGTGCTGCAGGAGTTGTGTACTTATTTACTCGTCTCAAATCTACTACTAATCTATAACTGTCATTTTTTTCTTTACCAGCTAGATGGGTCAATTTGATAGACTTGACTCTCTTTTGTTATGGTACCTTTTTCTTCCCTGTCTGTAATACATTTATAAACATCTCCTACTGCTTCTTTTGGAATGGAATACTGTTTCTGATAAGGTGGTAACTTATCTTTGGAATGTTATTCCCTTACTTCAGCTGTGGCAGGTAAACCAGAATTAGTCCTGTCTTAGGCCTTAAATCTGGATATTTCTGTATTAACTCATTTTTTTTAATTTGGTGCATCATCTACACAATCTACTGCACACAATTTCTTACAGATTTATTTTGTTTGCACTACTGTACATAATGCATGTTTATTTCTCCACAAAATGTTGCTATTGAAGTATAAAACAACACCTAATCTTGATATCTTCATACTCAATATGGTGCTGTCACACTGATAGTGGAACAAGAATTTTATTGTTAGCTTTTTTTCAGGGATGATGTTTTATGTAGAATAGAATCCTAAGCTTTGGAGGCTTACTGCTTACTACTGTCACTTTGACCCTTTAAAACCTGAAACATGCTCTGGTCCTCTGGTAGGCATCTGTTAGTAACTGAAACTGATGTGATTGTATCAGTCAATATATTATTCATAATTCCTTTCCTCTAGACAATGAAATGTACACTCCACCATTTCTTTGTTCCCTAAATGATGTCAAATATACCTGCTGATTTGGTGCTGGACTACCACATATTTTATAAATATTCTGAAAATCATTTTCTATTGAGCTGCTGACAAAATTAATTGAGATAGTGTAAATGATGTTTTCTGTATTTTGCCTTGAAACCTGTCTGTCATTTACTTTGGCTGTATTTATATCAGGCTAATCTGTATTTGCAGTATTGTTATTTAACTTTGAATTCCAAATCAAAGGTGCTGTAGCATTTGCACTTATTTCTGAAGGCTGTAAACTAGAGTCTGTTATATATTTGTATATTATTTAAATCTAAAACTATACTGCTATCAGGAGCGGAAGACTTTTTTTTGCATTGATTCATGCTGCAAATTACAAGATAGCCTTTTTGTAACTTCACTCATTACAACTTGCTTCTGTTTCTTGACCAGTATGTTCCTGTGAATACTTAACATTCCTTTACTGATAGCAGTGAATCTTGAATTTCTTGCAAACATTTTACTATTAGACTGTTTAAATTACTATATGAACTCATTTTTAACTTTAAACCACACATTTTCTCGTGCATTTACTGTAGACTTATTTAAACCTTTTGGATTTGTACTGGCTGATTTAGCGGCAAAATCCACTAATCAAAAATGAATACCTACTTAAGATTTTGAATTAAGTGTTGTTTATTTGCCCAGTCATCTAACCTCTTTGAATGTTCTCTTGCAAATATTCACTTTCCTGTACAGTGCCACACTGTTACCTTTCAGGGATATCTTCTTTCTTGAATTCTTTTCAGGGAGTTAGCAGAGAGGACTAAAGCTCTAACTTGTTTATGAGTTTCTTCCTATAGTAACGGTACAGGGTTTGAATCGGGTCTGTATTATAACAGCGAACACTGTATGATCGACCCTAAAATGTCAAAACGGCAAAATGCCAAACACATGAAATAGCGATTTTTTTCCCCCCAGGGAAAAAAAATCACTACTCCATAAAAAATAAATAAATAAAATAAAAAATACAAACATTCGCCCCCCCACACCCCATACTTAAATATACCAACTCCAAGATTGCACCATAGTGGATGAAATGGCAAAGTCCCAAAAACAGCCCAGTGATTTTTTTTCTCCTGGGGAAAAAAATCTCTGTTCCGTGCATTCGGGATTTCGCCATTTAGAATAAAAAGGTTAGATTAAACAGCGTTCGCTGATTTAATAGGGAACCTTTGAATCTACCCACCTACATTAACCTACTGTGCAACACTGAACAAATCACTAAACCATTCCTTAAATAAGACTTGTGAAGAACAGCACTACTCAACTGAAATTTACTTCCACTTCATTGACTGTAGGCATACAACTGACAGACTTTGCAAGGGGTTCTAGAAATTACTTTATACTTTAATACCCCCCCGACTGTACATGGTCACCATTGAAAAATGTATTTATTTGCCTATAAAAGGGCCAAGCTGACAGCTTTCTGACTTCTTTACATGCATCATGCACTTTCAACATAAAATTCAATCAGAAGTCATTTTCTGTCTGTTAATAACATTTATTCCTACAATAAATAGTAAAATCAAGAATTTTGGCAAGTAGTTTAAATTACAATTTTTTTTTTATTATTTATTTAACATTTGTTTACCGGGAAAGTCCGACTTGGAACCAAGCCAATACGTGGGAGGAAACCGGAGCACCTGGAGGAAACCCATAAGAATGCAGGACGGACATGCAGACTCCACACAGAAGGCACTCCAGCTGAGAATCAAACTGGAGAACCTCTTGCTGTGAGCTGACAATGCTACTACTGCACTGTCTGAGGGCAATAATAATAATAACAATAATAATAATAATAATACAAGGACTATAATACAGATATTTGCATAGAGAAAGTCATTTGCAAACTGAAACTGTTAGGCATCTGCTCTTAGCCAATAGTGTTCTCTGTAGTGTACTCCATACTCTGTCCCTCCAGCACATCCTATTCAAGTTGCAAGCCATATTTATGTCCCTAGAACAGGTAGTACATTCTCTGTTGATGCCCTTACTCAAAACTATTTATATAATTCTTATTTTAACCTCATGGAGCAAATATATGCCAACTACGAGTGACGTCTTATGTAACTTCTCATAGCAGTTACAGTGAATAGTCTCTGTTCTTCTTTGCATTCATTAACTTTATTAACGTATGCTGATGACTGTTCAAGTTTTCAAATGTGAAAATACTTGTAAATGTGACTGGACATGTCTGCAAATGGGTAAATATTTCTATCTTTATGTTTTACTTTCAACTGTCATGTCACATAGGAGCATACATGGTGGCCTAAAACAGTTGTATCTAACCAGCCCACCTACCTGGTTAACAAATGGAATGTGTTTATCCTGAAAATTATAGTTGGATGAGTGAGATGTGTTGTCTGAGAAAGCAACACTATGGGTCTCTTACACAGGGTCATCTGGAAACATCATATTTTATTGATAGCCGTGAAAGCCATTTCGTGAACTGAGAATATTTTAAATGGAGTTGGGAGATGATCACTTCTCCTTTTTAATGCTGCTTAAGTAAAGCAGAATTTGACCTAATTGTCAGTTTTTTTCTTTCCACAAAGTGATTTTTCTTCCTTGTAATCTAGCACTAAACACATCACATACAGAAAAAGGCATCATTTAATAATTATTCCATTTCTTTTATGTCTGAACTTATTTCTGCTTGCCTTTCTTTACTGTATTTGTCTCATCATCTGTTACATCATGAAGGCTACTAAGAGTGACAGAGTAATTAGATTAGGTAACTGAAAAAAAAAACAGGGAACCATCAAGAGGTGCTATAATCATACAAATCCAAACAAACCACCTCCAAACTCAATGGAAGTACACAGGAACTTGCCAAACATTAAAATGTATGTATTATAACAGAAAACAATAAAAAGATTATTAGTTAAATATTGATGTTCATCGTGCATACAACTGCAGTCATAACAGATGGGTTCTCCTGCTGTCAGGCGGGTCCTCGATCGGCCGAATTCCAAAGTCTAGGTCTGGCGTCGGTTGTCGCTTCTTCCCTGACATCAGTGCGACAGGGGTATAAAAGAACCAACCGACGCCATTTTCTTCAGTCTTTCTTGCTGCGCAGTGCCCGAAGCAGAAGCAGTTCGCAAGTGCCGGTCGGCCAGCTCCTGAAATTATGAAAATTTTGCAACCGAAGTCTTCTTGAAAGCTAAGTACCCTGTTGGAGAAACTTTTCTTGCCTCAGACCGATGTCAGACAAAGTTAATAATTGTATTTCATGTGGGAAGCAAATACCGCATAAGGATTTTCATTCCCTCTGTATTCCTTGCTTAGGCCCAGACCACGACGTCTCGGTCTGTCGTTTTTGTGCTACATTCAACAAACACACCATTAAGCATTGGGCGGAGTTCGCCCAGCATTATTTTGGCAAAAGATTTAACTATATTATGTCTTCGGATACTCCGACTCCAGTTTTGTCTAAAAAATGCAAAGATAAGGACCGACACACTAGGTCCGCGGCCTCTACCGACACCATGCCAAAGCCGACTACAGGTGGTCCGGTTCTCAGCGAGGTGCCTACGCAGCCCCTGACTACTGACGACACTTCATTGGCGGTGTCTTCTGTGCCCGAGGTCGCAGGCTCCTCGGCCCACACCCTGACTACAGATATCAAAGCCACTCTTGGTGGTGAATCTCAAAATGTAGACAGATCTGCCTCCCCTCAAGGTGTCTTCAGACTTTCCTCTTCTTTTTCCATCAAGGCTTTCACTAAGTCTAAAGCAGCCATGCATTCTAAGAGACAAGCTATCCAGGGCCCTTCTCCAGGCCCCATGCCTAAAAAACAGATGCTTAAAATGGCTGAGGATTTAATTACTCTTATCAGGGGTTCTCAACCCCCCCCCCCCAGACAAAAGGCCCAGAGTGGAGGAAGAATCCCCCTCCTCTGACCAGGCCTCCATTATATCAGAGCACTCTGAACAGGGACATTCTTACTCCCCTGTTGAAGATTCTGACGCAGAGGAGTCCATTCCCTCTGTCTCCCCCCCAGAGGATTACTCATTTGGGGAAACCTTGCATACCTTAAGGGAACACTTCCACTGGGAAGGCCAAGAGTACTCAGATTCCAAGAAAAGGCTTAGGGATTTTCTCTTGCTACCTCAGCACAGGCCTCTGGCTATACCTCCTGTCTTAGACATACTAGATGATGTGTACTCGGAGGCCTGCCTTAACCTGGATTCTTTACCTCCAGCCCCAGTCAAGCCTGACAGGTACTACCGGGTTCCTGACTTGCACCAATTTTTATACTATGCCATGCGGCTGACCCAGAAACTATCTCACAGGGCCCCAAGGGAATTAAGGCCTCCACTGCTAAAAATCCATTACCTTCCGAGAGAGATTCCAGATCCTTAGAAAGGTGGGGAAAAAAGGTATATACCTCTGCCACCTTAACCATGAGGGCATTAAACTGCCAGTTCCATATGCTAAAGTACCAACAGTTTCTGTTATCACAATTGAGAAGTAAAATGTCACAACCTGAACAACCAGACTTGAAGGAGTTGCAGGATTTGATGCATAGTGCAGAGCAAGTGGGTAAACGTACCTTGCAATGTGGTTTTGATGCTCTAGAGGCCTCATGTAGAGCTGCTGTTACAGGATCAGTGATACGTAGACATGCCTGGCTCAAGGAACAAACCTTACCAGACCATGTCAAAGCTAAATTACTAGATGCCCCTCTTCAAAAGGTTGTATTATTTGGTGTTAAAGCTGAGGAGGTATTAAAGAAAATGGAGGAAAAGGCTAAATCAATGCAAACAGTGAAAGATTTTCTACAGGTACAACCTCCACGTTTCAGTAGAAACTGGCCTTCCAAAAATTGGTCCTTTCCAGTCACGGACAGACCCCAAAGAGGTAGATACAGACGCCCGAGGGGCAGAGGGCAATCTCAAGGATCGTTTAGAGGCAGACAATGGCAAGCTCCTACACAAAGAGGTGGTGAGGATAGTTCGCAGCCATTCAGAAAGCAAGCGCAATAACTTCCCCATTTACATGCCAAGCAAGGCTCAAATGGCAGCACCCTTAGGTGGAAAACTGGCATTATTTTCAAAAAATTGGCATATTGTCACAAAAGACAAATGGATCCCGGACATTATAAACAGGGGCTACAGATTCCATTTTCACACCCTTCCAAAAATGAGAGGCATGCCAAACCTGCCACACAATCAAAGGGCAGAGGCACAAAGACAAATTTCAGATCTCATGGACATGAAAGCTATTCAAGAGGTACCTACTCACGAACAAGGTCAAGGTTTTTATTCCAGACTATTCCTGGTACCAAGGAAGGGAAAAGATTGGAGACCTATTTTGGACCTATCCATCCTAAACACATTCTTACTTGTACCAAAATTCAAGATGCTCACTTTACAGCAGCTTCTTCCCATGCTGGGCAAGGAGTCCTGGCTGGTAACATTGGACCTCAAGGAGGCATACCTGCATGTCCCAGTCAGACAAAGTTGCAGAAGATACCTCAGATTTCTTGCAGGTTCAACCCATTATCAATTCTCTGCATTGCCCTTTGGCTTATCTACTGTGCCCAGAGTATTCACGAAATGCCTGGCATCAGTAATTGCCTACTGCAGACTTCAAGGGATACAAATATACCCCTATTTGGACGACTGCCTGATCCAAGCGGACAGCAAACACATACTTCTGAAACATCTGGCTTATGTAATAATGTTGTTGAATTCTCTGGGATACACAGTCAACAAAAAGAAATCAAGGCTAATTCCCTCTCAGAAAATAATATTCCTGGGTGCCAACTTGGACACAAACACCCAGATGGCCTACCTCACACCAGAGAAGCAGGGACAACTAACTCAATACTTCAGAACACTAGCAAATTTCACCAGGCTGACTGCAAGGAAAATCCTGCAGGCTCTGGGATTCATGGCATCTTGCATCCTACTAATCCCATGTGCAAAGCTGCATATGAGGAAGCTTCAATGGTACCTGAAAAACCTATGGTCTCAACACAGCCACAGTTTGGAAACAATAATACCACTAATTCCATGTCTTCAAAAGGAATTTCTGTGGTGGGCTCAAGCATGCCATACAAACACAGGTCTCCCATTCTGCAAGCCTTTATACCCCTGTCGCACTGACGTCAGGGAAGAAGCGACGACAACCGACGCCGGACCTAGACTTTGGAATTCGGCCGACTGAGGACCCGCCTGACGGCAGGAGAACCCATCTGTTATGACTGCAGCTGTATTAGCACTCGAACATCTACATTTATGGTAGGTACAAAACTGTACTTTCTATTGTACGTATTTTAAAATACAAACAGCATTACATTTCTTGATTATTTATTATTTTTTTACACTGCAACACTTACAACTTTTATGTTTGTTTTATTTTTAAAACATGTTTATATATGCTTAGAGATGCAGTAGTCTATATACAATTAGTAACATGGTAACGTGTTAAATTAATTGAACTCATTTTTAGAGAGTTGATTGGTGGGGCATGCTATTTAACTAATTGTGTCAGTTGGTGAAGCAGTTTTGAAAAACTCCAGTTGAGGGTGAAAACGCTTAACTGGTATGTTGTTGTTGTTTTCTGTTGTAATAAATACATTTTAATGTTTGGTAAGTTCCTGTGTACTTCCATCAAGTTCGGAGATGATTTGTTTGGATTTTTAATTAGTTTAGGTCACATATTCCAATAAGAAAACAGTGGCTCTTAAACATTGGCATTTAATTGTGCCCTATCAGTTACAGATTTGTCAGCATCACACCTCCGATAAGTAATGTAGCTTGGAGTCTGAACAAAAGCAAGGCTTTCACACTTATTTTTCAAATGCAAACGAATGAGAAAACATAAGTCAGATTTTTTTCTTATTACAAATTAGTATTTCCCTTTAATCAAACTCTGAAGTGCCAGAAAGAAAATATTTTCATCTTGCTGTTATTATCTGTCAATATTTGATTTTTCCATTTTTTCTACACTATTTTAATGCATGTTTCATCTGGTGTTTTGTTACAGCAATTTTGCATTGTATGCGTTGTTTTATTGTGACAAGTCAGTAAGTTAGGGAAGGAAGAGTAACATCAAAGGCTCTAATTTAAGCTACAGTATTAAATGTGAATGCATCACAAGCCATTTCAGTCCAGGTAACACCTATTAATGACAGGGATCAGATTTCTCGCACTTTTAAACACAGAAGTACAGTTATTACTTTGAAAATAATTAATTCTGCTACATTTTCAAGCCTGTATTTCAGACGTTCCTTAAAATGCTGTTTCAGAGATGGCTACTAAAGAAAATCAAAAGAAGCAAAGTAATTAAAAATGCGGATTGATTTTGACAGTCAAAAGTAGGCAGTAATAGTTCTGTTGTAAGGGGATGGGAGAGAAATCCACAGTAAATGATTATCTTATCATAGGGATTTCCCTCTGTCCTTCTAAAATGACATCAGAAAGACAAAAGCATGGACTGTAAAACAAAATAATTGCTACCCATGGTAGCCTCCTTTCAGGGCATTTTGGGGTACAACAAATTAGAAAATGATAATAATCACTTACTTTGATAGAAACATTAGCAATGCAAAAAAAATTAAAGATATGCTAAAAAACATGTTTCTTAGGTTTAGAGTGCAGGTCTCCTTTAATATATGTTTCACTGTTTTTACTTTTATTTACATATATTTGTCACATATATACTCATACAGCCCTTTTGCTGCACACTTCCTCATGTCAATAATCCCTCTTCCTTTTCTGTTTCTAACTGTTGCCTGGTGGTTCCACTCCCTTTCTTATTCTACCCTCCCCCACTTTGGATGTAAATCCTGCAGTAGTTCATAACTTTATTCTATTCTTCATTCTTTGCCCATCTTCCACTCAGTTTAGCTACTTGCATTCATTTTCTTACTGTAGGAATGAATCTGTGGTGCAGCTGTCATTCTGTGGTCTCATTCCTTGACTTCAGATTTCCCGTTACTATGTTCATCCTATACTGTGAGCACCATTTACAAGTGCATAATTCATCCGAGATTATCCAAGTTCAACTAACTCTGGGAAAGACCACAATCCAGATTGTAGCTTGCTACAAACCCCCCACCATGCCCCAGGATTCCCACTCCTCTTTTCTTTATACACTGGAAAATATTAGGGTACAACCCAACACCCTAATAATGGGTGATTTCAACTACCCCACCATTAACTGGGAAAACTACTTGTGTACCAACTCTTTTGCTCAATGTTTTCTGGAATTCATCAATTCCAATGCCTTGGATCAACTTATCCTCATCCCCACCAGGGACGGCAATATCCTAGACCTGGTCATCACCAACATGGGTGACCGGTGTTCCACACCAGAGGTCAGTTCCTCGTTGGTCAGATCCGACCACAAGCTAATCACCCTAGACATCCACATCCCGCTCCCATCTCCCATTAGGAAAACAACCGTAAAAAAAATCTCCAAAGCCAACTTCATGCTTCTTAAAACAGAAGTGGCAAACTTCACAACACCCATACAGATGGACAATAGAGGTACGACTGCTGAGTCCTACACAAATGCACTTTATACGCACTTACATGAGTGCATGGATTGTGCTATCCCTAACAGAACCAAGATGCTATCCTCCAAAAAAAGGAAGCCAATCTGGTGGTCTTCTGCCGTAAGCAAACTCTACAACAGAAGAAAGAAACTAAATCCAAAAAAGAAGCTAGTTGAGGCCCAGCATGACAATGAGAAGCTGACCGTTTATTCAAATAAAAATGGTAAAAATTATCAAATAAAAGAAACGTTCCAGTAAGCGCTTTCACATTCAAACTGAATGCTTCATCAGACTGTTTCACTCTCCAAAGCCAAGACCACAGCATCCATAGGACCTGACAACATCCCAGGCTGCCTTCTACACAAACTACAGAATGAACTGGCACCCCACCTAAGTACCATGTTCAGTCATAACCTCACCTCAGGCTTTGTACCCATTGAATGGTGCACTGTGAAGCTTATCCCACTCCACAAAGGGGGAGCCATGACAGACCCTGGGAACTACCACCCCATTAGCCTGATGAGCCTGGTCTGCAAGGCCATGGAACGTATCATCATGGAACTCATAAAGACTTTGGAGATCTCCAAACTCTGGACCCCACACAGTTCGGGTTTATAAAAGGCACATCATGTCTCCTAAACATGATAGACTTCTTTGAAGCAGTCATCAAAGCCATAGATGAGAATAAGGTGGTTTACACAGCCTATCAAGATCTCACCAAAGCTCAACACCATCCCCCACTCTGGAATTATAGATAAATTCACTAAACTAGGTATAAATCTCTATGTCACAAGATGGGTTGCCAACTGGCTTACTGACAGAACCCACACTGTGAAAGTAGCAGACTCCAAATCAGACTTCAGACCAGTGACAAGTGGAGTACCACAGGGTTCAGTCCTGGGTCCTCTCCGATTTGGTATCTACTTCTCTGAAGTACAGGCCAACACAGAGGGTCTTTGGCTAACTAAGTTCGCAAATGACTGCAAACTAGGAGCCATAATCAAAACTCCTAACGATGTGGACATCCTACAAAAGGGCCTCACTGAGACAGATGCCTGGTGTCAAAGCCATGGCCTCAAGCTCAATGCCAAAAAGTGCATTGTCATCCCCTTTGATAAAAACTCTGTACCCATGAACTACCACATAGGCAGTAGTCTACTTAATACCGAAAGTGTGATAAGAGAGCTTGGGAGACAGGTGGACAGTAGTCTCTCCTTTGATAATCACATCACCACAGTGTTCAGGAAATCCTTCCACATGGCACACCTCATCACAAAAGGTTTCTCATCCAGAGAAAAAAAGAGGTTATTGTTCCTCTCTACTCATCACTCATTAGACCCATTATAGAGTACAACACCCCTTTTGGTATGTACCTCACAAGACATCTACAACGTCTGGAAAGGCCGCAGAAATACCTCACATGGAGGATTACTGGCCATAAACAGATGCCCTACGCAGACCGTCTCAAAAAAACTCCAGCTTTACTCCGTCGCATATCACCTACTCCGAGGCGATCTCTGCCTAACATACAAAGCTATGTCAAACCCAGAGCTTTTGGACATGCTCCACTTAAAGAAATCCCAATCCCTCTGAGCTACACGCTCTAGGGACCTAAATCTTGTCACCACATAAACAGAACATGCTGGAGGGATAGATTCCTGTCCCAGAGACTTCCCATACTCTGGAACAGACTACCCATCTATGTCAAACAGAGCTCCTCATTAGCACTCTTCAAGAAAAATCTTGATGATTGGATGGGTAATAGGAAATTCACCCCGGGGATCACTTCTGTGGCTCTACTTGATAGGGGCACAGGAAAATAATTTTCTTGGGTGGCGAAAGCCAGGATACCTTTTTGGCTAGGCTTGTATAGGCCCTAGGGCCAGTAGCCTACTTACCTACCTATGAACCTATGGAGTTCCTTTGTTATCTGTGAACCTACTTATCCACGCCTCCACATGTGGAAATTCCAATTTTATCTCTCCCTCCTGTCTAATTATGTTTTCCTAGACATTTCTTGCCTTGCTTCAAAAACATTTTTCTCATTTGCGCACTCAAAATATATACATCATCCTTGTTCATGTCTTTCGACACCTCCAGCATGTATTGGGTGCTTTTCTGCATTGTACTTTCATCCTTTTGTCACTTGGGAACCATCTGTAGATGATTCTCAGGGAATGAAAAAACTGAAGCCAACCACCCTTTCAGCCGATCTTCTGCCGGCTGAATACCTGCAAATTGCTGCAGATGTCGTAACAGAACCATAACCGAGGCCTCAATCCCCTCAATTTGGAAAATATCCTATGTTATTCCACTACACAAAGGAGGTTCATCCACAGAACTATCCAACTATAGACCTATAGCCATACTATCACCACTTGCCAAAATTATGGAAAAGTGCATGCACAACCAAATTATGGAAAAGTGCATGCACAACCAACTAATGCTCTATCTAACCCAAAATAAACTACTCACAGACTCTCAACATGGATTCAGACCCCATCATAGTACAACCACTGCCCTCCTCTCTTTTACTGAAAACATGAATCTTAACCGGAATAATAAAAAAATATCCTCCGCTCTCTTCCTGGACCTATCGAAAGCCTTCGATATGGTAAACCATCAGTTACTTCTATATACTTTAAAAACCCTGTATCTAGATACTCCAGCCCTTGACTGGTTTCAAGCTTACCTCATTGGGAGACAACAAGCAGTAATGTGGCAAAACAAGCTCTCCTGCCTACTACCAAATACCATAGGAGTTCCTCAAGGTTCCATATTGGGACCTCTCCTCTTTTCAGTCTTCATAAACGACATCCAAACAGTCATCCCTGAAGCCACCTGCATTCAATATGCAGATGACTCTACTATAATATGTTCCAATGCCTCTCTTGCAAATCTACTAACTACCACCCAACATAGCTTCACCAAAGTCGAAAACTGGCTTGCCAACCATCTCCTGATCTTAAATCCAAACAAAACCAAGTTACTTCTCTTCTACCCAACCAATAGATCTCCGACTGAAAACTTCACTATAAAATCCAATAATGGGACCATCATCTCCCCAGACACCTATACAAAGCTATTAGGAGTAAACATTGACAATAAACTCAGATTTGCTATACATATCAACCAAGCCATTAAGTCAGTCAACAAGAAACTTGGGACCCTATATAGAATTAAAGCCTTCCTTACCCTGAATGCCAGGGCAGCCACAGCCCATTCACACCTTCTCTCTACCCTACTATATGCCTCTCCTGTCCTCACTCACCTTAACAAATCTGATCTGGCCAAGCTCTCATCCTGCTATAATCACATTGCCAGGTTCGTTACAGGCCTACCCTACAGAACACACCACTGTACTAACCTGAAAAAGCTTGGATGGATAGAATTCCCACACCTTCTTCACCAGTCCCAACTCATAGAGGCCTTCAAAATCCTTAAACAACCTGAGAATACCCCAGCACTAAAAAACTTAATGACTCCCTACTCCAATCTAAGCTGCCTTCGCTCAGCAAACATACTCCTTGTCCAAACAACTAAATCTCTCAACCTAGGTGGTGACGCGCTATTTGCCAACACCACTGGTAAAATATGGAACTCTCTCCCAAATAACATCACACTTGCAACTTCTCTAAGTCAATTCAAAAATAGTCTAAAACTCCACTTCAAGTCACACTGGCTATGTCCTTACTCAAACCCAGACTAGCTCTGTGCCATTTACTAAAACATAAACAACTAGCTAAGATGATAAGTACTTTGTATACTGTGATAAAGAAATATGTATCCTGTCTAACTCTATGTCATTATACTGCCTATCGTCCTTGCTAATATGTTAATAATGTTACATTTGTAGTAATCTCAGAAATAGTAATGGCAGTCTTGTACTTGTATGTAAATAGCCTATGTTTTTGTTAAGTTCTTTCAGCTCATTTACTGTACCTAATTATCAATGTAACTCTGGAGCTTTTCTCCCCGGGCCTCCGCTGAAAAAGGACATGTATCCAGTCGGACCATCCCGGTTAACAAATGTAAAATAAAAATAAATAAATGATATCATATCTCATGTAGCCATTTTGCTCTCAGTATCACTATCCACATCCTTTTCCATGTTCCTTTCCCTGCCCTCCAACCTTCTTTTTTCTCCCATGCCTTCCCAAATCTTCTGTTGTACAGCAGTGTCTTCTTTGTACCGTAATCTAGTATTTGTACTTGTATCTGTTGGCTTTAATCTCTTCCATTCTCCACATGGCTGGTCTGTGCTCTTGCCTTTACCCTATTCTGTTGTTCTTTTCCTCTTTACCTCCTTTCATTTCATCCATATCTCCCTTAGTACCATATGGGCCCACCATTGTTCTTTAGGCAGTCCTGTATTCTCTTTCCAGATTTTCAGGTGTTTAGATGGATTCTTGCCCTTCTCATTGTTTTATCAAGTCTGCCCTTTATATATTCCACATTGCTTCAAGATCTCAATATGCCTCTGCCCTATGCTTGTCCTCACCCATGATAGTTCTTTGCCTTTTCCCCTCTCACCATCTCATCCTTTATCACCTACATATGACTCACTATTTACTTCCCCAGATTCTGCCCTCTGTCCCTCATACCCTTTATTTGTTGGAAACCCATCTGTCCAGAATTTGTATTTCTTCTATTTTTTTTCACGATCCTTTCCCTCTGTATAAGAACATGTTTAATTTATTGGTCTGGACAAAATCATTTTGCATAAATGTAATTACCTCATGTGCTTGCCTTAATAAACCTGTCTACCCCTCCCCCCACCAGTACTTAATGATATTCTCATACTTCTGTTGTACTGTTCATTCCCATATAGCTTATTCACCTCTGGTCACGGTGTTACTTTGAAATCACCACATCATTTCTCACTATTTTTTCTACTTTTGTTCCCATACTTTGGAAACATAGATGAACAACTCCCCATCACCTGTAACTGGAAGACAGCTTTTCTCTATTGTCCATCTCTCCCCCCAGTGTCCTACCTTAACAGATTATCTTTTCCCTTCTTTTTTCTCCACTCTTTCCAAGGCTACCTGCATCCTTTTCCCCAATTTAATATTGCTACTTCTGCTTTGCCATCACATTTCCCCTGTACCTATAGATGTTCTTCATCTCACATTGCTGCAGTCCTAACACTTGGGTAGTCCGCTGTCCCTCGGTCGGCCCGAATATCAGAGTATAAGGCTGACGTCGGTCAAGGCGCATTTGACTGACATCAGAACGTCAGGGTACAAATGCGCATGACCGACGTCATATCCTCAGTCTTTTTTGCCGCATGGTCCGATGCAGAAGCAGTGTTGCAAGTGCCGTTCGGCGTTCTGAAATTTTTCGAATTCGGAGTTTCAGACCGAAGTCAGAGTTGGTTAAGTACCCCGTTGGGGAATATTTTGTTTTTTTCTTGCCTCAGTGGTTTACCGGATGTCAGAAAAAGTGAATAACTGTATTTCTTGTGGGAAACAGATAACGCATAGGGATTACCATAATTTGTGTATACCTTGTTTGGGACCTGAGCACGACGTTGTTGGGTGTCACTTTTGTGCTAGGTTCAATAAACGCACTATAAAGCGTAGGTTGGATTGTGCCAGGTTGGTCTTTGGGAAGCGGTGCAATTACAATATGCCGTCGGATGCTCCGGCGCCGGCTTCCTCAAAGAAGCGCAAGGACAAGGCAGTTAAACCTAGGTTAGAGGAGTCGTCCGAACCGGACGCCGGTTCTTTAGAGGCGTCAGTGGAACCGGTGGTTCCGACGGAGGCCTCTCTGGAGTCCCAGGGAGAAACTGTGTTTTTACAGGATGTGGCCTCCCAGGAGGCAGGTCAGGCTGTAGGGGCTTCTCAGGTAACTGTACTGCCCTCCCTTCCTAAGGTGTCTAGGCCCTCTCTTTCTGCTTCCAAGGCTTCTCCTAGAGGCAGGTCTAGTTTTGCTTCTGTGGGTGTCACTCCTAGTTCTTCAGGTTCAGTGCCCAAGAAGTACATGCTTAAAATGGCAGAAGATTTAATTACTTTGATTAGAGGCTCTATGCCCCCTCCTGATAAGAGGCCTAGGATGGAACCTGTGTTGGGGGATTATGAGCAGGCTTCGGATGTGTCTGAGTCTTCGGCTGAGGACTTGCAGGAGTATTCTCATTATTCTGATTCTGATGTGGATGATTCTACTCCTTCTGCTTCTCCTCCTGAGGATTTTTCTTTTTCAGAGACCCTTCACTCCATGAGAGAGCATTTTAAATGGGAAGGTCAGGATTTCTCTGATTCCAGGAAAAGGCTTAGGGAATTTTGTTTTACCCCAGCATAGGCCTTTAGCTATACCTCCTGTTCTGAATGTGGTGGAAGATGTGTTTGCAGAGGCTTCTCTTAATCCTGATTCTTTGCCTCCTGCTCCTGTTAAACCAGATAGGTATTACAGGGTGCCTGAAGCTCATAAGTATCTTTTTAAGAGTCCTAGGACAGACCCAGAAACTGTTAGCCAGGGGCCTAAGGGTGTTAAGGCTTCTGTTGTCAAGAATCCAGTTCCGGCAGATAGAGGCCAGGGCCTTGGATAGGTGGGGAAAGAAAGTTTATACTTCTTCCACTTTAGCCATGAGAGCTTTGAATTGCCAGTTTCACATGTTGAAATATCAAAATTATCTCCTTTCACAGTTGAAATCTAAGGTTGATGCTCTGGCGGAAGGTATTGATTGTAAAGAGTTACAAGATTTAGTGCATGTTTCTGAACAGGTGGGTAAGCATTCTTTGCAATGTGGTTTTGATGCTGTTCAGGCCTCGTCTAGGATGGCTGCCACTGGGTCAGTTCTTCGCAGGCATGCCTGGCTGAAGGATCAAAATTTATCTGACCTTGTTAAAACTAGGATTTTGGATGCCCCTTTGCAATCTGATGTCTTGTTTGGTTCTCCTGTTGAGGCAGTTTTAAAGAAAATGGAAGACAAGGCTAAGTCTATGCAGACTGTTAAAGATTTTTTGCAGGTTCAGCCTCCAAAGTTTAGTAGAAATTGGCCTACTAAAGGGTGGACGTATCCTTCTTATGATTCCCAGTCTAGGGGTAGATCTAGACGTGGCAGGGGCAGAGGTCAGGGCTCTTTCAGGCCTAGAACAGGGAGTTCTCCTGCACAGTCTTCGGGTGAGGGCAGGGGTCAGTCCTTTCTTAAACAGACCCAATGACCTACCCTTTCAGCTGCCAGAACCTTCTCGCCTGGCAGCACCTTTGGGAGGAAGGTTGGCACTTTTCAAAGAAATTTGGAGTTTGATTACCCAAGACAGATAGGTACTGGATATCATACATCACGGTTACAGGTTTTATTCACTTATCTGGACATTCCCAAGTTCAAAATGTTGACGTTACAACAGCTTTTACCTCTACTGGGCAAGGATCACTGGATGGTAACTTTGGATCTCAAGGAGGCTTACCTTCATGTTCCTATCAGGCTAAGTTGCAGGAAATATCTGCGTTTTCGGACTGGGACTTCTCACTATCAGTTCTCTGCATTGCCCTTTGGCTTATCTACTGCGCCCAGAGTATTTACGAAAGTTCTGGCTCCAGTGATAGCTTTCTTCAGGCTAAAAGGAATACAAATCTATCCTTATTTGGACGATTGCCTGATTCTGGCTCAAGGAAGGGACGAGCTTCTTCGTCATTTGGAATATGTGATAGCAGTGCTAAGATGCCTGGGGTATTCTGTGAACGAAATAAAGTCCAGTCTAGTACCCTCTCAAGACATGTGCTTTCTGGGTGTAAGACTGAATACAGCATCCCAGATGGCCTTTCTAACCCCGGACAAACAAAAGAATCTTTCCCTTTACTTCCATCATCTATCTCTTCAGTCCGGGCTGACTGCAAGGACAGTCCTTCAAGCCTTAGGGTTCATGGCATCTTGTATTCTGGTGCTTCCCAATGCCAAACTGCATATGAGGAAGTTGCAATGGTATCTCAAAATGTATGGACACAGCACTGCCAGCATCTGGACACTGTCATTCAAATAATACCTTGCATTCAAAAGGAATTTTTGTGGTGGGCTCAGGAATGTCACCTAAACAAGGGACTCTCTGTGACCCGGCCAGAGGCGAGTCAAATTTTAACGACAGATGCCTCAGACAAAGCTTGGGGAGCTCATCTAAACGGAAAGTGGATACAAGACAAGTGGCCTGTCAGACTACAGCATCTACATATCAACTTGAAGGAGATGTTAGCAGTCCAGTTTGCATTAATAGCTTTCAAGGATTTACTTCTTCCAGGGCAGGTGTTGATTCTAACAGACAACACAACTGTCATGTGGTACATCAACAAGCAAGGGGAACACATTCTTATCCTCTATGCAGGCAAGCAGTGATTTTGTGGGAGACTGCTCTCAGTTTACAACTAAGTCTTCAGGCAAGGTTTCTGCGGAGCACAGAACTCCTTAGCAGATGTGTTAAGCAGACAAATCATGGATCCCCACGAGTGGAAACTGGATCTTCATGTATTTCAGAAATTGACAGTGTCCTGGGGAACTCCAGACATAGATCTGTTCGCTTCTCCACTAAACCACCAGCTGCCAAAGTTTTGCACAAAGCGGTTTCATCCCACAGCTTGGAAAGTGGATGCTCTTTCTTTCAGTTGGAAAAATCTTCATGTGTATGCCTTTCCACCTCTGCCTCTCCTCCCAAAGGTACTTCTAAAGGTCAGACAGGACAAGCCAAGGATGATTTTGATAGCTCCAGATTGGCCTCGACAGCACTGGTACCCATTACTGAGAAGTCTAGTACAGAAGCCTCCATGGCCTTTGCCTTTGATTCCACATCTGTTGTCCCAGGAGGACAGTCATTTGCTCAATGTCAAACTTCACTCTCTTCACCTAACAGCATGGCATATTCTGTTTTAAACCATAGAGAGTCTCAACTTCCACAACAAGTTTTGAATGTGATTTTGGAAGCTAGAAGGCCTAGTACAAGGAAAGTGTACGCAGATAAATGGAAGAGATTTTTGTTTTGGAGTGCAGTAAAGGATTTGGATGTTTCTGAGCCTGATTTAAGTGTGGCTCTTCAATATCTTACTGAGTTATTGAACAAAGGTTTGTCCTTCTCTTCTATTAAGATTCATGCTGCAGCAATTTCAGCTCTCTACGACTGTGACCCACCATTGTTTTCTCATCCTTTGTTCAAGCAATTTCTTAGAGGGGCAAAGAATATAAGACCCCCACGAAGGGCTCCTACTCCTGCTTGGGATCTCCATTTTGTGTTGGAGAAACTCACTCTACAACCTTTTGAGCCTGCAGCTACTGCTGAGTTGAAATATTTGTCATGGAAGACTGCTTTTTTGTTGGCCATTACCTCTGCAAGAAGGGTTTCTGAATTGCAGGCCCTTATGGCAGTTGAGCCTTTCTTGATTTTCCATAAGGATAGGGTATCTTTACGTACTAATCCTTCCTTTATGCCTAAAGTGGTTTCTAGTGTGGCTTTAAACCAAACTATTCATTTGCCTACTTTTTATGCAAATCCCCAAACTAAAGGGGAAAAGATTTTGCACACTTTAGATGTACACAGGCAGTTGCGATATTATTTGGACAGAACTAAAGGGTTCAGACAATCTCAGCAGTTATTAGTTTCTTTTGCTTTGTGCTCTCAGGGCAAGCCGTGTCAAAACAAACTATTTCTAAGTGGATTGGATTTTGCATTGCTTTCTGTTATTCCCATCATGGCAAAGAGATTCCAGCTGGGATTAGGCCTCATTCCACTAGGGCTACTGCCACTTCAACAGCTTTTTGAGGGGGTGGCTACTAAGGATATTTTGGAGGCAGCCACTTGGAGTTCAGTGCATACCTTCTCTAGGCATTACCACCTTCCACTGTACTCTAAATCCAGGGCTGGTTTTGCCACTGCTGTGTTGCAGGGCATTTTGGCAGCTCCTGCTTCATTATAGTTTAGCCATCCTCCCTTACCTCTGCTTTGGGATTCTACCCAAGTGTTAGGACTGCAGCAATGTGAGATGAAGAACATAGTACAGTTTTGTACCTACCATAAATGTAGATGTTCGAAGATCCACATTGCTGCAGTCCATTTACCCTCCCTCCTTCCCCTCTGTAGTTTGAGGTGGTTGTGTGGGTTGGGTTATCCATCTGAGGTATAATGGTATAATTGTATAATTGTATATATTGTATATATTGTACATATTTTTGGTGTTAGGCTGGTTGGTTGTTTAGTTGTTGTCTATGGGTTTTGACCTTTCTTTTTAGGGTCTTCTGACATCTGGGGCAAGAAAAGACTGAGGATATGACGTCGGTCATGCGCATTTGTACCCTGACGTTCTGATGTCAGTCAAATGCGCCTTGACCAACGTCAGCCTTATACTCTGATATTCGGGCCGACCGAGGGACAGCGGACTACCCAAGTGTTAGGACTGCAGCAATGTGGATCTTCGAACATCTACATTTATGGTAGGTACAAAACTGTACTTTTCATGTCTTGTGGGAGTGTTAATTCACAGTTGTATCTTTTTAGCTTCTCATGTATTTCCTCTCGATGGGGTAAGTACACACTGCCAAGTTCTGTATCACCTTGGCAGTTGTCCCCATTCTTTTACTTCTCT
Organism: Protopterus annectens; assembly: GCF_019279795.1. Classification (NCBI taxonomy): domain Eukaryota; kingdom Metazoa; phylum Chordata; order Ceratodontiformes; family Protopteridae; genus Protopterus; species Protopterus annectens. The sequence continues at coordinate 392,965,474 of NC_056730.1, read as the reverse complement.
CTTCTCTCTCTCTGTCCTTGTGCCATCCCTAGTGACTTCCCTATGACCAGGTTTTCTCTCCAAGCAAAGACATGTGCCTTTTGTTTTTTGTTTGTACTTATACCCCCTCCCTTACTTGTTGTGAATTTGGTAGGCTTGGACTTCTCTATGGCTGGATCTGCCTTTCTATGCACATACATTTGTAGCATTTCCCCCTTTCTACATGTATGTGTGTGCTCTCCTTTGCCCTCTTTATCAGTTGCCACCATTACATCTATCACTTCCTCCTGTGTGTGGCCTATGTACTGCTTTGCCCACTGTTTCTGTCTAATACAGATCAGCTGAACACACTACTGGTGTTTACATCAATATTTTCATATTCACTGCATGCATATAGACTTGCATTTAGAAAACAGTTAAATTGGATTTACCCTCCCCTTTTCAGTTCAAGGAGCCTCCTTTGGAGTTCTCTCCGGAGTCAATAAGTGTTGATTTGTCTACAGCATGTTTAGAATACAGCTAATTTACCTGTGAGGTTTTTATCTGTCTCTTTTCACCTTTGAATGTTATTTAGATTTCTGTAGATACCTTGCCAGCCATTGTTTTCCTTCTTTCTGTTCTGCTTTTGTTCTCCTTATCCTCTGTTCTGTTGAATTTTGCCAGCCCTTTAGCTCTCCAGTGATATTAATAATGGTATGTTGATCTTTCCAAAGTTGTATCCATCAAGTCAGTTCTCCAGTAGTTTCTTCTGTTTCCACTCCTTTGTATGCAATCCTCTTGCTCTTCCTTGCCTAACAATGAAGTTTTAATACACTTCTTATATGCCAATACAGGTCACTGTTCATCTCCTTCCTTTTCCTTACATGAATATACACACACACACACACATAAACACACACACACACACATACACATACACACACACAGGGGTGTAGCTAGGATTTTCAAATTTGTACTGACAGCTCTCAAACTGCTACCCCCCTCCTCAGCCAAGCTACGGCCATTCTCGTAATTCACGGTTCGCTCCTTTAGTGTCGATGAAGAGGCATTCGCTGTAATGCCTCTTCAGTAATATAATATAAATTCACTCAAACTCGGTTCCTTGAATTGAAAATTAACCTGAAATGTCAGTTCTTTGAAAAATGCAGCATGGTAGTTGGGGTAGAGACTTTATGCTTTTGTTTTCTGTAACTAAGGTACAGGTTTTGAGCTTGAGTAAATTACTAACCACCTGCTACCACTAACTAGGATGTTTCATTCACACACACACCCCTACCTACCTCTTAGTGCAAGAAATATGGACAAAGCCTAAAATAAACAGGGACAGATATTAAATAATGTTCTCGTGAACTTAGAAAGTTGCTAGAATAACAGGATTTGTGCTAGTATGAATTTTTCTAAAGGACATGAAGTCTGAAGCTCAAATGTCTGTCATTATTTAGCAATTTCAGCCTTCAATGATTTTCTAGAAAATCACAAAATTTATGAGGAACACACAAAAAATATGGTGCAAAAATCTGGACATTCTGAAAAATTTGGACAGTTGAGAGGTATGCTACCCACCACACACACACACACACACACACACACACACACACACACACACACAACCTCTTACAGCGACAAACTCATAAATAAAACTGAGGCAAAGGCCCAAAAATAAGGACATTTTTTTTTAAATATTGCTCTTATAAACTTAGAAAGATAATAGAATAGTAGTATGTCTTGCATCAGTACGAATTTTCTGAAAGGTATGAAATCTGAAACTGAAATGTCTGCATTATTTTCTAACTTAAGTCTTTAGCAATTTGTCACTAATTTGCCAGAAAACTGCAATTTTATGAAAAACAGACCAAAAATGTGATGCAAAAATATAAAATTGCCAGACAATACAGCTGGGAACCTGTCAAAGGAGGGACACCATTTTAATATGAGCACAGTTAACTTAGAGCAGCTGACAAAATTAGAGAATCTACATGCATTTCTGAAATAAAAGTAATGTATAACTCTGATCATTACAGCTATTTATAAAAGTAAAGTTAAACCCTCTATGTTTTCTTCCAAAATTGATATTTTGTGGAGGGATCATTAGGGGAAGAGCAACATTGTGAGCCAAAATCAGGGACAGTTGAGGTTTGGCTGTGCCTAATTCTATAAAGCAATTTTCGTGTACCTCTCAACCTGTTAATGCAATAAATCTGGACAAGGCCAACTATATTGAGGGAACATATAAACAGTACTAAAAATTGCTCTTGTATAAACTGGGACAGTTGATAGAACAGGTCTTATTTTAGCATGCATTTTTCTGAAGGTTCTAAAGTCTGAAACTAGTGTGTCATTATTTAGTGACTTAATTCCTAAATCATTTGCCAGAAAACCACAAATTGAGGAACAAACCAAAAATAAGAAGCAAAAATCTATTCATTCTTTGAAAATCTGGACAGTTGGGAGGTATAGTTCAGCTGGGGCTGTCTGTTTGCCGCCCTTCCCCTCACAAAACCATGGTCGAATGGAGCCTCCCCCTGCAGCCATTCCAATGATCCATTACTTTGCTATTTCACTCCATTTAACATAAACACTAATGTGCATACTGATTTACTTCTATGATGATTTGAACTTCATTTGAAAGTTTTATTTTGCATTTTACAGCACAAACACTAAGACATCTGCTAAACAAACTTGGCATTAAAACTTCTCTGGCCTTGAAACTCACATTCATTAAAACAACATTAAAACCCACATTCAAAGAAAAATACATTTTACCCGTGGCAGATAAAAATTAATTCTGGGCTGCTTTTAAATCATAGGCCCCTTGCATATGAAACATACATGTGCTCTTTGATGCACCTTCCTATTGCTTTGAACATTTTTCCAGTAAACAATGAAACAAAACTGCCCAATTCAGAACATTTCCATCATAAAAGTCTAGTCAAACTTCTACAGTCCACCATTATCAGTAAATAATATGCACAATCTCTGAAGTAGTAAAAAAAGTAATCTAAATAATTCCACGTTAAATAAATCTAATGAAGAGGTTGCTGCTAGCAATCACCTTTATATTTCATGACTTCAAGGAATATAGTGTCTGATGCCCCTGAGGAATAAATTGCCTAAATTACATTAATAATAAGCTAGTAATATTGCAATAGGAAATGGATGGCAAACTGATAACAGGCTCATAGTTAGTGTCTTAACTTTCAGTACAGCAGCATTCACCCCTTATGGGAGTAGAACCAACAACCTTCTTCATTAAAAGCAAGCACACAACATTTTGTGCTACTAGCAATGTGAGCTGACTTAGCCTAATCAGCACTAAACTTCTCTTAGTTCCCCTGCAGCTCTCAGTTCCTTGTAAAATCTACGCAATACTCAACTACATCTCAACTTCGCAGCACAAGAAGTCTGGAAAAAGCCAAATTTATTGGGGTGGATCAAAAGGGCAAAAAACAGGAACACATTAAACATTGCTTGTATAATCTTGGAAAGCTGCTAGAATAAAATGCTGTGTTACCATCATACATTTTACTGCCAAGGTCACTGTGCAAAATAGTCAGAACAACATACCACTATGCCAAATCACCTGCTTTGTGAAAGAGAGGAAGACAAACTTAAATGGCTATCATTTAATGAATTCAGTTTTCACCATAGCTGTCAACCTCTTAGCACAAAACACCTGGACAAACCCAGTAATGAGGGAATACAGCCCTCAAACATATTCAGTGAATTCAGTTCTTGCCATAGCTGTCAACCTTAGCACAAAAAACCTGGACAAAGCCAATAACAGGGTATTACAGTCCCAAAAATAAGGACAAATTTCAAATAGTCATAAACTTAAAAAAATTGCTATAAAAAAGGTTGTGTTAGTATATATTTATTGCTAGAATAAAAAGTTGTTTTACTGCCACAAACACAGGGATAAGATGCAGACTCCACACAGAAGGCACCCCAGCCAAGAATCAAACCAGAAAACCTACAGCTGTGAGGCAACAATACTGCCACTGCACCATCAAATATGTAAGGAAGTAAACATTCAGAAACCTGAAGTCTGAAATTTAAATGCCTGTCAATTTGTTAATCAGGACAGTCTCACTTGGAACAAAAAAAAAAACACAATTCTCAGCAGAGGCCCAGGAAAAAATAATGCAGACATGTCTTTGTAACATGGGAGGACACAAAGCAACACAAACACAGGGAGAAGATACAGACCCCCCCCCCCCACCACCACACACAAAGAAGGCACCCCAGCCAAGAACCAAACCCAAGAACCTACAGCTGTGAGGCATCAATGCTACGTTGCTACCACTGCACCATCAAATTTCAAGCATTGCAATATTTAAAAACCACAGATACATACAGATATTGATCAGATCAAATATGAGGCAAAAATCTGCAATTTTTTTACAAATGGTGGTGGGTAGGGAATTCAGGTCTTTAACACCTGCATACAAGGTACAGGATTCAAGCCTGAGGTATTCCCTACCACACCACCATGAGTAATCACACCAGTACAACATCCCACCTGGGGCACACACACACACACACACACACACACACACACACACACACACACACACACACACACTTACACACTTTTAATTCACTCTCTTACTTGTATTGCTAACAACAAATGGTTTTGTAGCATGTCCAAAACCACATGCATGATCTTTCGTGCCAAATCTTAGCTATAGAAAGTTACTAAATCTGTGCACATCACTAAACAACAGAACAATTTAAATACATTAATTAAAAATGTCACGTCCTTCAGATGTCTAGTAATCTGGCTAGACACATTCCTCTTCCCTTAGATTCACCTGGAAGAACCTAGAAAAAAAAGAAATACCCTCCCATTTGGGCAAATTAAATTTCCCCCTTTATCTCCTATGCAGCCAAATCCATCACTGGTAAAATTGTCCTTCTTTCACAGCTACAATATGATCTATTACTTGTTGCTGCTGCCTCTAAAAAGAACGAACACACTTTATAAAGCATCTCAAATAAAATATATACATTCATCACTCCCCCCCCCCTTTAGACACAATCACCACTGTCTAACAATAGAAAAACAAAATGGCTCAAAGACAGACACAGAGTAGACCTTTTTCTTGCCCCTCAGCCTGTCGGCTGCTAAACTCTCTCCCCAGAAAGATTATCCTACATTCTGAGAAGCCAAAAACCACAATGATCTGTATTTAGACCTATACTTCAGAACCAAACTTCACTGCACAAAAAACAATTTCTCTAGGCAGTGAACACTAGGAATCTCTTCCACCACATCTCAAGAGAAATTACATACCATCCAACATGTTGCAGTTAAAATCATACCTAATAAACCGATCCAGATGTTAAGTGCCTTGATTTAATTTGCATCATGTAAAACCACTTCTATTGATAGCATAGTCTACTACGTTCTGTCCTGCAGTAGGTTTTTAACTCCCACTCTGTTTTAAAATAAATTCATTGGCACCCAATAGATTAAGCTGTGCATGTGTCATTTTGTTTTGACTTCAGTTGGTGTTGGTGCTCCTGGCTAATACTTGAAATGTTACATGTTCTAGTACATAAGGTAACTGAGGCATTGCAACATCTGTAACTAGACCTCTCAAACGTTTAATCAACAGCTTCATATGCACCAGCTTTACCCCAAAGTGTATTCTGGTCATCCCCAATAGCTCATTGAGTGCCTTCAGACTGGAGGAGCTAATCCTCTGGCACTATGTTGTAATATTTAATGTCAAGTCCAATAAATACACAACATACTGAGCTGGTAATGAAATCAAATTACAAATGGTAATGCACTGATAAGTAAGGAGATATTTCCAAGAACTGTAATTACAGTGCAATCAGAGAATTGCTTCATACCTGTTCATCTACAAGGTACACTCGTTAACAAACGCATCATTCAAGCTGAATTAAATTTAGAGAGACAAACTGTTAACATTCTATAAAATATTCATTCTATTCACACAAAGTTCCCAGTATAGGCTCATACAGTACATTAATTTATAATAAGTCCCACTCACCAGGCTAAACAAGGATGCTACCTCCCGCTCAGAAAGCATTTGGAGCTCCACTCCATTCCGACTGGCTGCCTAAAGCGCGCTGACGTCATCGTGCAGTAAAGCGCGAAAATAAAGAGGATTTAAAACGAGCGCGAAAATAACGAAAATTTAAAATGCTACCCCCCCTTCTACATAAGTTGTACTGAAATCAGTACAATGCGTATGCCTCCCGACATCCCTGCACACACACACACACACACACACACACACACACACACACACACACACACACACGCATACACATACACATACACACACACATACATATACACACACACACACACACACACACACACACACACACACACACACACACACACACACAGACAGACACATGCACACGCACGCACACACACACTCACACAGACATACACACACACTACACTGCCATATGTATTGAATAGTCATCAAACACTTTTACACTGATTATATTGTATTATATGTTCATTGTAAAAAAATATATTTTTACTTCTTTTGCCTTTTTTTTTTTATGCCTTTTGTGCAGAATGTTACTTACCTGGTTAACAGATGTAGAAATAAAATAAAATATATATACTGTTGTACATTTGCTGTTGTCATTTGACCAATACATGACTGAAAAATAGTCAGTTTGATTTTGGGATAGTGAGGTAGTAATGTTGATTGTGAAGACTGAGGTGAACAAATCTGACAATTTAGTTTTTTGTCTTTTATAACCATATGAGACTAGTATGGGTGGTTATTATGGAAGGCCATTTTCTAGTTATGATAGTAGTACATCTAGGGCAGTAGTTTATCCAGCATGTAATGTGAGAAGATGAGATATTTTATGTGCCACTCAGTGTTGAGTGAAGACTTTGAGGAGGGAAAGCAAGGATTTGGTCAAGTGTTATCCCTAAGTATTTTTGTGACATGACTACTGGTAAAGGAGAGATCCTTTGGGTCGGTTACATGCAGTACAGGAATGTTAGCAAGTCCCTTTACTAATGGTGTTTCTTCACGTTTTAGTGTTAACTTGTTAGCAAGCAAACAGTTCCAGCTTACTTCCAAACTCTGTAGAGTATTGTGAAGCTTAACAACAGTGCTGGCTGTCCTAGAAATGATAATATCTGCATCATAAAACATGCAGTTTAGCAGATGTAGATTCCAGGTCACGTCATTAAGAAAGAGGGAAAAGGTGTGTGTGGGGGTGCAAGTAGTCTGCAACAGTTTAGGGTTGGGAGTTTTTGCCACTGGAATTATTGTGATGTGTTCAAGGAAACTGGATATTAGCTTTGTTGTGAGAGTGAGACTGAAAGTAATGTGCTAATGAAGATGAAAGCAATTTGCATCCAAGTTTTAAAATATTAGAGTAAGTTGTCTATCTGGTACAATGTTCAGCGAGTGGAATATTGTTAGGTGAGTCTTTGACCTGTTTCCTAAAAATGGCTAAGAAGTCGACAGGGAGATAGTCTAAAGCAGAATGTAGTGGTTGAATGAAGGTTGGTGATGTTATTTGAAAGGATTAATCAGAAGGCTTGGGTAGGTTAGAAATATTGGTCATTATGGCTTATAGGCTGTTTGGTGGGATGGGCCTTCGGTTTGTTTATTTGTGAAGTAACACGTTCTTGCTATGGTATTTATAGTGTTCCAAAAAATCCTTAGGCTTGCTAATTATTTATTTATTAGATTTTTGGGAGTGTTCTACCTTAGGCTGCTGTGGCAGTTCTGGTGTTGATTCTAGTATTTTTCTGTTTGTTCTTGTGCTGCTTAATTTCTCTGGGTCTGGAGGATCCATTTTCAAGTCCCTCTAGACTTGGTCCGTAACTTAGATTTGTTGGGAAAGTTGATGGGTTAGCCGTGGGAGTTTAATGCCTTGTAGTCATCTTGTTTTTTAATGAGTAGAAGTTGCCGTGTATCTGTTTGAGGGAACATAGGAATAATAGAACAGTGTATGGAGTAGTGACTTTGTAAAGGGAAGGCCACTTAATACTACTGAGTTTTCTAATCCAGGGAGTCTTTGAAAGAGTCCATTTCATTTCTCTTAGTGGTGTAGTGGCTCCCAACTGTTGGATATTTTGAAAGACCATGTGGATACTACTAGGTTATGGCCACTGAGAGACCAGTGTTTCATAGGGAAGTTGGTAAGAATAACGTCAATTAATGACTGTTTTGTTTAGGGGTATGTTGTCCTTGTGCTGTCCTGGATTATTTACTTTAGGTTACGTATTTATGTGAGTGTGTTTAACTGTGTTTTTTGTAGTGAGTGGAAGTTGAGGTTACAGTTCCTTAAAGTTACTTAGTTAAACAGAGTATGGAGTCCAGGAGATATTCTAGTTTTGTAGTGGTTGAGGGAGGGGGTATATAAACTGTGGCAATATATATTTTGGTGAATGCTGATATTATTAGTTGTATTAATGTCCATTTGGGGTTGGTGTCTTTGGTTTATTTTTTGCTATCTGGGTTGTTGAGGCTGTATGGCTGCTATGACCTAGTGCCATAACACTGCCTTCTTTCCTGTTGCTGGGTCAATTGTCACTTAAGATAGTACAGTTTTGAGAGATAATTGGAGGGAGCCACACATCCTTTTGTAGCCATGACTCTGCCATAACCATTATATTGGGATTGTTTTGACCAAGCTATAGCTCTGGTTTTAGCCATTTGTTGTTAATGCTATATATGTTTAGATCAGTTGTTGTCAGGCTGAGTGTGCCTGGTTGCTCCCATCTTGTAAGAATAACAGAATTACCAGAAAGGGCATGAGAATATGGTTGCTAATTTAAGGTTGAGGGGTTCATGAGAGAGGAAAAAGTGGTAAACAGAAGGAGTTTGTTGCAGTAGTTGTATGTGACATTGATGTAAGAAACCTACCAGACATGTGGATCCTAATGGAGAGGAGGAAGAGGTGTATATGATGAGGGAGGTGTACATGGGTAGATGCAGTAAGAGATTTGAGACAGGAGGCATCACTGAGTGTCAGAACTGCTAGAATATGTATGGATGAAATTAGGGAAGGGATTGATTGCATCTGAGAGGAGAGGTTAGGACATATGAATAGGATATATGTGGTTGAGGGAATGGTTTACTTAAACATAAAAATAGGTATCTATGTGTTGGCTGGGGATTGGTGAGGGAGGGGAGTAAAGTAAGCTATGAATGGGGAGCAACTTAAGTCAGATAACCCATGCATGTACAGTTTTGCTCCTTCTCTAAAGCCTTGAGGTAGTCAGTGTAATATATCTGAAGTAAGTTGAGGCAAGACACTAATATACACTGCCTAATTTCTCAAGAAAGAAGCCCAAATCAGTACGAGTCACAGGACTAGCTGAATACTCTAACATGTTATACAACTGGGTAGAATGCATTCTGTTGGTCTGCCAATATTGTACTCTAGAAAGGCAGCAAAATGCAGGCAGAGGAGAACAGCAAAGGTGAGCAGGGAAAAACTATAGTCAACTACTTGTAAAGAGCAAAATGAAATATTTTAAAGAAAAAAAAAATGTTGTAGCAAGGGAAGTAGTAGAAGGGGGATTGCTGGTAATGAGTTTTATGGGTTAGCTGAATAATTGGTGGTAGACAGAGATATTGGTAATATGACTGGGTCAGGCTAATCAGGTTGTTAAGCTTGTTGGGTTGGGAGGTGGATGGGAGTGTAGCAGAGTGGTTTGGTTAGAATAAATGTAGCAATTTGGTGGTTGATGTGAATGGGGGGGGTAGGGTGAGGAGTGAAGTGTATCTGTGTACAACAGGGTTGTACAGTGCAGGGCTGTATCCCCCTGAGAAATCTAAAACAAATCTGTATAACGATTTTCTAGCACTGGAATGGAAAGATGTTAGAGAGCTGAGGGCAAGAATATATAAAAGTTAAAGTATAAATGGAGAGGAGTGAGGACAAAAAGGGTGAGAGAAGTAAGGTAGTGTATGAAAGCCCTGCATAATAAAGGGAAAAATCCTGTGATGGACAAGGCTGTGCAGGAGTGACTTCTCACAAAGTGCTATAAAAAGTGGGAAAAGAAGAGGACACTCCACAAATGTAAAGGCTACAATGGAGAGAGAAACCAATGATTGGACAGGTGTACCATAAAGTCTGTATTGTTTAGTTGTTTATTATTTTTTATTGGGAGCATGAAATGTCAATCTAATAAAGAACATAAACACCTGGAATTCTTATACAATAAGCCCTAGTTTGCTAGAAACAGGTTTAAAAATCTGATTTTGTCTTTGGCTGTCAAAAGCATGAATAGGTCTTAAGAATTATCATTCTCTGGTTTGTTTTGATAAACATTTGAAGTATTGGAACTCAGATTGCCATATCCCGAAATGCAGAGAGTGGCTGAAAAAAATGGACTTTTCACTCTTGAATTTAGCGTATATATTTCTCAGAATTGGTATATAAAAGTTTGGGGGTGTTTGGAGGGGCTTGTCCCCCCCCCACTCACACACACACTAGAGGGGCAGAGGGGCTTGCTCCATGCAAAAAAGACGTTTGAAGGAGAAGAGTGATATTCAATATTCACCCTTTTCCTGAATTTTCACTTTTTTTCTGTGCTTTGGGACTCAGCAGAGTCTCATCATTTCAAATGGGTACCATGTTTTTCTGATATATAAGGGTGCACAGGAGTTATAATAATTCTACAAAGATGCAACAAACCATAAAATAAATGAAAATAATGTCAATAATGCAAAACATCAGCTTTAGCAAAAATTACATAAAAAAAGATCTGCAGAAAGGCAAAATTCCATAAACACCAGCACCCCTGCATCTCTAAATATTGTAATTCCAAGACTGTGAAACTGTGGAGGTAAGGGGGGAATGTCTTACCTCCACTGTTCCGCAATCCTTATGTTAACATTGACTGTTCATTCATTAAACTGGGAGTTGATTAAATCTCATCAATTAAGCCCATTATTATGATACCTGCTGAGATCAAACCTAATTGTCTCAGGAACAAGTGTGTTGCTGTGCTTTAATTACACTTTCCATGGTATCACATTTTGTACATTCCAGTGCTGTACGTAATTACATCAGATATTATCTCTCAGACATCAAGACCAAGACAGATGTCAAGTTTGGCGCAATGGTCTTAAGAATCAGCTTTCATAATTTCTAGCCCTACTTTTCTTTCACATGACATTATAATTAGACTGTGGAAGTTAAACTGATGTGGGAGATATGCTGGCAGTGGATAAAAACATCATTTACACACTTATGATAATGTCCATTCTGTATTCTATATATTAATGACAACACAGACACTCTTCTAACCTCCCCATAGATTGTCACATGTCCTACTAAGTACTACAGAAGTAAAACAATACTTGCTGTAAACCTTCACAAATTATAGTTAAGTTACTGCTAGTGCAATTAGACTGTAGGGAACATGGCAATATAGATTTTTAATAAAGTCTTGCACCCATAATTACTTCAGAAGTTTTGAGTATGTCATTGTGGTTTTGTAGGTATGACTATAATTCAAAGTTTGAGCAACTAATAGGCAGATAGACCTATCTGCACTCATTAGCTTGCTTTTGAAAGGTACAGGGCAGAAGGGGTATTACTACGAGAACACAGCATTTCTTTTAATTCTCCATCACATAGCTAGTTAGCTTTCCCCTGTTGGGTTGCTAAGTCACTTAAAAGAGTGTAATGCTGTAACATAAGTGGCAAGGATGTGGGTTGAGATATAGTACTACACTCATCACCGCTGTGGTTTGCTGATAAGAGCAAAAGCCCAAGTCACTACCCACAGCAGAGTGTGTATTTTGTATCATAACCCATGACCTAACCATGTGATAATGCTATTATGTAATGGTGAGGATGTTTGGAGTTTTATCATTAAAAAACTCTACGAAGAGTCTACTTTAGGACATTTTTGTTTTTGTTGTGCTTGAGAATGCATGACTTATGAAATGGTATCATTATATGATGTGGAATATCATTGATATGATTTCTAGGAGTAGGATCAAGTGAATAAAATAGTATTAAACACTAGTAAAATCAAAGCTGTATGAATAGTACTGTTATAGGAAATAAATATTAAATTCATAGATGAGTTGTTTTGGTAGGTTGTTAGAGCACAGAAAAAAAACTGGTACATAATGGTTTAGACAGAGAAACAGCTTTTGAAGTGGGAACAGTGCAGTGATCATTATGGTTGATCAAGTTTAAAGAAGGAAGTAAAATGTGGGTAAGTATGATAGACAATAGTGGTTTGTGATTTAGTTTTACAAGTAATAGTTAAGGAAAAGAGCATGGTGGCATTAGCAGCTAAATGAGATGGAGTGTGTTTGTTTGAAAAAAAAAAAGAATCTCTGATTCAATTGTATATAAAATCATCATGGTTGCTTGTTCCTATTAGGGGTATGAATCGTGGCTGCCTTCTTCATAACTCATACCAGTAGAGAATATAGTTGTTGGAGTTAAGTAGAAATTTACTACTGACTGACTAGATTTAATGTCAAGAAGAGAAAGTTGATCCTGTATAACCCCACACACACACACACACACTCTCCTGACTGGAATTATAGCTATTATACCATGCTCAGGCTTTTGATTTTTTTAAGTTTTAGCTGGTAGTTCTTTTGTAACATTTAAGTACTGAGCATGTGCAAGCACGAGCATCACCAGGCTTAAACAGTAAAACTTTCAGCAGACTTCAAATGTATTATTTTACATAGGATGTTCATAGGTTCATACTAGGCTATCTGCCCAAGGGCATTTATAAGCCTAGCCCATAGTTATTTGGCTTTCGCCACCCCTTTAGTTTGAATAAAACTATGCCTATTATTTTGCTGTGCCTCTGTCAAGCAGTGACACTGAAGTAATCCCTGGGGTATATCTGCGATCCCCCATCCATTGGTCAAGATTCCTCTTGAACAAGGCCAGTGAGGTGCTCTGCCTCACATGTACCGGGATTTTGTTCCACAGCATAGGGAGTCTCTGGGTGATGAATCTGTCCCTCCAGCACGTTCTATTAATAACCGTGTCAAGGTTTAAGTCTCCCGCCCTTGTGGTTCTGAGGGATCTAGATTTTTGAGGTGAAGCATATTCATCAAATCAGGGTTTGACATGGCCTTATATGTCAGGCACAGGTCACCTCTGAGCAAGCGGTATGAGACTGAATAGAGCTGGAGTTCTTTCAGTCGGGCAGCATAAGACATATTTTTGAGACCCTTTATCCTTTTGGTGAGGAACTTTTGGGGCCTTTCCAGCTGCTGCAGGTGTCGGGTCAGATACATTCCGAATGGGGCATTGTACTCAATCATAGGTCTAATGAGTGATGAGTACAGGGGGCGATGACCTCCCTTGATCTAGATGTGAATCCCTTCATGATCAGGTGGGCAATGTAGAAGGTTTTCCTAACCACTTTAGCAACATGAGTGTCAAAGCGAAGGCTACTGTCAACCTGGGTCCCCAGATCCCTGATGACTTCTTCTGTGCTCAGTGGATTGCCACCTATATGGTAGCTAGGGGTAACCTTGTTTTTCCCGAAGGGTATGACTATGCATTTCTTGGCATTTAACTTTAGGCCATGGCTCTGGCACCAGTTATCCGTTTCTGTGAGGCCCTTCTGAAGGATATCTGTGTCAGATGTGTTTTCGACTATGGCGCCCAGTTTGCAGTCATCTGCAAACTTTGCCAGCCATAACCCTCCTGTGTTTGCTTGTACTTCAGAAAAGTAGATGCCGAACAAGAGTGGACCCAGGACTGAGCCCTGTGGGACACCACTTGTGACAGGCTTTGAGTCTGACATGGCTCCAGCAACTCTGACCCTGTGGGTTCTGTCACTAAGCCAGTTTGCAACCCATCTTGTGATGTATGGGTTTACATTCAAGCTGATGAGTTTTTCGATGATACCTGAGTGGGGTATTGTGTCGAAGGCCTTTGCCAGGTCAAGGTAGGCTGTATGGACTGCCTTTCCCTCATCAATGGCCTTGGTGACTGTCTCGAAAAAGTCAACCAAGTTTAAAAGGCATGATCTGCCTTTGACAAAGCCAAACTGGGTTGGATCCAAAGTCTGCAAGTTCCCTATGTCTTTATTTATGAGTTCCATTATGATCCTCTCCATGGCTTTGCAGATAAGGCTTGTCAAGCTAATGGGACGGTAATTTCCAGGGTCGGTGGAGGCACCGCCCTTGTGAAGTGGGACCACAGTCGCCGTGCGCCACTGCTTGGGTATGTATCCTGAGGTGAGGCTAAGATTAAACAGCTGTCCTAACTGCGGGTTTAATTCCTCATTGAGTTCGTGGAGCACACAGCCGGGGACACCATCCGGTCCCATGGATGCTGTGTTTTTTGCTTTGGAGAGAGCAGTTCTCACCTGGGCTTTGGAGATGTTTGGGGGCTACAATCCTCTGGTATAGATATCTCTCCTTTTGGGGAGAAGTTTGCACTGAACCTGTCAGCCAGTATGTTGGCAATGTGTGTAGGTTCAGTAATCTTCACATCATTTTGAACTAATTCTGAGCATATCTGGGAGTTTCCTCCTAGGTTTCTAACATAGCTAAAGAAGGCCTTATGATTGTCTTTTGAGTCCTTGGCGATTTTTCTCTCAAAATTTGCCTTGGATGATTTTATGAGAGCTCTTAGTTTTTACTTATAATGATCAAAGGTGTCTTACCTTTCAAGGATTTTGCTCTATCTTGTAGTAGCTTCCTCCTTTTGTTGTAGAGCTTGTTTATGGCTGGGGTCCACCAGACTGGACGCTTGCCTTTGGTACAAAGAGTCTTAGTTTTGTTTGGGATTGCCTGATCCATGCAGTCCTGTAGGTGCTGGTAGAAGGCATTTGTAAGTGATTCAGCGGTTTGAGTAATGTTTACCACTGGCTCAGGGGCCTTAAAGGAGACCACACTAGTTTTTAGAAGTTTGAAGTCGGCTTTTGAGAAGTTTTTCACTGTGGTCTTTTTTTATTTCAGGTGGGGGCGGGATGAGGACCTCCAGCGAGATTAGTTTATGATCTGATCTCACCAGTGAGGGGTATACTTCCGGTGTTGAACATTGTGATCCCATGTTCGTGATGATGAGATCAAGTATGTTTTCTCCTCTTGTGGGGATGGTGACTAGTTGTTCTATGTCATTTGAGTTTATGAACTCCAGGAACCTTTGGGCTAGAGTGTTTGGGCTTGAGTAGTGTTCCCAGTCTATATTAGGGTAGTTGAAGTCACCTAGTATGATGGTGTTTGGAGATACATTTATCCCCTCCATTGTTTTCAGGAAGGCCATGTGAGGTTCCTGAGTTTGAGAGGGTGGCCTGTAACATGCTACAAATTGCAGAGCAGTCTTGCCTATGGTTAATTGCACCTGGATGGTCTCCGATGCATCGTGCGTTGCCACCAACCTTGAGGTGTGGGTGTCCTTTATGAATATGGACACCCCTCCTTTCTTGGTGTTGTCCGGATTTTGGGGCCGGGCATGATATGAGGTGAAACCTGCTAGTGCTGGGGTGCTCTCAGGAGCCTTGAACCAGGTTTCTGTCACAGCAC
Source organism: Protopterus annectens (assembly GCF_019279795.1). Taxonomy (NCBI): domain Eukaryota; kingdom Metazoa; phylum Chordata; order Ceratodontiformes; family Protopteridae; genus Protopterus; species Protopterus annectens. The sequence goes on along the minus strand of NC_056730.1, from coordinate 392,949,995 downwards.
AGACATCGATGTTCTCCATACTGAGAAGGGCCTCGAGTCGTGCATCTTGAGATTGAGACTTCTGGCATTGAGCAGCATTACCTTTAGTTTTTACTTTTTGTGTTCTAGGGTGGTATGTTTAGAATTTGAGCCTTGCCTAAAAAGGCACTATGGGGTGGCAAGAGCCTTTGCCAATATCTGGAAGCCTAGGGGTGACAGGTGCAAGCCGTCCCTTGAAGCAGCGTGGCTTGTCCAGCATGTCATCCCAGGCAGACAGACATTGGATCCCCTTTGAATGACACCAGAATTTAAGCCAATTATTAAAGCTGATCATCTTATCACTGTATTGTGGCATCATTCTAGGTGAAGGTAGGATACTGCTCAAGGTCAGGGTCATACCTGCCTGGGCTACATAATCAGAGAGCTCCTCAATGTCTCTTTTCATGTAGTCCAAGGAGTGCGTCTCAGGTCGTTGACACCAGCGTGGACAATGACTGAGTCGTACTTGTACCTGCTGTTGAGAGACCTGAGTGCTTGTGTTATGTGGCGGATTCTAGCGCCCGACAGGCAGCTTACTGTGACCTTCTCCTTACTCAGTCTGGTGAGCGGGACGTCAGTGTGTCTGACTATGGAGTCACCTATGACAAGTATGTTTGGTGTTGTATTTGGCCTTAAGGGCAGTGACTGCTTTGCACACTGATTTTGTTGTTTATGTGTTGTTTGTGTGGTGTATTGAGTTTGCAGTTGCTTGGGTGTCTGCTTTGGAGGCCTCTGCTGTTTAGGTAAATTTTTACTCAGAGCCTCCGAGTATGTCTTAGTGTGTTTATGTGTTTGATTCAGTGGTGTGGTTGAGTTATGTGAGACTGGTATTGTGGTGTGTGTAGTTGCCTTCTCCTCTTGCCTGGTCTTGCCAGTCCTGAGTTGAGAGAGCTCAGCCTCCAGTCTGGCTAAATAGCTGCATCTCTCACAAGTGTTAGTGTTACGTGGGAGGAGGAGAGGGTTGTCCGTGTACATGAGGCAATTGTAACATTGTCTCATAATTCCCAGATTCACCAACTGGGCAGGAGAGGACGCCAGCATCTGACCCTTCGACATGCCAGAAAGAATTATGAGTTGGTATGAGACAGAAAAGTAGTGGGCTTAGCAGGGAAGTGGGCACTTCTGGGGGGTTTTGCTAGTGAGAGATTTGTATAATATAGGAGTGCTTGACCTGCAAAGAGAATGCTTATAAGACAAGGGATATGCTTATAAGACAAGTGCTGAGCTTTTTGAGAAGAAAAAGCTATTTGGAACAAGTGCTGCACTTTTTAGTGTAGGTGTAAACTGTTTAGGTTCCTAACAGAGCAGTTCTAAGGGAAAAATTGAAGAACAGACTTTCTGGAGCCAGAAAGAGTTTAACCTTGTTTAACCGGCGCTGCCCGATGCTGCTCTAGTGGCAACTCCGCGCTACATCGCGCTAAAGCACGTTAAAGCGTGCTTGATAGCAGGGGCTGGGAAAGAAGCAGGAATAGACCCAAAAGGGAAAATAAAACTACAGTTTCAAGTCAGTAACCACCTCTACGGGGGGCAGGGAAGCTGCTCAATGTTAGTCACTGCCACTGATCAACGGAGAGACCCTCCTCCAGCCCAAGCAAAAATGGCCTCACAGAAACTTTCAAACAGTTCAGGAACAGCAAGCCTGTAACTGAACTTTTAACTCTCAGAAAAGTGGGAAAAGCAAGATTTTTTTTGTTTTGTTTTTACAGAGATAGCAGAGGTTCACAAGTAATATCAAGTTATAACAGTGCAGTAAATGACCCCACACAAGAGTGCTAGGTCAAGGACAGAAAATATGCAAGTTTTAAGAAAAAAACGATTTAAAATTAAGTGCAAACAGGAAATTCAGCAAACAGCTTTTGGTTGTGCTCTAAATACAGCTACTAATACAGAAATCAAGTTTAACAAGCCAGAAAATGCTCAAGCTAGGCAGCTATGCAGAAAAACTTAGCAAATAAACAGAGAAAAAATACTTAAAATCTCAAAAGTGGCTCCCTTCTTCTCTCAGCGTTTTTTCCTCTTGGAGGGTGCTTCACCAACAGCCAACAAGCCTGAAAAGACGCCCAAACCACGAGGCAACTAGGTTTTAAGAGAGGAAGCTGAAGGAGTTATGGAAATGACCCCTAGTGGCCAATAAAACTACAGTTTCAAGTCAGTAACCACCCGTGAAACTCTTGATAGGCTAAATCATGTCATTGAACTAATGAATGTGTTGATCTCCCACCCTTTTAGACAGGAGTCTGTCACTTTTTGTAATCCATTCTCCCATTCACAACCTTAAATTCACTTGATTTTGATTATCTGCATCTATCCTGCTCTGAATACCTCAGTAGTTCCTTCCCAGGTAGTCCTGGACATAATCTTTTGCTACATGGATCTCCCAACTTTCATGACTTAGCCCTATAACTAACCAAGCCATTGTGGCTGGGGAATAACAATCCAGAAAGGGACAGGTATCTGGGGGAGCAGAGTACCATCGTACTGTGGATGTACTCAGAGTCTCTGTCTGTAAAAGGGACATGTGGTGACATCATTGGGTGGTACACACATAGCTGTACATTATGTATTGGATATCTGTCACAACTGCTTGTCAACTTACTGTAGTTTGTAAGGTACATGCCCTCCACCACAGATCACACTGTTTGCAGTGTATTCCACTCCCTCTCTCTCTAGCATATGAGAGCTGGCCAAAGGCCACATGTTCCTATTTCCCCACTCACCATTCCAGTCTTCCATCCATTTCTGGCCCTGGGTCACACATTATGCTGATAGATGCCTTGTGTGTGTACTAGCAGGCCAACTCTGTCTTTGTATGTTAGTAAGTTGTTCATTGTTAAGAGAAATGTTCTGTGAGTTACAAAGAGTGCATGCACAACTGACCTGAAACTTATGTAGTATTAGTCTCTTGGGTCAGTGAAACTTTATAAGCCACTGAGTTTCTGTAGCGAATTGTGTAACTCCCAGCATGGTGTAATGTACAATATTAATATGATCCATTTCTTTTTCTTCTGTTGGGTAGCTGAAACCCTGCCACTTGGACTCTCTTCAGTGGCCCAACCTGTTGGACTTTCCTGAATAAAGGCCGGGCCATTCTGCAGTTACTTCGTGTCTCACTTTGGAAATAATTTTCTAAAGCATGCAACTAGCCATTATTTAGAAAACAAACTTTAGAGATGCATTCGGAAATTATGTGATGCCTTAACCTTGCTTTGTTGACACTTTGTTCCCGACCCAGTTTTACGTTAGGTTTCCTTATGTAAAAGTGGCTTTGCTTGTTATTCATATTTTAATGTAATTAACATTACTTATGATGTATAATAACCCCATGAGTACTTTTAAAACTGTCAATTTGTATTTAAATTTATGCTTTTTGTGTTGCCTTGTTGTGGGATCCTGAGTATTGAATTGTTACTGTTTATGCTTTCCTCTGCAATTTTTTTTGTATGTACTTTTTTTCTTGGATGATTTTTATTGTTATCTGTTAAACAGCACATTTGAAGTCGCACCATACACATTCTAAACATGTTTGCAATCTACCTCATTCCAAAGAATATAAAACAATTGATGTTAAGTTGTCAATCTCGCCTTCATTCTTGCTGGATGGGTTCGGAGCCGATCCTCGGCTCCGACTCGGCACTTGCTAAGCTCGAGAGTCACTTTTACCAGCTCGAGGCAGCCCCATATCCCATGATGCAAGGCGGTAATTACCCAGATCTCATTTGCCGCTTCGCTAATGAGGTCATCCTTTTTACCAGCTCCTGGTAAGTGATTTTTCATTGCTCTTTGTGAAAGATTTAGGTATCCCAATACCCTAAAATTTTATTCTTTATAGTTTTTTAGTGAACCTTATTCACTTAGCTCCATACCCATTTCCCTTTAGTTCCCTTATTCATAGTTTCTGTGTTTTGGGCCTTAGGCCTTACCCACCCTCACAGTTTCCTGTCAGGATTTTCCTTAGGTGTGTGGGTGTTGTGTCTCACTGTTCTAATTTTAGTTATTAGTGTCTTTTTTGGTCTGATTGGTGTGTGTGTGTGTATTAGGACTCAGACATGTCCAAAGATACTAGGGTCTCAGGTTTCAAGAAGTGTGACTCGTGCTGTCAGAAGATGTCTCTGACAGACGGTCACACTTCTTGTATTTATTGCCTGGGACCCCTACACCTGCAGGACTCCTGTGCTATCTGTCATTCTTTCAGCCAGAGAGTCCTGCAGGAACGTAGAAATAAGTTGATCCTCAGGGGTCTTCTTAAGCTTGAGAGCTCCCCGGCCAAGGTCGGCTCCGGGAAGCCCTCTAAGTCTCCCAAGACCCAGACTTCGGTGTCCAAGTCTGTGGTCTTGGTTCCGACTCCGCCGGAGTCGACATCGGCTCCATCCGGAGCCGATCCTTCCTTGTTGGAAGCTTCAGTACCGGCGCCGTTCGGCACCGATACCCTGGCTTCGGCAACTGTGTCTGCTCCGGCTGGAGCTGACACCCTAGTGTCAAAGCATGTCTCGGCTCTGGCTGGAGCCGAACGTTCTTCAGCTCCGATGGCTCCGTCGAAAAAGAGGTCTAGATCTCCTTCATTGGAATCTATACACTCGGCTCCAGCCTCCCCCTTGCTTTCGGAGCGGAGCCATCGGAGCCGATCATCGAGGTCTTCCAGGCTCTCAGGCCATGACTTAGAGAGAGTGGTGAGTAGGCTATTAAAATCACAGGCACTAGCCCAGATGCTCCATAGCCCGTCTCAACAGATGACCACTATTCTACACCCTCCTGAAATTCCTCCTTCGACTCTCCTACAGAGTTCAGAGCCGGAGATTATTGGTACCGTGACTGTTGCTGCTTCAGAGCCGATACCACACCTTTCGGCTCTGTCGTCCTCGACTCCTATCTCCTCCTTGCGACCTTCCTTGGAGGGATCTGGGCGTCGGGCTTCCCTGGTCGGTTCTGAGGGGGCGAGTGGCATCGGGCCCTTGTCCGACCCCGTTCTCCCTCTCGGAGCTTCGGCCTTGGTGAGCTCGGCCCCGACATCGGCTTCGGAGCCTTCCCTTTCGGTGGGACCAGGGATCCCTGTTTCTTCAGAGCGGGATCTCTCGGCCCTCCCTAGGAGGTGATGAGGAGTGTGCTAGCCCCGGAACTTAGTCAGCAGTCGGTTCCTTTAGCTCCTCCCTCTATGGTGCCTGTAGATGCCTCTTCCCGCTCTCTTGCTCCCGGACCCAGAGATCCATCGCCCCAGGTCTCCCCATTGGGAAGAACTTCCTCTTCCGAGGTTTCTCCTGATCCTTCAGGTGAACCCCCGCATAAGAGGACCTGCAAGAGGAAGCACTTAGACTCCCCTGAGTCTACAACATCAGATACCAATTTAGATGAGTCGGCGGGGTCCCCAAGATCTCCCTCTGAGGATGTCTCCTTTTCAGACATCCTTGAACTCCTGAAACAGAGGGGGAACTGGCCCTCCATTAATTCCTCCGAGGATGAATCGGTATACCTGGAGGCTTTTGGATCTCGACCCTCCACCTCCTGGGTGTCTCCGCCTTTCGACCCCCTCATGGAAGTCATAGCTCGAAAGGCGTGGGCATCTCCTGATTCGGTGGAACCAGTCCCCAGGAGACCTTCAAAGTTTATCACGGCCCCTGCTGAAAAGCAGTTTCTTACTAAGGGTGACCCGGTTGATGCCATGGAAAAAGGAACTTGCAGATCCTTCCGTGCCAGTCCATCCTCCTAACAAGGAATATAGGTCCATGGACAGGTATGGCAAGCGGATGTTTTCCTCAGCGACCTTTGCTATGCGTTCGCTGAATTATTTATGTCACTTCACCAGACTTCAGAGAGACATCCTCAAAGAATTGGGTGAAGTAGTACAGGATCCGTCAGCGGCAGGGGCTCAAGAAAAGATTGCCTCTCAGCTGGGAATCCTTAATTCCATAACCAACTCCTCCATGCGGCTCATTTCTTATGCAGCCGATGGGGCGAGTAGAGCTGCAGGCACAGGAGTGGCTCTCAGACGTCAGTCCTGGATGCGGCTCTGTAATTTTGCAGACCCTTTTAAGGCGTCCTTCACAAACTCTCCCTTTGATGGGACAACATTGTTTGGCCCTCAGGTGAAGGACACTTTGACCAGGTGTGAGCAAGACGGCAAGACTCTTTCTGCCGTAGGAGTCCGTTTCTCCACCCCTTCTAGACCTTACCCCAAAGGTCAGAAGGGAGGGAAAAAGTGGTTCCGAAAATCTCAGGGAGTCACGCCTGACTCACATGGTCAATTTACCCCCAGAGGCAGAGGGGGTAATAACAATAGACGCCGCCCTAGGGGCAGAGGAGGTCCGCAGAACCAGGGCAGCAGAGAGCCTCTCTCTGACAAGCCCTTCCAGCATCCCTGAGGTGTTGCCCGACTGTCCACCCTTGGAGGCAGTCAGGGGGAGATTGTCGCTGTACCCAGAAGCCTGGTTTTCCCTCTCTCAAGACAAATGGGTACAGTCGATCATATCCGAGGGTTACAAGATTCCTTTCGAGGAAAGCCCCTTCCCTCAAAAAGGTTCCCTTCCAGACGTTCCACCCGGTCTAAGGGAAATTGCAAAACTAGAGGTTTCAAAGCTTCTAAAAAAAAGGGCCATCCAGCCAGTACCAAAAGATCATTTAGAGTCCGGAATCTACTCAAGGTTCTTTTTGGTCCCCAAAAAGACGGGAGACTGGAGACCAATATTAGACCTCAGCAGGCTCAACAAGTCTGTCAAAAAATAAACAAACAAAACACCAGTTCGAACAACAGGAAAAAAATAAGGTTGAAGAACGAAGAACCAAGATAGACAATTCAAGTATAAATGCTCCAAACAAAATAGCGTAATCACTTTTATTAAACGCTTTCGTCGAGTGACTTCATCAGAATACAACATCAAAATGCCAGAACTCTATAAATACTTTCACAAAAAGCAATTAATCAGTTACACAATAAAGTAATAAACTTATTAAAAACTAATCATCGTTCCTTATCCATCGATTAGTTTTTAATAAGTTTATTAATTTATTGTGTAATTGATTAATTGCTTTTTGTGAAAGTATTTATAGAGTTCTGGCATTTTGATGTTGTATTCTGATGAAGTCACTCGACGAAAGCGTTTAATAAAAGTGATTACGCTATTTTGTTTGGAGCATTTATACTTGAATTGTCTATCTTGGTTCTTCGTTCTTCAAGTCTGTCAAAAAGACAAGATTTCGGATGGTCACACTTCAATCGATTTTGCCTTTTCTGGGCAAAGACAACTGGATGTGCTCCATAGACCTTCAGGATGCGTACTATCACATAAAAATCCACAGACGCTCCAGAAGTTTTCTCCGCTTTCGGCTGGGGACCAGTCATTTTCAATTCAGAGCCCTGCCCTTTGGTCTCACTACATCCCCCAGAGTGTTCACCAAATGCATGGCAGTGGTCACGGCTCACCTGAGACGTCAAGGATTCCAGGTGTTTCTGTATCTCGATGACTGGCTCCTCTCAGCCACCACCAGGCATCAACTTCTCCAAGCCAGAGATTACACTCCACGTCTCTGCAGTCAGTTAGGAATTTCGGTCAACTTCGAAAAGTCTTCCTTATCACCCTGCCAATCTATTACCTTTATAGGCGCAAATCTAGACACTACTCAGATGTCAGCAAACCTAACAAGTCAGAGAATCCTAGATATCCAAAACCACGTTCGGATCATCCTATCCAGCAAAAGGGTACAAGCCAGGTTGGTCCTGAAAGTGTCGGGCCTCATGGCAGCTGCCATCACACTTCTTCCTCTGGCCCGTTTTTACATGCGTCTCCTACAATGGATGTTGTTCACCCAATGGTCCTTCCAGCAGCTTCCCATGCGTCACAAGATCCTGGTGACACAAACCTGCAAGAACCATCTCTTCTGGTGGATTTCCTCTCCTCTAGTCCATCAGGGCAGACCATTTGTTCCCCCGGCCCCGGTAGCCACGGTCACTTCAGATGCCTCCCTGATCGGGTGAGGGGGGCATTATCAGGGCAGGATGGTTCATGGCACGTGGCAACCATTCGAATACCACCTGCACATAAATGTCCTAGAGATGAGAGCAGTGCTTTTAACATTGCAAGCCCTCAACGACTTTCTTCCTTTAGTGACTATTGCAGTTCACACGGACAACTTGTCCGTCGTGTGGTACATCAACAAGCAGGGCGGAACCAAGTCCTATCCCTTGTGTCGAGAAGCTCTCAGACTTTGGCAATGGGCGATCTCCTTTCATCGGTTTCTGGTAGCAACACATATCCCCGGGAAAACCAACATAATAGCGGACAGATTGAGCAGAGCTATACTCATGCCTCACGAGTGGTCTCTCAAGCAATCCATAGTGGAGGAGATTTTTTAGAAGTGGGGCCGCCCATGCTGCGATCTTTTTGCTACACCTCAAAACAGCAAATGCCCAGACTTCTTCTCTCTCTTCCCACTTCTGGGCCATCCCCCCAGAGACGCTCTTCCCCAAGATCGGCCCCGGGGGCTCCTTTATGCTTTTCCTCCCTTTCCTTTGATACCACAAGTACTCCAGAAAGCTACCGTCTTGAGAGCCAAAATGATTCTCATTGCCCCTTACTGGCCTCGACAAATTTGGTTCCCGTTCCTTCATCGCCATCTCTTGGTGCAGCCTTGGCATCTGGACCCAGCTCCAGATCTTCTGACCCACCAGTCGGGTCAACTGCACCGGTCCGTTCCTTCCCTCAACCTCACAGCTTGGTTGCTCCACTTCCTTCCTTAGCCAGGCTTCCTATGATCTCTAATCCCGTCAGAGATATCATAGTAGCTTCTCTTAAGTCCTCTACCAGGAGGATTTACTCTAGCAAGTGGAAACGCTTCTCCCTTTGGGCAAAATCTAAGAACATAGACCCCTTTACTGCCCCTATTCAGTCGGTCTTGGATTTTCTAGCGGAAATTTTTCACTCAGGTTCTTCGTCTTCCACAGTCAAAGTTCAGTTGGCAGCAATCTCGAACTTCCATGTCGGGTTTGCAGACCACAACATTATGTCCCACAAACTTTGTAAAGCCTTTCTCAAAGGAGTGTTCCTTCTTAAACCCCCTGTTAGGGATCCTCCACCACAGTGGGACCTAAATTTAGTACTGACATCCTTGATACTTCCCCCTTTCGAACCGGCTGCTTCATGTTCATTAAAGTTTCTTTCTTGGAAGACACTTTTTCTAGTTGCTATTACCTCGGCCAGAAGAGTGTCTGAACTTCATGCCCTCTGTGTTCGTCCCCCTTATTTGGTCTTCCACAAGGACAGAGTATCCTTGAGAACCAATCCATCCTTTTTGCCCAAGGTTGCTTCTAAGACAAATTTAAACCAATCCATTGATCTTCCTGTATTTTTTCCAAATTATTCTAACAGGGTGGAACAAAAATTACATTACCTAGATGTTCATCGCCAACTCAGATATTATTTGGACAGAACGAAGCAATTTAGGAAGTCCGATCAGCTCTTCCTTTCTTATGCTGAAAATAAAAAAGGTCTCCCTGTTTCTAAAGTGACCTTATCCAGATGGCTATCTTCCACCATTTCTGACATTTATCAGCTTAGGGGCAAACAGCTGAGCTCAAAACCTAAAGCTCATTCCACAAGAGGTCTAGCCACTTCTACAGCTTTTCAGGCTAGGCTACCCTTAGATACTATTTGTGCAGCAGCCACTTGGGCCACTCCTCATACCTTCGTTTCTCATTACAAATTGGATTTGCCTCCAGGGACAGGGCAAGCTTTGGTTCCACTGTTCTCAAGAGTCTGTTCCATTGAGCCACCCAGGATAGAGGTGCTAGGGACACGGTCCCATCCAGCAAGAATGAAGGCGAGATTGACAACTTAACATTTAGATGTTATGTACCTACCATAACGTTCCATGTTAGTTGTCTTCTCTCGCCTTCTTTCTTGCGTCCCTCCCTCCTGTCCCCCTAGCCTGGACAGACCTTGATCTCCCTTTTTCTCTGGAAGATTCTTCTTCCTTGGACACCAGTTAGTTCTTGTCCTTGATTGCCTGGTTTCCCTTTACAGCCTTTTTAGGTTAGTTGTTCCTCTTTCCTTGATGGAAAGTTTTATAGGCAGTTTTTCCTCTAGATACCAAACGAGATCTGGGTAATTACCGCCTTGCATCATGGGATACGGGGCTGCCTCGAGCTGGTAAAAGTGACTCTCGAGCTTAGCAAGTGCCGAGTCGGAGCCGAGGATCGACTCCGAACCCATCCAGCAAGAAAGAAGGCGAGAGAAGACAACTAACATGGAACGTTATGGTAGGTACATAACTTCTAATTATTCTTCACATATATACACAATATACAGTTCCTTAGTAATGTTTTAATAACTCATTAACAGGAGAACCACTTTGTTGCACCATTCTAACACCATGATTTGTAATATAATTTTCACTGTTAGGGTAACATTCATGCATTTCCCAGAACTGTCCAGTTTTTATTATACATCACCCCGCCCTACCCAGATAATCTTGCCTACTATTTTAGTGCACCTCCCTACTCTCCCTTCCCTGTTTCATCTCTTTTATCTGATGCATCCATTTTTTTCCTTGCCTTCCTGAGCCACAGTTTATTACCTTGAATAATGCATTTCATACAGCTTCTGTCTTCTACCTGTGTTACCTCTTTCATCTTACCTTTTCCCAACCTTTTACCGTTTTTATTCCAACCAGAAATGAATAGCAATTCCGATTTTTTCAACCCTCTCCATCCTTCCTCACCCTCCTATACTCCAAAGAGGCACAATCACAAATTATCTTCTAGTTCCTTATTATATACTTTACCCCACATTCTGTTCCACCCCTTCTGTCCCCTGTTATTCTCTGCACTGTCCCACCACTTATGAGATTATCTGTATCCGCCTATCCACACCTTCAACAATCTGCATCCATCCAAACATCCACCTCCCTTAACCATTAGGTGGTCCTCTGCCTTCTGTGGAGTAATCTTAAAGTGCATGTCATGAATAGGGTCTACACCTCGCATCTGCTGATCCATCTTCCAATCCTCGTTATCTTTCCCATATTTCTCTTTTTCTTCCTTATTGTTACCAAAGCTTTTCCAGATATTCACTGTTGGATCCCTGTTGCAGTAGTCTAAGCTGTGTGACATATGTTGTCAAGGACTGAATAACCAGACATCTTCCAAAGCTTGAGAGTTCCTTCCACACTCCATAACCACTGAAGAGCCCAAGGAGAGCAGTTTAAAATCAATGACTATCAGAACTTTATTACACTGAAGAGTGCTTTCTGCTGCAGCTATTAGGGATTAATGGCCAGCTAGCGCTTCTTTAAAGTTGGCCAGATAAGTACCCTGTTGAGGGACTACCCTCCATTTTTATCATTTTTTAAGAAAAATTTAACTTCTTTTTAATACCTTTATTAAATTATTACGTAAGGCATATGCAAACATAGGTATCATAGATATGTACTAAGCTAGTTGCCCTTGTGGGCCATCTTAAACCTAACCCATTTCCTTCAAACGTGAGAATCAAATCCTGTACCTTGTGTTTATGAGTTAAACACCTTAACCATTATGTCAACCTCCATCATACATTTATGTAAAAGCAAAGAAACAAAAGCCACATGTTTCCAGTTGCATACATTATACCTCATATATGTTTTTCTTATAATCATCTTCATTCAACATTACATAAATTGCTTAATTCATGCCAAATTGCTCAATTTGTGCCTTCCTTTAAACCTCAGTCATTCTCCAGAACATTATTCCCACAATTTCCATTTATTTCTACGTAATTTGTTCCTTCCCTTTTTTAAAGATCAAATTTCCAGTTCTTTCATCTCTGTTCCAATATTCAGTACTTCAAATATAGTTGGTTTATACTTTGATTTCCATTTTCTAATAATTGCTTTTTTGGCCACCACCAGAATTGAAGTTAACAAGGCCTTACTACGTCTAGGCAATTCAGATCCTGTGTCCCAGGTCAAAAGAATCATATCCTTAGGTACACCCATTTGCTCACACAATATTTCTGATGTAGTACTCTGTAGGAATTTTTAAAATCTGTCAACGCATTTCATTCACAAAGTATATGTTTCCATTTACTTCTTTCTTCCCTATTACACCTCCATCATTTGCCATCTACCTCTGGAAAAATTCTTTGGAGTCTGCTTGGTACCTATAAGTACCTATGCAAACACTTCCAGGCAAAAATCTTATATCTTCTAGATGATGTTACATATTTGGTAGCCATACATATGTCCTCCCATTGTTTCTTTGTGAATTGCTTGTCAAAACTCTCTTCCTAATCATTTCTGACTTCTTCAGATTGATTCCTGTAGATATCATTTAACATTTTATATGCCCTACTAATTGTCCCTTTTTAACAGCTGCTTCTGTTCAACTAAAAACTCAACCAGTGCAGGTCTTTCATTTGAGATTCCCAAATCCCTTTTTCTTTTTCAGTTCTCTATTATCGGTCCCTGATAGGGAAGGCAATCTCTAGCCTGTAGTCCAAATGTGCTCTTGGCTTCTTCCCATTTTATTAAATTTCCCTCTCTAAGTATTTGTTTCCAGTACCTTGGTTCCTTTGCCAGCTTCCCCCAGGAAATTCCAGCCCCCTCTTGCCTGTTCCCTGTACTCCTAATTGCAGTCATCCCTTTTGGCAAATTCTCCTTTCTCCATTCTCATAGTGGCTTAGTTTTAGCATGCTTTCTTTATGAGTATAATTTTCTGTATGGCTGTTATTCTCTTTAATGATCTGCATACAAAATTCCATTCTTTCCTTATTTCTTGAATTTCCCCTATTTCAAAAAGTTTAACTTTTTCTGTCAAAAATTGTCGCTGGGGGTTAAGGCTAGTGTTTTTGTGGCTGTCAATTAAAACACTTTACCTTAGCCCTTGGTATTTTTTCCCAAGGTCAACCTGTGGATGCCTTTTTTTTTAATGTCTATATTGAATTTTCAGTTGTAACACTGGCAAACTTACACTTATATAAAGTAATGAAACCATATTAGCAAGTTCAAATTTACAAATATTATGCATCACATATATTCTTCTATACAATATAATCAAATCGATATTATATAAATTGTTCAATTCTTTCATTCTGTTAAACCTCATTCCTCATCCAAAACATTATCTGCATGTATTGTTCTCACAATTTCTATTTTCTGTATGTAGTTTATTCATACCCTTTTCTAAAGATTTCACTTCCTGTTCTTTTATCTCTGTTGCAATATTCACTACTTGAAGTAAGGTTGGTTTGCAGCCACCAGAATTAAACTTAATAAGGCCTTACTAGTCTAGGCAATTCATATTTTTTTATCCTAGCTCAAATAAATCATTTCCTAATTTACACTAATTTGCTCACCCAGTATTCTGGATAGAATACTATGTAGGGAAGTTTTAAAGTATACCAACTCAATACAGTCTGAGAACATATGCTACCAGTTACCTCTTTCTTCCCCATTGCAACTCCAATTTCCCATCTACCTAAGAAAAAATTGTTTGAGTCTGCTTGGGGTATAAAATTACGTATGCAAACATTTTTAGGCAAAAATCCTAAATCTTCTAGATTGTGAGGCATATGTTCTCCCACTATTTCTTAGGGAAGATTCCCAAACTTTTATGACCTCCTCTGATTTACTGCTTTAGTTATCATGCAGTATTTTATATGCCCTACTAATTATCCCTTTTTAACAGCAGCTTCTGTTCTAGATTCAGCTCAAAACTCAACCAGTGCAGTTCTTCAGTGTAAGAGTCCCCTATCTCTTTCTCTTTGCCTATTCTCCGATATCAATCCCTGATAAAGATGGCAGTCTCTAGCCTGCAGTCCAAATGTCTTCTTAGCCTCCTCTTCCCATTCTATTACCTTTCCCTCTATAATTATTTGTTCCCAGTACCTCAGTTCCTTTGCCAGCTTCCTCCAGTAAATTCAAGCCCTTCTTGCCTATGTTTTGTATCCCTAATTGCATCCATGCCTATTGGCAGAATCTTCTTTCTCCAGTCCCATGTTGTCCTTGTTCTTAGCATACTTTCTACTACTTTATGAATATTCTGTATGATTGCTGTTATTCTCCTTAAGGATCTGCTTCTGAAATCCCACTCTTTCCTTATTTCTTGAATTACCCTCCTGCTTCATCATCATTGTTTTTCAATTTGATGCCTGTGTTATGTATAAGAGCCTTAACTGTGTAGTTCTAAAATATCCCTTCAAATCAGATAATCCTAAACCTCTTCATTCTATTGAAAGGATCAACTTATCCCATTTGACGTGTTCCCTCTTCCCTTCCCAGATAAAATCCTTCAACTCTTTATTATGTTACTATTCCCATTTTATCCTGCTGTTGATAAAAATATACTTAACCTTTATATAAAAAAGGGACTAAAACATTTTCACTCCTGTATCTTGCTATCCACACCCATAAGCAAGAGCTTCCAGTTTCTCAGTTTTGTATAATCTTTTGTTTAGCCTCTTTCCACATATTCTTAGCTGCCATAACAGAATCTGTTTTAGCCCATACTCCATTTTATCATGTCCTCATAAATATGGGTTTTGCATTGCTGAAACAATTCATGTGTAGGCACATAATTTACAGCTATACCCTCTGTTTTATCATCATTAATTTTGTATCCTAAAAAAAAAAAAAACAGAATTGTCAGAATGTTCCACAACACTGACATGCCCTTCTCTGGTTCTGTCGGGTACAAATGTCATCTGGAAATAAAACCAGCTTTTCTTGAACAACATTCCAATTAGATACTTGAATTTCTGAGTCCCTTAGTTTCTTTGCCAATGGTTCTAAATATAACACAAATAACAAAGGGCAAAGAGGACACCCCTGCCTAGTTCCTCATTTCAAACACAGTTTATTATAGAGGAACCGTCCTACTTTGATTTTTGCCTCCAAACTCTCATGAATCCCCTAATTAGCCTTATTATTGTATCAGGAAATGCAAATGCATCCATCACCCTGCTCATTAAGTCCCAGCTTACTCCATTGAATGCTTTCTCTGCATCAAAACCCACCAACAGCAGTCTTTTCTTACATTTTTCTTCCTTCTGGATCATCATTGTTCTGTTAATGTCAATTTTTTGCCTGCTTTCCTTTAAACAAGGAACATCTTTATTAAATTATTACTTATGACTGCGGTGGTGGTGCTGCGGTAGCATTGTCGCCTCACAGCAAGACGTTGTCCCGTTCGATTCTCAGCTAAAGTGTCTTCTGTGTGGAGACATGTGTGAATGGGCGTACCTTCGTTGAAGGTTGTACGTCAGGGCTGGCTACTCGGTACATAAAAATCTGCTGCCAATCATTAGCAGACCGGAGTTCCGCTGTGGCGACCCCTAACCGGGAAAAGCCGAAAGATACAACAACATAGGCTGTCTTACATTTATATAAATGAAAACAAATCATATTAACATAATCTTAGTTACAAGCATTATACATCACAAACCATATTGACATAATTCTAGTTGTAAACATTATATGTTACTTATAATCTACCCAGTCATTGTCAGTCAGACATTACATAGCTCATTCAAAGCCTGCCTTATCTTAAACCTCATTCCTCCCCTGTATGTATTGTTCCCACCCTACAAATCCACATTGATCAATATTTATCAATTTTGGCAACATCTTTGCCATTCTTTTAGCCATTATAGACATAAACACTATGTAATCATGGTTTTAAATCAAAATGTGCTTATATAAAGTTAAATCTAATTGGTCTTTACCATCTTTAGGTATTACAGCCACTTCAGCATTTTTCCGCAATGTTGGTGCTTCCTCTCCTTTTAAAATGTTAAACAAACAACATTTTAAAAGAATCTTTATCACTTTCTTCCCTCCTAGCTCAGTAGCGGATTTAGGCCTTTGGCACAGGGGCACGTACCTCCCCCTTTTTGTTAATCTACACAACCTGGTACCAGAAAAAAAAGTAAAAGTTTTTAGTTTTCTTTTGGTTGAAATCAGAAGTATAAAAATGTACTGCCAAAACAGTATTCAGATTGAGACTGCTCCTTGTTTACTGCTACATTTTTCATTTCAGGATGTAAGTTGTATTTATTTATTTTTATTTCTTTCAAAAATCACAGATGGAAACACAATTAGTGGTATCAGGTGACCTGATCCTAATATCTTGATTAGTTCATCTAAATGTGTTCAAGGATGCCGGAACTATAGGGTGGGGGGGGGGGTGGGGGTGAACACCCACACACTTTTACAGGTGCAGGTTGGCCAGGAGGCTTTAACAATTTAAAAAAAAAAAGCTTCTTCACTCTGCGGTGCAAGCATGTCAATGTGAATGTAAATACATTCCACACTCACGTGCAAAATTTAAGCTAGCAGTTGCATTAAGAGAAAAGGTAAGCGCATGTGTGCGCATGTAGCCATTTGGTTGAGTGAGACGATAAGTGTGTATGTGTGTGTTATTGTGTGAGGGATAAGGTGTATTTGTGTGTGTTGCTGTGTGAAAACGGAGAGAAGGTAGGTGTGTGTGTCTGTATCATTTAAACTAGCGGTTCTGTTTGTTTTTGTATGAGAGAAAAGTGCGTGTGTATGTGTGTGTTGTGTGAGAGAGTAGGGATGTGTGGAATTTAAACTAGTCATTAGTTGCTGTATGAAAGAGAAGTGTGTTTTGCTAGATGAGTGAGTAGAGGTAGGGGTGTGTGTGTGTGTGTGTGTGTGTGTGGCCGTGTGTGCTTTTAACATATCTGTCAACTGTTCAGATTTAGCCTCATAGTTTTGGTCTGTTTCTCATAAACTTTGTGGTTTTCTGACAAATCAGGGAAGACTGAAGTCATTAAATAATAACATATATACGAGTTTCAGAAAAATCATATTCATTTGCTTACTTGAGATTCATGGTAATGGTTAGGGTACTATTTTCATGTGAAAAACAATATCCACTAATGACTATTCTTTATTGTATTAGCATCTTTACTAGATGACAAATGTAATATCCCTGCAGAATTACTGGTCATCAATTTAATGTAAATTTTCTGACAAGGGAAATACTTATATTTCAGGAGATACTAGCTGAGTGGCTATAGGTCAGTTTTAAATAATATTAGAATCACATTCCATTGCTAAATACAGTTTTCAAAATGGAATTTGTACATTAATTAAAAAAGGCAATTTGTTATGGAAGAGACAGTAACTATTCCAGTACATGAAATTATACCCCCATCTTCCCATAATGTTCAAGATGTCTTTACACTGAGGCAAGGCAGTGTCCAGCATTTCATTATTATATAACTCACTGTCATGCAAAGAGACAGTTCTTAGTTGTGCATTATGGACATTTGTCATTTGTGCTTTAGTTTGCAGGATTGTCAACTGATGTAAAATGCTTCTTCAATGACTGTAAAGAAAGTAGGGTGGCACAGTGGTGCAGAGGTTATCATTTTCATCTCACAGCAAGAGGTTCTCCGGTTCAGTTCTTGGCAGGGTTTCCTTTGGGTGCTCTGGTTTCCTTCCACATTCCCAAGACATGTTGCATGTGGATTGGAGAGTCTAAATTGGTCCTAGGTGTGCGTGTATGTGCCTTCAGAGGAAGGTCGGGTACCCGGCTGATAACTTGGCACCATAAAACTGTACTGCCACTCATTTTGCAGACCAATGATCTGCTGTGGCAACCCCTAATGGGAGTAGCCGAAAGGAGAAGAAGATTTCATAACTTTCATAAAATACATGCCAACACAAATCCTGTTATCCTAGCAACATTTTAAGTTAAAAAGAGCAATATTTAAAATCTGTCCCTATTTTGGGCCATTGTATGTGTGTGTGGTCATGTGTGCTTTTAACATATCTGTCAACTGTTCAGATTTTTTCAGGCTTTGTCCAGATTTCTTGCACTAAGAGGTTGAGAGGTATGTGTACCTGTCAGCTGTTCAGAATTTTGCAGAATGTCCTGATTTTTGCCTCATATTTTTGGCCTATTCTGCAACATTTGTAGTTTTCTGGCAAATCAATAAAGATTCAAATGACTAAATAATGTCATGCATTTGAGTTTCAGATTTAATTTCCTTTAGAAAATGCATGATAAAACCAATGCTGTTATTCTAGCAAACTTCTAAGTCTATAAGAACAATATTTAAAATCTGTCCCTATTTTTGGGCCTCTGTCCCCTATTATTTTAGGCTTTGTCCAGATTTCTTATGCTAAGAGGTTGAGAGGTATGTTGTGTAATGCCCTAGTTGGGGGGGGGGGGACTGGTTAGTAATTAACTTACTTGAACAGGCCTGGTCCTGTAACCTGGTTACAGGAGGAAAGAGCCTGAATCCTATGCACCAACTACCAGACTGTTGATGAAATTGTATTTGAGTTTCAGTACATTTTCAGGGAATTATGAGTTTCAGTTTATTTTCATGGAATTGTGAGATTCAAGGGAAGAGTAGTTCAGTGTTGCTCATGCTAAGTCTATTTTCAATGTGCAACTAACTGTTTTGTTTAGCAAATGGCAGTCACTGGTTGTGCTGCAGAATTTGAAAGCAGTGTTAGTAGCATAATTGCCTTTGGTGCAGAAGACTGTGGATTCTACTCCCACACCATGTAGATGGAGTGCTGATATTGCAGTGCCCATTTGACTGCCAATTATTTGGTGCATTTTAAGGGGGGATAGGAGTTTTACACTCCCGAGTGTGTCCTGCTTTATATGAGATGCCTATTAACTATGAACTTGTCATTGGTTTGGTTTGTCAGTCATTCCCTATTGCAATATTACCAGTTTACTTATTTTTTAATGTAATGTAGGCAATTAATTCTTCAAGGGCAGCCGGTACTGAATTTGTAGATGAAACATTGAAATGTAAAGTTGTTTGCCAGTAGCAACCTTTTTATTAGTAAATACCAACTGAAACACTAAGTCCAACAGTCCACAGTAGAACGGAGTATTTTTTCCCAACAGTCCACAGTAGAATGGAGTATTTCCTTACAGTCCACAATAGAACGGAGTATTTTAACCTTTTTATTAGTTACAGATCTCTATGGAATTATTTGGATGACTTTTTTACTTCAGCAGAGATTGTGCTTATTGACCAATGGTGGATTGTAATGACAGAAGCCTGAGTGGCCTTTTATGGTTGAAATTTTCTGAAATGGGTAGTTTATTCATTATTGGTTCAGGTATTTTGTTTCATTGCTCATTAAAAGAATGTTTAAAACTACAAATTTAAAACACATTTTAACAAGTGGTGCTGTATTATACTAGGAATATAATTTAATACAATCAAGAAGGTGAATCAAAGCACACATACATGTCTGCATGACCCTAAAAATGTGTGGAAGGAGTCTATGGTTTGAAAACAGTCCAAAGATGAACTTAATCCTCCACCGGCCAGATGTGTTTTCTATGAATGTGGGTCTTCATGCCATTTCCATGAATGTGAGTTTCAAAAGCGGAGAAGTTTACTGTTCATGCTAAGTCAGTTTTCATTGTTAGATTGTATTGTTTGTTTAGCAAATGGCTATCAGTGTATTGTGCTATTTTATTTCAATATCTGTAATAATTGTAGAAGTAAATAAGAAAACAGTATGCAGACTAAGGTTTGAACAGTGTTCGTGGTAATTGGGGAGAAATAGCCAAGTAATGGAACTCTGGAATAGCTGGGGAAGGGGGTGCTGTTGGGGGGGGTAGGGTGTTGCTGCAGGAGGGCTGCTCGGGGGGGGGGGCTGATCTATTACCCTGCCTAGGGCACCATTTGACCACGATCTGGTTCTGGTATTTTGCAGTGTTATTTACTGTAAACCATCTGAATTTGGAATGAAACAATGAATTGTCAGTTGTAAAAAATAAGCACTTTTGTTCCGTGTTTGGTAATAAAGGAATGAAAGCACATTATTTTACAACTGACACTTCATTGTTTTATTCCAGCTTATGATATTTCATGGTTTTCACTATTATTTACTACTAATTAATAACAGTCATATTGTTGAGTATGCCATTACAGGTCTGTGGATTTTGGACCTCAACTGAAGTGGCAGCAGCCCACCCACCTGCATTCTGGGCAGTCAGTTGTGAACTGATAACAGTAAAGATGATGATGATGATGATGATGTTAAAATAAGACTTTAAAGCAGTCAAGAAACTGGAACAACTTTGACCCTGCTGTTACTGTGTTTTCAGAAGAGGTTAATACAGTTTCTTCCTTGCCTTCTTTTTTTTCTCATTTTTTTCATTATTGCAAGTTGACCCCAGATTTGCTAGATTTTTAAAGTCATGCAAGAAACATTAATTTATTTAAAATCACAATAGAAATACTGTGCATTTTTTATTCTGCTTATTAAAACGTTATTAAAGCTTCTTGCCTGACGTTAAGCCTTCGGTTAGGTTATTATTATTTTCAAGTTGCCCAGTTTTCATAAATTCATAGATTAGTACTAAGCTAACTGCCCTTGCGAGACATTTTAAACAGCTAATTATCCCTTGTGAGACTCAAACCCTGCACCTTGTGTTTGTAAGGCAAACACCTTGACCATTAGGTCCCCCTCCCACCCTTTTTGTTACACTTCTGTTTTATTTAAATGAACAAATGGAAAAAAATCACATCAGGTTGAGCTTGAAAGTGGTAAACAGTTCTTATTTAAAGCTCAAAACCTCATAGATCAAGGGATAAAACCAAAAATGTAATGTGTCGGGAAGAGGTCAAAGGTCCAGAATCAGGGACAGATTTTAAATATAACATTGTTCTTATAAGCTTAGTTGTTAGAATAACAGGTTTTGCATTAGCATGCATTTTCTGAAGGATATGAAGTCTTGTCATTATTTAAGTTTTGCAATCCTTATAAATTGTCAGAAAACCACAAATCTTATGAGGGACATACCAAAAGTATGACACAAAATCAGTATTCTCTGGTCTCTCATCCTCTTCAGGCAAGAATTAGGGAGAAAGAGTGTGAAAGGCTCAAAATCATGGGCAATTTTTAAGCTTTACTCTTGTCACCAAAGCAATGGATGAAGGTAAAACAGTTCACGCCACATTACCGTGACGTGGCCAAGTCTTTTAACATAATCCCCTACTCAGGTATAATAGAAAAGCTAAATAAACTGGGAATAAACTCTTGCATCAGTAGATGAAATGCCAACTGGCTCACAGGATGCACCTCTAGAAAGAGACCAGTCACCAACGGAGTTCCCCGGGTGCTGAGACTTTTGACTTTTCCTGTTTGGCATCTACTTCTCAGAAATAAAAGCAAATACCAAAGGGCTTTGGCTTATTAAGTTTGAGATGATTGCAAGCTAGGAGGAGTTATTGAATCCCAAATGATTTAACCATTATGTAGAAATAATTGTCCCAAACAGTAACTGGTGCCAGAATCATGAATTGAAAATACATTATCATATCCTTTGTGAAGTTGTCTACCCCAGGGGACTACAAATTGACAATACCCTCCTGAGAGTTGGACGAGTTGTTTGGCATGTGGAAACTTGTGTGGGCCATGGCCTAACTTTTGACCAACATGTGCCCTATGTCATAAGATAGTCTTTCCATATTGCACAGTTTATGAACAAATTGATTGCTACTGGATCTAGAGATGTTGTTGTCCTCCTTTACGAAGCCCTCATTAAATCACTCATTTTGTATAATGCCCACTTTGGCATCTATCACATGCAACAACTGGAATGCCTGTAGAAATGCCTTACTAAATACATACAAGTCCTAAACAATAGGTCTTGCATGGATCACCTCAAAACCTTATCAGTATACTCTGTACCTAACAGAGTGCTAAGAGGTGACCTGTGTCTGGCATACAAGGCATCCTCCAACCCACTACTGATGGACCTACTGAGCATCATCAAGTCAAATGGCATCAGAAATACTTAGTCCAGGTTTCTAAACAGAATGGTGTGGAGAGATGGATATATATCACAGAGGATATCACCGTTCCAGAACAAACTCTCCATTTAAGTAAAAGAAAGCTCATCCCTGTCCATATAGAAATGCAACTTGGCTCTAATGATAGGTAACAGAAAATGTACCCCAAAGTTGCCCCTCATGCCACTAATGCATAGAGGCAGTTCGTAAATGCTGCATCTCTTCCATGGATCTCCTCAAATTATCTATGGTGTGATCACAGTTATTCTGACTAGGGCTAATATAAAGTTATCAGCCATAGGATGGGTAAGACCAATCAGGAAATGTTAATTCAAGCAACAAAAGAGAAATTGGCCAAGCTTAAAATGTCCTTCAAGTGAGCCTCTGTTGAGGTAGTAAGTAGTTTTAAAAAAATTGCCCTGCTTAGATCACTAAGTGCCACTATCACCCACTACCCCCACCCCCACCCCAGCCTTTCAACAGCTTCCGGCACCTCTGAATGTGCCTCCCATCATGACTGAAAAGATTCTTTGGGAGGAGATGATGAGACTCCAAGAACAAAAGACTCTGAGACTCAAGAGATTGATTAAAAAAAAAAAAAACAGAACTTATATTTGATGGGATTTTTGTATGTAGTACATAACATGGTTTCTGTCTCTGTTCCACCAATCTGTTGATCCCAAACAGTGATGAGACATTGAGGTAAGGAATACAGGTCTTGCCGCAGCAGTCTTTTCTCCACTGAAAGTAAGTTACTTAAAGTTGCAGCCACTACTGATATTCAGAGTTGCAGGAGTATAATGTGAGTGGAACTAAAAAATGACATTAGAAAGTTTTTAAACTAAAATAATTTCTTCTGCTGGTGGAAAGTGTACCACCAAAATTAGTCTCAGTTCTCTGATTAATTGTTCATCACCTACTTGGAGTTTCTCTTTCTAAAACACCCTCTGTAGATGAGATTTGTTTCCTTTCCTAATCCCATTGCATGGTGTAGGGAGCAGTTATATTCTCCTCCCTCAGTGACTCCTGTTGATCTGTGCAATTATATGAATAAATCTATGAAATTACACTGGACCTGGGAAGGTAATGAAGATTTTTTTTAAATAAACAGGGTATGGTTTGTGTCTTAAAGTAAAGTAAATGATAATTCATGTAAAAGGGTTACAGCAGTGGATTATTTAAGGACATTTGAGCCTTTTGTTATAGCACTGCAAGAGACCAATTTAGGGAAACAAGAGCATACTGCACTGTTGGGGACTATTGATCCTGAGGAGCAGCTTGTACTTTTCACGGTGCAGGAGTACTGAGGGAGTGATGTTACTGATTTGCAGCCAGTGGTCTGTGACATTAGAAGGTGTCACAGTGGATGTAAAAGGGTGTTATGCTGGAATGGATGACTATAGTGACGCAATTTATAATATAGTATATAAAGTCAAAGTCTTAATTTACCCGCTGATTTGAAGCGTACTGAAAGGATTTAGAGAAATAATGAGGAAAATAATTGTTTTTCTTAAAAGCACAACAGTGTTTATGAAAGACTGGAATTTCTTTTTATTTTAATTATCTGTCCTTTGTTGACCCAAGATGGTATTTGCACTACTTGGAGAAATTTGGTCTGGGCATCAGGAACCTCCCCTGCTCTTTCTGATAGGTGCCATGAGATCTTTTATATCCACCGGAGCCACCACCATCTCAAGCAGGTACAACCTTGGTTTAACGTCTCATTCAAAGGATGACAGACTCATGCAGCACCCCTCATATGCTGCACTGCAATGTCATTTTTTGATCGGTCTGGTGTAGGAATAAAATAGTCTTCTGCACCAAAGTCTACCTGCTGTACCACTTACATTACTGCTATGTTGCTATGAATGTATCCAACATCTGAAGTAGACTTTGGACATGTAATCTACCACGTATCAGATTATATGAGGGTACTTGTATTAAGATGATGGGATTGCAATTTTTTGCAGATAAGAAAGCTGGAGGTGATGGAGACAAAGTGCCTGAAACAAATGGTTGAATGCACAATATGGGATAGATGATGAAATGGGGGCATTAGAGCAGAAACCAAAGTAGCTCCCATTGCAGAGAAGGTAAAAGAGGACAGATTATGGTGATTCAGGCACATGTACAGGAAACCAGAAGGCAATCTGGTAAAGAAGGTTTGGGACTGGCAAGAGGAGATGAGGTAATCCAGCAAAGTGATGGGTGAACTGTGTGACAGATGACCTGTGACAGTTAGGCATGATTGTTGAAGTAGATGAGAAAATGGCACTGAATTGAGAGAGATGGCAAGAATTTACACAATACCCCAATCTCACATAGAAAATGTGAAAGAAGGGGAGGGTTGATGATGACTATGATAGTATGGCATGGTACGGTTTGGTGTGGTGTGGTATTAAAAAAAGATTTCTTTGTTTGCTGACAGTTTATCTGCTAAGTTTAGATGATTTATTTAAGTTTCTAGATCAAGTTTTTGGATCAGTTTGTTATGTTCTCAGTTTGCAAGTTGAATACAATGAAGACAAAAGTAGTGGCAGTGAATTTTAGACTCCGATTCTAAAAAAGAGGTAAGATTATCTGTGTGTCAGATGTCACATTGTGTGTAACTGAACAGAGTATTTGCTTTTTGGGATTTACTTGCTGTGTTATTAATTAGTTAAACCTCATTGTTTTTACAGAAATCAGTATTTACTTGCAAAACCAACTCACATTTGCTAGGGTACTTGATATGGTGATGTCAACTTCAACAGGACTTGTTACTAGGTTATCATAATGTATTTATGAGGTAAACCATTGAAAGGGATTGTGACTTGGCATGGGTAACCAAATGTCTCATCTCGGAATGCTTTGAAACAGCTGGTACTGCCTGTAAATATGCTGTGCGCTGGGCAGGAATTACCTGCCTTTACCACCATAGCCACACAACAATAATATGCGTCTGAATTTACATTGCTGTCTTTCATACATGTTGTCAAAGCAATTCAAGGTGATTTTTTCCACAGGCCCCACCCTTCCATTTGCCACCCCACCCCCACCCTGCTGGTCTACTTTCCAGACAGTGCCCTCCCCCACTTCTTCAGTTTCTTGAATCTGCCAGTGTAGCTTCCAAACTTTCACTGGAATAACATCTATTCCTAGAGACTTTCTTGTAGATTGGTTATACATCACCATTTTATCTCATCTCCTAGCTTAACTGTTTTATTTGTTGAGCGTCATCTACCTATAACATTGGCATATTTTATGTCTTCCGTACATATTTCCATTTCTGCTGTTTCTTGAATTCCCCAGGTCTCTAATACCTCTAAGAGAACTTTTTCTTGTTGCAGGCTCCCTTTGTTTGACAACAACACTTTAAGTAATTTGAAAAAAGTTTTTGTGCTCTGGAATTATAAAAAAAAAGTGTAACATCAATCTTTCTTAACTAGCACATATTATCTGTGTACTCTCTTATTTTCTGTTTAGCACTGTACATTTGCACCTCTCCTTGTTCTGTGAGATTTCCCTTATTCTGTAATATTTTAACCTTTTATTTGTCCTTCTAAATAAATCTTATTCCTTAAGCATATTACTTTTTCTTTTATTTCTATCCTATTGTTAAACTCCACTTTCATTTTATCCCACTTACTAGCTATAACCGCTGGAGTACTTTTTATCTTCTCTAATAACTCCTAATAATTTCCACTACCCATTCCCTAAATTCCCCTCTTTTTAACAGGTAGTTGGGGAAGCACCAGTGTGTCATCTTTATTTTACTTCATTACCCTACATCTTAATAATTATTGGCATATGATCTTAAATAGGTAGTGGATCTGTGATAAAGTGCTTAGTTAAATGCATGTGTCCCTGTGAAATATAATTTCTGTCTAGTTTAGCCTACTTATTGCAGTATGTGGAGTAATATGAAAATTCTCTCAGAGTTTCTACAGCTAAATTAAAATCTTCCCTACCCAATATTTGCATAACTTGCTTCAAAAATCTACCCTATTTTATTTTTCCCTTCTAGGCCCCCCAGATACATCCTCATTGTTGCAAATCAAA
Organism: Protopterus annectens; assembly: GCF_019279795.1. Classification (NCBI taxonomy): domain Eukaryota; kingdom Metazoa; phylum Chordata; order Ceratodontiformes; family Protopteridae; genus Protopterus; species Protopterus annectens. Next base: position 392,924,172 of record NC_056730.1, on the reverse strand, counting down.
TTCCAGTCCACACTTTCTTGCTGAAAGCTGATTATTTCTGTCAATTACTTTTTAGCTCCATAATAGCAGTTTTAGCTGGAATATAAATACTTGCCAGTATAAAGCTCATCCCTTGCCAGTAGCCCCTTACTACCACAAATCTGCATTTTTTTATCTTTTTCTTTTCCAGTTCTACTTTTTCTTGCTTAATATCCATCCTAAAAATCCTTTCTTTATCAAATTCACATGCTCTGTTTTTTTTCCAAATGTGTCTCTGTAGCATTGCTATCTGCACTCTGCATTTCTTAATATAAGTAAGCATTCTTTCCTATTTGTCTATACCCGTCAGACTTTTCACAATCCAAAATAGTATGGGAAGTGTCATCATTATGTTAAGAAGGCATTATTCCCATCTACTATATATGACAGCATTTTAAAATGTCTGTTTCCAGCTTTTGTGATACATGCACCCAATAATGTTTGGCAGGTTAATCCTTTATACAGTTTTTTCCTAGCATCAGCACTGAAACCTGTCACGTTTTACAAGTCTTTTTGTTTAAATGAAAACCATCAAACAAAAAACAAACATACCCCAGAACAACCCCCATAACCTGTTAACGTAATACAAACTCAAAAATCTATGTACATCTTCAAACTGACCCAAATAGATAGTTATATACATCTTCAAATTGACCCAAATAGCTATAAACATAGGGCTTATTTAACCTAAAATCAAGGTTATCCATGCTAACATGCATTTATTGTTTGTGGTTATACTAATGCTAATTGGTGTCTGTTCTTTTTTATCACAGATATGAAAAGAAAACTAACTTGTATGCTTTCCAAAAACATTAACTTTTAGCCTTGAAAAAACCTATGTCCTATTATCAGCTTGTCTCCATGGGAACATATGATAAAAATGAAGTCCTCTGCTCTGTTCCTAAAGACAAACCAAGACATTTATTGCTAAAGGAAAACATTTCACTTTATTCATTGTTCTCTTATTTACCTGTTTCCACTTAAACTTGTTATTAGTTTAAGCTAATGGTCTTACTCCAGACATTCACCTATGCAAAAGAACGAGAAAACATATCCACTCAAAATATATTATCTGTGTACTTTTGTACTCATTTCCCCCTCAACAACCCAAGATGACAGCCTATTAACTTAAACATGGTTTTGTCTAATCATTTTTTTATTGTAATGCCTACATTTCTTACTACTGAAAAAGAAGAGCAAAAAAGGAATCTGTTTACTTTAGTATCTGTATCACACACAGGAGCAGCAAAAGTACATTACTAATAACATGCAATTTATTTTCTGAAAAATTGCTTAGAAATGTTGTTCAGAACACAAATTATTTTACTTACAGTTACCTCTTTTCTTCATGTACCCCCAGTGTCCTTCCAAACATTAGTGGCATGAAGTGAGGCCAAGGTATTTCTAGATTCTTCTAGTTAACTCGTGCTTTTCTCTGTCTCTCAAGCATTCTCCTTTAGAACAGTGGTAAAGGTTACTTTGGTAAAGTCTCTCTGTGTGCTTTATTGTAAGAAGAATGAGAAGGAGAGTCACCTTCTGCTTGATGGCTCACTTTTTGTTGTACAAACTTTTGTATTTCTTTCTTAGCTTGTTCTGCATCAAAAAAATACTTTTATCCTCCAAAAAAAAATATTCCGAAGACAGCTGGATACAGCAGATTGAATGGCATACCTGCCTCTTGACATTTTCTGATTGTGGGACTATGTTTGTTTCTTTTCTGCCTTGTGTATTTTGCCTGGTGTACAGTGAATAATCATTTTCCACAAACACTCTACTGCCTCTAACTTTTAGTGCTTTAGCCCTTTGTCACAGTTTTGTCAGGATCAACTCTTGCTGCTGGCAGGTTTGCATCTTTACTAATACAGGTCTTTGCTGCTTTCTCATTGCCAGATTTGGAGCATACACACATTGTGCCCTTTCAATTTAACATTTCCTGCTGTGGAATACTAGTCCAGTTGATTATTTGTACCTTCATAAAATTAATACAGTCTGTTTGTTCTAGTTTCTCTGGTATAACAGAAAATCTCATATTTCCCTACATGCTCTATCCTCTAATTCTGCCATTTTTGAAACATCTCTTCTTAAACAGTTTCATACTTAGCCAGCCCTTTCTTTATTTCAAACTCTGATTTTTGCAGTTTTATCAGCTTTTATGAATATCTGTTTATTCCATTTTTTCTAGCCTTTTGTTGCTTGAGTTGAAATGCTCCTTCAGTGTTTAGTTTATTGTAATCAGTTCTGAGCACATTTTTCTCTAGCTTACTGGAAGCCTGTCTTGTACCAAAGCTGCTGCTTGAACTGCTTTTTTGCTAAACAGCTGCAGGATTCTTCCCAGTAAGAGTTTTAACTTCACCTTTTCTATTTGATTTTTTCAGGCTCCCGTAGCTTCTTCTTTGCTGGTATCCAGGCAGTGTACTTGCTAGCCAGTAACTGAATTTACTAAAAGTGACATGGCTCCTGGCCCTTGTCTTTCAGATTCTTTTTTCACACGGGGTGCTGAAGTTAAGCTGTTATTCAGTGTGCAGGCATCTTGAAAATTCAACCTGTGGATGTCTTGATATGTATGGAACACAGGGAAAAATAGTGAGAAGCCATTCAGTGATGAGTATTAACTGTTTGTCTGCAGCTGCTACAAGGAAGAAATCCTACCCCAATCCAAAAATGCACATGAAGTAGCTGACTGGTTTGAAACTTGTTCTGCTTAGCCTAATTTATATGAAGCATGTCCCTTATAAGAACTCATGGGATTTTAATCAGCATGGAAAGACCACAATACTTAGGCTGTGCTACCCACTTATCTGACACTTTTTCAGTAGAGAGATGGACTTGGGTCCTGGCTCCTTGGATGTGCCCTCCCCAATTTGTAAGTAGAGAAAATTTGTATGGGAGGCTTTGGTCTTGACACTGGCTTCTTTGCCTGAGCTGTTGGTGAGTGACTCTGCTGTAGCCATATCTAGTTCCTCTGGCCATCATCAGTTTCTCTCGGTCCCCCTGGAAATACTCCTTAGGGAGTTGCTAAGGACTGAGAGGCAGGCACGTCTTATGTGGCTGTTTAGCTATTCTCAAACCTCTTTTGCCAGCATCAGAGGTCAGAATGGGCATTGTTCCTTTGTGTAGCTGCTCTGAGGAACTTTATTCCCAGGGAAAGGACCATTCATCAGGAAGCAAAAGGAAACTTGAAATTAGATAGTTTTCTTCATTTGTGTTCTGTTTCCCTAGTGCAAAATAGGACTGGCTGAGTTTTGCTAAAACTTTATTTAAAGCCTTTCAGTCATTATGGTCTGAGTCTTCCCTTCATTTTAAAAGAAAAGATTCCCCCCACCCAGATTCTTAGGAGCAGAAATTAGATTTGGACTGTATTTCTCAAGTTTCTCATCCATAGAATGGGGGATCTGACTCTGAGGAAAGCTTTTCGTCAGATTCCCCACTGAATAGTTATCTCTTTCTGATACTTTTGCCAGAATTAAGAAATTATTTCAGTGGGAACAAAAAGAATCACCAGAGTCTCAGCAAAGATATGATGTGCTATAGGTGGATTCCCTCTACTTGCAGCTGTTCCTCTATGTTTTGCTAGCCTTATAAAATGCTTTCCTTGCAGCCTGCAGTTAGCCTAACACTCAACCACCTGCCACCAGAAAATCTGATAAATTATAAAAAGGTCCCCAGATCCACAAATTTATTTATTTTTTTTTTTTTCAAACTGTAGATCAGGCTGCCGGGTAACAGGAAAAGAGGAAGGCCTAAGATAAGGTTCATGGATGTGGTGAGAGAGGACATGCAGGTGGTTGGTGTGACAGAGCAAGATGCAGAGGACAGGAAGAAATGGAAACAGATGATCCGCTTTGGTGACCCCTAACGGGAGCAGCCAAAAGAAGAAGAAGAGATCAGACCCTGCATCACATTCTCTACCAAAACTGTCTTCTGCCAAATACCTTATGGCTGCTAACCCTGTTTCTTTTCCAAGGATGGGAGAGCCTTTAACTGATTTGGGAAGAAAGTTTATACTTCTTCCACCTTACCCTTCAGAATAGTGAGTTGGGTTCAAATGTCTAAGTTTCCAGTGGCTTTGTTTGACAGTATGATAAAGTTAATTTCTGACCGTCCTTCCTTCAAAAATTAAAACATCTCAAAAGTATTTAATCTGTTCCATGTCTCTGTAGCTAAACACTTTCTAAAATGTCCTTATGACACTGCTGATGCTCTTTGTAGAGTAGCTGCCACTGGATCAGTGATGAAATCATTTGCCTGACTATGTTCTCAGAATTTACCAGAGAATGCCCATACTGAGCTTCTGACTGCACCCCTGGATAAAGAGGTATTATTTGGCCTGTTCTCTGTTGAAATCCTTAAAAGATTTGATAAAAGGAGAAAATTAAGTCAGAGGGTATCCCAGATTTTTCAACCCTTCATGCCAAAGTATAATAGAAACTTTCCTTCTAGTTCAGGCTCCTTTTATAGGAAACAGAATAAACATTTCAGTAAGGCACAGGCAAAAAAAATTCAAAAAGCAGTGGTTGTGAGGTTCAGAAAAGAAGAGGAGAATCTTCCTAAAACCAAGGACACTCTAAAAAAAAAGCAGACTGACTATACGTCCATCAGGTTTTCTCCCTCCCAACCCCAGCATTCCAGTAAAGCTTTCAGAAAGTTTAGGCCATCACTTCCCTCCGTGGCAGCAGATAACTTTAGACACTTTAGTTCTGTGAATCATTCAAAAAGATTACAAGTGGCAGTGGGATTCCCTTCATCATTTTCCAAGGGATTCCTCTAGATCCATCCAATCAAACTTCTCGGTTTCCTTCTATCCTAAATCAAAATATATCACAAGGGGTTAGAGACCGCTCGCCCTTATAAAACAGGGAAAGGTTTCTCTTCAAGAATCTTTCTTTTAGTGTTAAAGAAAGTTGTCCTAGACCTTTGGTTTCTAAATCTTCATATCAAAAAATCAAAGAACTCAGAACTTACCCTAAGGCATTAGTTAATAACTCTAGGAGAAAAATTTGTGCAATTGGTTGAAACTATGCAATTGGATCCAGTATCTCTCTGATTTCTGTATATTTGAATTTATTAACTATGTTTATATTTATTTAATTTCTTTTACTTATGTCAGGCTGAATGTAAATATTGTATATAGGTATTCAAATTGATACATATAATACTATGTGATTGAGTTACAAATTATTGTTTGAAAATAAAAAATACTTGATCAAAAATATCCAAAAAATTCAGAATGCTCTGTCTGGAGTACTTATCTCTTTTCCCATCTCTCAGTTTTCTAGTAACTATAGATTAAAAAAGTGCTTATTGCCATATTCCAAATCTCAAGGATTTCAGATTTTCTTTTACATTTTCTCTGTTTCTGTTTTTCATTTTCAATTATCTGCAGTACCATTTGGGTTGTCAGCAGCTCTAAGAATGTTTAAAAAGTGCCTAGCTCCTGTAATAGCCAATTGCAGGTTGTAGGGCATTCATATTTTTCTATATTTAGATGATTAACTTAACTTGTAAAAGAGTTTGCAAAATTATCAAGAATTTCTGGTTTGTGTTTAAAAAAAAATAAAAATGCCTTTCTTAGTCTGAAATTTCAGGTGAACACAAATAAATCTTCTCTTTCTGTCTCATAGGGTTGTGTTTCTTGGTTGTCTCCTAGATGCTTCCCTTATGATGGCTTTTCTTCCTCAAGTCAAAGTGGAATTTTACAAAGAACAGTTTCTGACATTTTCCACCCACATTCTGGTATCTGCTAGAGAATGTCTGAGGATTCCAGGATTCATGGCTTCAACAATTCTCATGATTTTTAAGCCAGACTTCACATAAGGAAAATTAAATGGTTTATCATATCACCTTGGTCCAAATACCAGCACCCCCAATCATTTCTGGTGCAAACACTTGGGTTTGTAAAAAGGGAGCTGTTCTGGTGAGTAAACCAGTTGACTCTCAATCCAGGTCTCCCTTTTCCCCTTCAGCTCCTATGCAGTCTGTAACCACAGATGATTTAGACTGCTTAAGGAGCTATATCGGAGGAAAGGGTGTCCAAGATCTGTGGAACAAGCAGGATAAACTGAAAGACATAACTGTTAAAGAAATTATGACATTAATAAATGGTCTCAAAACTCTAAACTACCTTTGGATTTTAGGATTCATGGCAGCAACAATTTTCATGATTTCTTTTAGCCAGACTTCACATATGAAAAATTTGGTGATTTAGTTTAGTCCCTTCATTGTCCTATATAGGGCTTCATTAATCCTCAAAGAAGCCATCTTTCCCTGGTATCGCTGTATACATCTCTTGCTCAGAGCCCCCCAGAACTATCTTTATTTTCTTATTTGTACCTACCCACTTCCCCCAGTTCTCATTCCTGGAATCAATGCCTTTATTTTTGCTCTCCTGGTCTTCATGCTAAATAGCTACCACTACTTATCTTCCACTATTCTTCATATCCTGTTTCTATTTCTGCCTTTATCTGACCATTTATATCTTTTTTTCTATTTCTGCCTTTATCTGACCATCTGCACCCCTTGAAAATTCTTCTTTTAAACATTTAATCCCCTTACTTTGCAATTAATCCTGTCACTGTTGCCTTAATTTCTCCCATCCTTTCTTACTCTCATTTGTGAGTTACATGACTGCTTTTCTAGTTGTCTTCTTTTCTCTTTCCTGTTTTGAATTTCTTCCCCTTTATAGCCCATTATTTCTTCTTTTCATGCTGCTTTAACTCTATCCCATTCTCTCACAACCCCCTCCCCCCGCCTGACCTTTCTCAGATATGTTCCTAACTACTATGTTGGTCACCATCAACTGAATCCACCACACTTTCTCTAAATCTTGCCACGTTTCATTTCCAACCCTTTGGCACCCCCAGTTCCTCTCCATAACCACAATAACACGATCTGACTTATTTTTCTCCAGTAGCCATTCCTTCTTTTTTCTGATATCCGATTTCATCATCTACTAAAAACCTGTCTGACCTATTCACCTCCCTAAACATATTTCTACTACAAGAATATTGTATTTCTTTCTCTCACTTTATCCTCCATATGTTTAATAATTCTATTCATTCAGCACATGTTGTTTTTCATATAAAACATTATCTTTCCATTCTTCCTGTTGAGCTAAAGGCATAACACAAGATTAAAATTGCACAAATCATCCCACAAACAATCCTTCCTCCTTCATAATCTTTTCTACTTCCCTAGACATGCCTTTAATACATCAGTACAATCTACATTCAATTCATATTAACTTTCATATGTTTTCATAGGTTTATGCATTGCTCATGCCGGAAATCATTCTAAGAACACTTCCTCATTAAACTCATGATCATGAATATTATCTCCTGTCCAGTGATCAAAATTAGTTTTAAAGCTTTTTATATCCACAGATAGCCTTATATAGGTAAGAATTCCATGATCTGGGAATTACTTGAGTAAAACGTTGTATCTCAATAATGTTATACATTTTGGTATACTGAAATTGATATTATTTTAGCTATGCACCCTGAGATTGTTGGAAAGAGAAATATTATAAATTGCTTGTAACATCTGATCATGAAAAAATATGTAACCAGAAATAGCCTTGCCCCTTGTTTATCTAAAATGAAGGAACTATAAATTTAATTTGTTCCTTATAAGTAAGATGTTTCACTGAAGGAACCATTTTTATAAATTTCCGCTGCACGTGTTCAAGTATATTAAGCTGATTTATGTTGTATAAACCAAATGTTTTATTATATTTCAAAAAGGGATAGATGAACATAATATATAAATGTACTAAACTAAATTCTTCTTTTAAGGATAAAGACTTCGACATATGACCCATTAGGAAAAGAACAAGTTTGCTAATATTAGAGACGTGAAGAAAATGAAAAGTCAGATGAAATAAGAATATCCAAGTCTTTATACTCAGCAGTGCTGTGTAAGGTAATGTCATTTAATCATAGTGTAGGTATAAGTGTAGGCCTACCAGATTACACGACTTCACACTTTCTACTACTTCCTTAGCTCATATGAAAAAGTAAGTTAGAAAATTAATTATAAGGACAACCATTCACAATCTGAAATAAATCCTTTTTTTAGAATCACTTGCATATTTAGCTTGCCAATAGTGGTTATTAACAGAATTAGTTGGTAATGCTAAATTATATAGGAAGGGACCCAAGGCAGAACCGTGTGGGGCAGCCAGAGAAATAAGAAGATATTCAGAGTGCTGTCCAGTTATATCGATACATTGACTATGGCTCTTCAACCGAGAAATAATCCAGTTAACCAAACATGAGTTATAATCATAAAGCTTAAGTGTTTTTATTCTGGAATCATGAGAAACTATACTGAAGGGCTTAAAGTGAAAATGACTCCAGTATTTGCTAAAGTTACTGGGTCGTACAACTCTACAAATTAGTAAGAGATTACCCAGGACTAAACCCATATTGGTATATGTCAAAGTTATCTGTGTCAGGAAGTTCAAAACATTTACAAAGAACTGATGGGAGATAGGAAATTCACCCCGGGGATCACTTCTGTGGCTCTGCTTGACAGGGGCACAGGAAAATAATTTTCTTGGGTGGCAAAAGCCAGGGTACTGTTTGGCTAGGCTTATATAGGCCCTAGGGCCAATAGCCTAGTACCTACCTATGAACCTATGTTAAACAGGTCTATAACTAGTCAACTCTTTTTATCACCTTTCCTGTAAATTTGTGAAATCACAGATTTTTATTTATTTGATATTTGTTAACCGGGTTAGTCCGACTAGGTACAGACTCCTTTTCAGTGGAGATCCCAGGGGAGAAAAGCTCCAAAGCAAAGAAAAAACAGAAAACAAACGGTGCATGACAGTTGTAAAATACTTACAGGGCAATCCAGACTTAGCAAACTAACATAAGAATAGCTTTTTTTAAATGACAGGAGAGGCAGGAATAATAATAATCTTCTTCTTTCGGCTGCTCCCGTTAGGGGTTGCCACAGCAGATCAAATGTTTCCATTTCTCCTTGTCCTCTGCATCTTGCTCTGTCACACCAACCACCTGCATGTCCTCTCTCACCACATCCATAGACCTTATCTTAGGCCTTCCTTTTTTCCTGTTACCTGGCAGCTTCATCCTTAGCATCTTTTTCCCAATATACTCTGCATCCCTCCTGAGCACATGTCTAAACCAATGTAAACCTTCCAACCTGGGCTGACCCTCTAATATACTTATTCCTAATCCTGTCCATCCTCGTCACACCCAGTGCAAATCTTAACATCTTCATCTCTGCCACATCAAGCTCTGACTCCTGCCTTTTTGTCAATGCCACTGTCTCCAGCCCATATAACATGGCTGGTCTCACTACCCTCTTGCAGACCTTCTCTTTCACTCTTACTGGTACTCATCTGTCACAAATCACTCCTGACACTCTTCTCCACCCACTCCATCCTGCCTGTACTCTCTTCTTCACCTTTCTTCCACACTCACTATTGCTCTGAACTGTTGATCCCAAGTACTTAAACTCATCCACCTTCACCACCTCCACTCCCTACATCCTCACCATTCCTCTATCCTTCCTCATTCACACACATATATTTTGTCTTAGTCCTGCTGACATTCATTCCTCTTCTCTCTAGTGTATCTCCTCCTCTCCAGGGTCTCCTCCACCTGTTCCCTACTCTCACTACAGATCACAATGTCATCTGCAAGCATCATAGTCCACGGGGACTGCTGTCTGATCTCGTCTGTCAACCTGTCACCATTGCAAATAAGAAAGGGCTCAGAGCTGATCCTTGATGTAATCCCACCTCCACCTTAAACGCATCCGTCACTCCCACCACAGACCTCACTGCTGTCATACTACCCTCGTATATATCCTGTACCACTCTTACATACTTCTCTGACACTCCCAACTTCCTCATACAATACCACAACTCCTCTCTAGGCACCCTGTCATATGCTTTCTCTAAATCCACAAAGACACAATGCAACTCCTTCTTACCTTCTCTGTACTTCTCCATCAACACTGTCAGAGCAAATATCGCATCTGTAGTGCTCTTTCCTGGCATGAAACCATACTGCTGATCACTAATCATCACCTCCCTTCTTAACCTAGCTTCCACTACTCTTTCCCATAACTTCATGCTGTGACTGATCAGTTTAATCCCTCTGTAGTTACTACAGCTCTGCACATCACCCTTATTCTTAAAAATCGGCACCAAAACACTTTTTCTCCATTCCTCAGGCATCCTCTCACTTTCCAAGATTTCATTAAACAATCTAGTTAAAAAGTCCACTGCCATTTCACCTAAACACCTCCATACTTCCACAGGTATGTCATCTGGACCAACAGCCTTTCTGTTCTTCATCCTCTTCATAGCTATCCTTACTTCCTCCTTGCTAATCCACTGTACTTCATGATTCACTATCTGCACATCATCCAACCTTCTCTCCCTCTCATTCTCTTCATTCATCAACCCCTCAAAGTACTCTTTCCATCTGCTCAACACAGTCTCCTCGCTTGTGAGTATGTTTCCCTCATTATCCTTTATCACCCTTACCTGCTGCACATCTTTACTAGCTCAGTCCCTCTGTCTAGCCAGTTGGTACAGGTCCTTTTCTCCCTCCTTAGTGTCCAACCTTTTATACAACTCTTCATACGCCTTATCCTTAGCCTTCACCACCTCTCTCTTTGCCATGCACCTCATCTCCTTATACTCTTGTCTACTTTCTTCATCTCTTTGACAATCCCACTTCTTCTTCGCCAACCTCTTTCTCTGTATACTCTCCAGTACTACTTCATTCCACCACCAAGTCTCCTTGTACTCCTTCCTCTTTCCAGATAAAAACAAAAATAAAAATGTGCTGTGCATAATACAATTTTGCCAAAAGTAAGCCAGATAGAAGGCTATATAATGATGGTGTATACAAATGTAGTAGGAAATCTTATGATACAAGCAGTTATAAGCCAACAAGGAAGAAAGCTGCAGTGAGAGCTTGAGTGTAGAGTAGCAACCGGAGAGAAATCACTGGTAGGAAGTAGGCAAAATGCTTTGATAATAGTGGCAGATGGGACAACAGTCTGAAATTAGTTTAGTCTAATCAAATTTTATAAATGTTGCAGCTTAGAGAGGGGGAGAAGTAGGCAGAAATTATAGCTGACTGAAAAATAATTTATGTTGGGTAATTGCAAAAGCATGACCATGTTTTGCTGTAGGTATCTTTTAGTGCTATTTTGAAGGAGCTGGAGTTGGAGATAGATCTGACATGTAATGGAAGGGGTTCAGGCACCTAGGCGGTGCGAAAACCCACTGTGAGACAACTGGAGGTGGACAGATGGCAGTATGGAAGTTTAGCTGCAGTGACAAATGCCTGCAGACAATTCCCTGTGAAAAGAAAAGAACCCCCTGCACCCTAACCACAGGTGTGAGACAAAAACCCCATATGTGATCTACACACTACACCCCCTAGAAAACACCGTGTGCAACTAACACTGTAACATGTGCCTAGAATAGGATGCCAAGTGGGCATCAAAGTGGTACACTGAAACCTGTGTGCTGTGGGCAAAGCCTTTATTAATGCAAAATGTAAAGTAATGTGGGAAGTGCTTGGTGCATACTAAACCATGATATAATCATAACTTATAGAAATGTGCCACAGGACGGAGGAAATCCTGCACGTCACTATAGTCACACTTATGTTGCAAGATGTGTTTTAGATGACGCTCCCTTACAACAATTGCCTTCCTTCGTGGTGTCACAGGCATCCCCCGCAACAGAGATTCTCGATGGGTATCTGTTAAGTTCTGCTCCTGTTGGATGTGGATGTCAAGGATGATTTGCTTATAGTCAGATGTGACCAATAAGGGGGTGACCACTGGTGTGGAACATCTGTCTCCCATGTTGGTAATGACCAGGTCTGGGATATTGGAGCCCCTGGTGGGACAATGGATTAGTTGATCCGGGGCATTGGAATTTATAAATTCCAAGAACCATTGGGAAAAGGAGTTGGTACCTGAGTTGTTGTAAGGGAGCGTCGTCTAAAACACATCTTGCAACATAAGTGTGACTATAGTGACGTGCAGGATTTCCTCCGTCCTGTGGCACATTTCTATAAGTTATGATTATATCATGGTTTAGTATGCACCAAGCACTTCCCACATTACTTTACATTTTGCATTAATAAAGGCTTTGCCCACAGCACACAGGTTTCAGTGTACCACTTTGATGCCCACTTGGCATCCTATTCTAGGCACATGTTACAGTGTTAGTTGCACACGGTGTTTTCTAGGGGGTGTAGTGTGTAGATCACATATGGGGTTTTTGTCTCACACCTGTGGTTAGGGTGCAGGGGGTTCTTTTCTTTTCACAGGGAATTGTCTGCAGGCATTTGTCACTACAGCTAAACTTCCATACTGCCATCTGTCCACATCCAGTCGTCTCACAGTGGGTTGTCGCACCGCCTAGGTGCCTGAACCCTAATGGAAGTTTGTTCCAAGCATTTGTGATGGATTAGCTGTAGAGAAGTTTGCCAATATTTTTATTACGCTTATAAACTTGCAATAGGTTTTGTTGATTGCTACGGAGAGCACGGATGAGTATAAGGCTGGATGAGAGTAGAGAGTGAGGGGTAGAAGGATGGATCATGTAAGACTGAATGAACTGTAAAAAGCTGGAGTATTAGAATTTGGTGCTGAAATTCAAGCCATTGCAGTTTTTTTTTAGGGCTATGCAGTGATGAGTGCGGTAGGGTAAATTGGAGGCAAATTTTGCAATCTTGTTATAGGTAAGTTCTAGTTTAGTCAGGAGATTGGATTGGAAGTTTGTGAGTTTGGGGGCTGCGTAAAATAATGTGGGAAGTAGGAAGGTTTGAGCAAGGGAGACTCTGGAGGATTGAGTGAGGTATTTTCCATGTCTGTATAGGAGTCTGAGTTTTTGATGAGTCTTTCTGATGCATTGCTGAGTATGGAGATCAAACTTTAGATGGTCGTTGATAATGATCCTGAAGAGTTTTGTGTGAGGTTCATTTGAGATGGTAGTGTTGTCCTGTGAGGAGACGGAGAAGGTAGTTTTATGATGGAGAGTTGTAGCGAGAAATAGGAGAAGTTTAGTCTTAGGGTTCAGTACCAGTTGGTTAGAAGTAAGCCATCTTTTGACTGAGTGAAGGGACTGTTGTAAGGGTATGAAGGTGAGTAATGTCAGAGCAGGAGCTGTTTGTGGAACCATCAGCATATTGAATAATTGTAGAGCATTGTCAGGAGGAGTGAAGGTCATTAATAAAGATATTGAAAATTAGGGGTCCAAGGATGGAGCCTTGGGGCACCCCAGTTCAAACAGGAAGGAAGGGAGAGAAGCCAGATTGCCATTTTACAGCCTGGAATCTATTAGACAGGTAGCTGGAGTACCAAGATAGTGAAAAGTTACACAGGTTTAACAAGGCTAGTTTGGAAAGTAGTTACCTGTGGGAAACAGTGTCCAACGCTTTGGATAGATTGAGAAACAGGCAGGAAACTAACATTTTATCATCATGGGATAGTGTAATGGTGTTTATGAAGGATATAAGAGGAGTGGCAGTACTGTGTTTTGGGTGGAAGCCATACTGAGAAGGGGTAAGAAGTTTTTATTGGAGGAAGAAATAAAGGAGCTGTTTGTGGATACACGTTTTAACATTTTAGACATGGGTGATAGGATGGTAATTGGTCTGAAATTACAGGGGTCAGTTGCATTACTACCTTTATGAAGGGGAATGACATATAATTTTTTCCAGGTATAAAGCACAGTGTTTTCCTGAATGGATCTATTGAGTAGTATTGAGATGGGGAAAACAGTAGCGTTAGCAGCTATTTTTAGGAACTGAGGAGGGACGTTATCCACTGATGGAGAAAAATTAAGTTTAGAGAGATGGGTCTTTATATAGGTTATAGAAATAGGGGGTGTAGGGTCACTAATATCATTTTTGGTCAGGATGCAGATGGAGTCAATGAAGAAGTTATGAAGAAAGTATCAGTGTCTGTGAGAGAGCTATTGGGGCAGGGGTTGGGAGAAAATGGGCACACAGGATGCAGTAGTTTGTTTACAGATTTCCAGAATTTTGGGGGGGTTGGAGTGTGGGCTTTCAAGTGGCTTCTGGAGAAAGCATTTTTATCAAGGGTAACCTTGTTTTGGTTAAGTTTCAGAGCTCTTTGTAGGTTTGAAGATCTGTGGAGGATTTGGATTTCTTCCATTTTTTCCATGCTCTCTCTCTCTGTCTCTCTCATTCATAATTGTTCAGGTGGCTTGTGTTAGCCAGGGGGCAAAATGAGTGTTGATCCTTAGTTTCCTAATGGGGCCAGGGAGTTAAGTGTTTCTAGAAATATTCTGTTAAAAGATAGGACTGCCTCCTCTAGTGGGAGATTGTAGAGGAAGGACCAGTCAGTTGTGGAGCGCAGATGGTTAAAAGTATCAGAGTTAAAGCTGGAGAATTTTTGACGGTCTTTGTAAAGTTGGGGTTTGTAGAGCTGGGAGGGGGATGTCTAATAATCGAGGTGGGATGGTGGTCACTAAGAGCATCAGGCAGGGTAGAAGGGTTATGATAATGATTGTGGTTGGAAATGAGGAGCCAGTCAAGAGTGTGACCTGAGTTGGCGTGCTTGTTTAAATGAGCTGGGTTAGTGATTAGCTGGGAGAATCCAAAGAGATTTATGGAGGAATTTGTGGAGTCAGTATCCAGGGCATTCCAGTCAGTGTTAACATTACCCATGATAATGGTTTCATGAAAGATGGTTTGAGAGATCCAAGAGAGAAGATTTTCCAGGATAGGGATATTATTGCCTGGGGGATGTAGATAGGGAGTATAGCAAGCTTCTTATGTTTATTTATTTCACAGTCAGCTATGAATATTTCAGCTGGGTGAAAATCTGAGATGGTAATTGAGAGAGGGTGAAGGGTGAGGTGATTGGAGTAGAGAATAGCAACAGCTCCACCTTTCTTTTTAAAGTGATCCTGATGGAGGATGTTATAGCCTGGTGGAAGTGTTTTGCTGTTGGATATATGAGGCTTAAGCCAAGTTTCAAAGAGGCATAGAATATCAAGGGTATGTATGGTCATCCAGGCATGGAAAAGAGAGACTTTGAGACACTTTGGATATTCATAGATAGTAATGATACATTTTTGGTGGGTGTGGGTGTGAGTAGTTCGGAAGAAGTACTGAGGATAGTGTTTTGGAGGTGTGAGGGGTAAGCAGGGACAGAGGAAGTATGGTTTGGAACAGGGTTAGGATGGATGTGTATCACCTGATAACAGCAATTTTAAAATAAGTAGTCTAAGGGAAGTAAAGTGGTTGATTTGTAGGTGTTTTTGTTTTGGTTTTGAATGGGAGTGAAGAGAGTGTGGAAAGTTTAAATGTATGTATGGCAGAGTTAGAATAAGCATAGAGAGAGAGATGGGGCTATGGGGAAAGAGTCAGAGAAGGGGTAGTTAGGGGAGCGGTAACAGTAGGAGAATAGTTAATGGGTGGGAGAGGGTGTAGATAGGAGATGGCAATGGGTGGGAGAGGGTGTAGATAGGAGATGGCAATGGAAGTGAGAATGAGAGTGAGTGTGACAAAGATAATAAGCAGGAGGTAAGCAGGAGGCTGACTGGAAAGTTTGATTTAAGGATAGACACAGTGTAGTAGATATGGGGATGTGTAGGAGGTTTAAAATACAAATGTTTAGCACCAGAGGAGAGTAGAGGGGGGTAGAAGTATATGGTAGTGTAGGTGGAATGAAACAAGTAGGAAGTGATATTAATTGGAGGGTGGAGGAAGCTGAGAGGTGGTAGGGGGTGTGGTCAAAGTGGATAAAGAGGTTGACTGGAGAGTGTAGGAAGAAGTTCACAGATGGTAAGGGGTGTGGTTAGAGAAGATAAAGTATAAATCAGATGAAAGCAGGGTGGGTGGGAATGGGGGTAGGGTAGGAGAGCAAAGTGAGCCAGGGCAGAGCGAGGGCGAGGTGTCTGAAGACTAGGGAATACAGACACAATCAGTAGAGAGTGAGTATTCCCCCATGAAGTGAAAGATAGCTTAGAGTACCTAGAAGAGGTAACAGTAGTCAAATTGGGGTGAGGGGACTACGTTATAGGAAAAGTAAAGTGAAACAAAGTAGCAAAACTGGTTTTGGTGAGGGGAAATTGGTTCCAGAAAAGAAGCAGAAAAAATGTGATAATATAAGCAAACAAGAAAAACAATCGGATTACAGAGGGGGAAGAACAGAAGAAAGTAAGGCAGGTGAAAAAATAGGGGAAAATAAAATTGTTAATGTTGAATTCCTCAGAGAGAGGGAAGGGGAGAAGCAGCGAGGCTGCACATAGCAATGAAAAAGTTGTATTAGCCTAGGAGCTGTCATAGAAAGAGAGGAAAGAAAGGTAAAAAGAGAGCAGGAAAAAAGAAAAATAACTAATAGGGAGAAAAGGCACACAGACTGAGCAGAGACTGGAGAGAAGAAGAATGAAAACTAAGAGGAATAGATGGGCTTTGGCCTTAGACTGTGGGGGGTCAGCGTTGGTGGTGTGTTTTAGCAATAAGTTAACTTAAGAAAATCTGGTACAGGAGATTCACATGTAAAAAAAGAAAAAAAAAACAGGGTAAACATACATAGCACTTGGAGAAAAAGGTATTTGCAGGTATCAGATGGACTGGGTAGAGGTGGATCCCAAAGATTCAAACTGGTTAGAGGGATGATTCCGTGCCATAGATTATCACAACAGCATATGCCTGGAAAAGGAAGAATCAGCAACTAATTAGTTTACGGTACACAGAAAACAAAAAACAAATACTACTATATAAGAGGATTAAGGAGGGTTAGACATGAGATGTAGAGGAGATGGGGGAAAAGAAAAAGAGAGCAGATAGGAGTAGTGAGTGGGAGAAAGGAAGAGGAGAAGTAAGAAAAGTATGAGAGATGAGGCAAGAGAGAGAGAGATGTGAGAAGAGAGACAATATTTGAATTAGATTAAGATAGTAAGGATGTAGTAGGCAGCAGTGTATGTGTAACAGAAAAACAAATTAAAACCAGCAGTTTTATTATACAGTCAATAACAATGACACAATAACAGTGTGAACAATGCTCAGTAAAATATTAACTCTGAGTGCTTCTGTCTACACAAATGTAGACTATAAAGCTCTTATACAGCATCAGGACTATAAAGCTCTTATACAGCATCAGAAGGCAACAATATGATATTGCCAGTATATATGACTGTAGCAGGTTAAGCATACCCTGTAAAACCCCTATTTTGAAACAGAAGGTATACAATATTTTGGCTCCAGTCTAAGATGACACTGTGCAAAAACAAGAAAAAACAGGAATATGGCTGATATAGCTTGATAAGGAATAACAAAACAGTATCTGAGCAGGGCAAACGCTTACTACAATAAAAGCTTTTTTCATCAGAATACAATAATTAAGCTTCTATCAAAAATTAAGCTGACTATCGAGAGCTGAAAGGACAGTGTAGGCATTTGTTGCAGTTAAATAATGGGTTTGGGGTGTAGAGTGTAGGTATAACAAGAAACCCTAAACAAGCAGTGGAAATGCTGACTACTATAAATTCCCTGTACATCAGATAACAATATTTAAGGTTTGCCAAATTGCGAGAGCTGAAAGGAAGGTCTAAGCACTTGTTACAGCAGAATAACAAGGATTATGGCTATAGCTCAAAGGGTAAGCTGTTTTTCAGTGTAGAACAATAGCATGTGAATGAAAGGGGATCCACTTACCCACACACCATGAGCCTGATGGACAGTAAATAATGATTGGGAAGTGAGGTTTAGCAAAAATAATAGTATCAGATGAAATCCATGCTCTGGCGACTATAGAATATTGTAGACAACACTGATCTATCCAAAGTTAGACCTGAGAAAATTAAGACTGTCCCAATAAGGTTTCCAGAAGTGAATATGCGGAACAGATCAAGCCATTCAGATTAGCGCAGCAATAAGCATTAAATGCATTACAAAGTTGAGCAAAAATAAATGACAGTATTGCAAAACACAAGTTACCTTAGGCTGTAGTAACAGCGGCACAAAGAAAAAAATAAAAAAAAAACCTATGTGTCACAGCACACCACCGAGGACTCGACCACTGTTGGAAGTAAAAGATAAGCAGAGAAAGAGATAGAGCGAGACACCAGCAGATAGTTTGAAATGATGCAAGACATGATGGGAGTCAGGGCAAAATTAGAAAAAAATGAGGATGGAAGGAAGATCTTGCAATAAGAAGCTGTTAGAAAGCTAAAGGAGCATGGGACCAAGTGTCGGAAGACTAGGGACTGCAGACACAATCAGTACAAAGTGAGTATTCCACCACAAAGTGAAAGACAGCTTAGAGTGCCTAGAAGAGGTAGCAGTAGTCAAATGGGGGGAACTAAGTTACAAGAAATGTAAATTGAAACAAAGTAGCAAAATTGGTTTTGGAGAGGGAATGGGTTCTAGAAAAGAAGCAGAGAAAATGTAGATAATATAAGCAAACAAGAAAACAATCGGATTACAGAGGGGGAAGCGCACACAAAAGTAAGGCAGGTGCAAAACTAGGGGAAAATAAAATTGTTAATTTCCAGAATGGAGGAGCAAAGTATTTCGAAACAATGCATTATAGATGGAATGTAATATACTTAAAAGATTGTCTCTTAATTAATGTAGTAACATGGCTGGTATTTCATCTGATCTCATAGAGGATTTACTACCTATTTTGCACAAGGCTGTAAATATTAAATTAACACCGATAATTGGGCAAATAGCATTTAGTGTAGACATTATTTCTGGGTAAGAAAAATAATGTTTTATTGGGCTATTATTGCCAAAAATATTAAACTCGTGCTATCATTTGAGGTTCAGAAACAATGTTACAATTAAAAGAGATAGATGACAAGTAATTGTGGCATTTACTGAATAAGTTACATATTTATAAAATTCTTTTCTATAATTTGATTCATATATAAGCTTTTTATTAATTATCTGATGCTTGAAATTCCTAGCCACTCTGTTCAGCTACCTCTGATCATGGGATTTGGATTTAACTTAAATTTATGAAACAATCTTTTCTTTCTTTTATGTAATTTATGACTCAGCATCCCACCAATAGGGTTAATTTACTATATTTATATGCCTTATGATAGGAAATACTGTGCAAAGACTTACATAATATAGACTCCAGTGATGAGTATTCACCATCCAGTTTTATCCGTGAACCCTTCAAGGCAGTTTATTTTTAGTCTTATTTATAATTATCAGAGTCTAAATCATGAAAGCTACATTTTTTTAAAACCTCTTTGTTGTTGTTTAAAACATAAGGAAATATCCAAACTGATAGAGCAGAGATCAGAGTTGCCCAGTGGTGGTCCCACAATGACATTAGTTCCTAGTGAATTAGAATTTGTAACAACAGAATAAATTAGAATATATAACAACAAGATCCAGTATATGATTGTTTTGTGTGGGAGTATTTACCATTTGACACGGATTGTACTGGAATAAACAATCTAGAAATCATATTTACATTTCGGACTAGATAAATATTCTAGTCAATTAATATGTGGGTAGTTTATGCCACCAATTAAAATGGCAAATGTGTGTGATAAATGTGACTCAAGGAATTCATTAAATTCCTAATGAGTTGAATAGTCCATGGATGGTTTCCTATAATGACATATCATCCTCAAAGTATTCAAACCAACATGCAAGCATACATCCAATATTATGGTTTTAAATTATATATTAAGTGCAATAACTCTGTGATAAATCTCTTTTTAATAATATTAATAACCACTTCCATTTCTTATTGACCATAAACATTCAATCTTTGTATAGCCAGGAAAACTTAAATTAGTTGAGTCCCATGCTTCAGTAATAATGATATCAACATTCTCATACTGAATTGGGAACAAAAAATCCATATATTTGTCATCCAAACTCCATGCATTACAGTATTGCAAATTACAAGGATAATTGGGATCTGTTCATAACTGATTTTCTTGAGTGGGGTAAGATGTATGATCTTTTTTTAAGTAATGAAGTTAGTTTATTGTAAACAAAACCAGACTCATAATAACTTAAATGTAAATTATGCCCTGATAACATATGATAAACACAAATAAACTCTTCCCAGTATGTTACTAATGAGACATTATAAGTTGTACATAAGAGTCTTAAGTAACTGTTAAATAAAAAGTGCTTAGTGTAGACATAATCATTCCATTTAGGACTAGGAAAGATTTCTCCCAATACCATCTTTATGTTACTTTCAGGTAGCTCAACAATGTCAAACAAAGCTTTTTTCATGTACCTAAGTGGTATAGTTTTCAAATCATTTGTCTCACAATGTGCAAAAATAGTGGTATAATATACTCTTCCACTTAACAACTTCAGTAATAGTTCAGGCAAGTCAAATAATTTTAAACCAGGAAGACATAAAATAGTTATATTGTTTGGATCAATACTTTTTAATTGTGTCCTTATACCTGTGAGCATTGAGTCAGTTAAAAACAATATTTCTTCATTTGTATTTTCATTTTCATCATGGACTTTGTCGATATTGTCTGCAATTAGGCCAGGATTGTTATTATTATTATTATTATTATTATTATTATTATTATTATTATTGGTAAAGGAAAGTAATCTTTCCCCAATGCACTTCTTTTATATTTTTTCTTAACATTTTCTTTTGTGATAACAGGCTTGGGTATATCAGTAAACTTGCTAATAACATTAATAAGTAAAACAATTTCCGGATATAAAACAGGTGTTGGGATATAATTTAATATCACTTAACTCTGGACTAGGCATACCAGTAATGCAGACCCGAGTATTAGACTGATATAAGTAATAGTTAATAGCTGGATCAGTAGAAGTTATAGGAGCAAGAACTTAAACTCTGCCTGAAAGTATAATTGTGGATGATTATAAACCTTCAGACTTTTATATCAGGTCTTAGGTCTGATGCTAGCAGAGTCAATTTTTTTCAGTATCACTTAACTCAGCACAAAAAGAGGAATCGACTTTGTTACTTCTTTCACCTTGATTAGGACTCTACTCATATACAGTATGATGGGAAGGATGCATGGTTGGGAATCCTGTTTCATGAATTTTCCATTCCTTATTAACTGTCAGTGGAATATTTTTCTTTCTGTTAGTTACAGTCCTAGGCTTAATTACTAATTTAGAATTGCTCTTAGTATGAGGCTTCATATCAATGTTCTTCGTGTTTCACTGTTGCAGTCATTACATTTGGGTTATCTGCCTGCAGACAGCCCTCAGCCGGCCTAATTATCAAAGTCTTGGGTCCTGCGTTGGATGCTGTCTCTTCTTCCATGATGTCAGGTCGTCAGGGGTATAAAGCATGCAGTCAACGCCATTACATCAGTTTTTCTTGCCCCAGATATAATATTTCTTTGCCTGCAAAATGCAATGACTGGTGCTAGGCACTTTCTGAATACCCTGGATGTAATAGATAAGCCAAAGGGAAGTGCAGAGAACGGATAGTGCATGTAGCCTGCTCTAAAGAGTAGGTATTTCTTGCAAGATCCCCTTACTGGAATGTGCAGGTAAGCTTCCTTTAAGTCAAGGGTTGCCAACCAGGCATCTTTGCCTAGCATAGGAAGCAGCTGATGAAGTTAGCATTTTGAATTTTGGGATTACCAAAAAGGTGTTTAGAATAGAGAGGTCCAGGATAGGATGCCAGGAGCTGTCTTTTCTGGGTACCAGGAAAAGTCTGGAGTAAAAACATTGTCCCCTTTCTTCTACTCGGACAGGTTGAATAGCCCTGATACTTAGAAGAGACGGAACCTGCTGTTGAGCCTCTGTCCACTGATTTGGGGGTAGGTCTGGCCACTCGTTTTGGGTTGGTAAGGTGTGGAATTGTTATCTGTATCCTTGGGTGACTATATTTTAAACTCATTTGTCCTGGGTAATGAGTTCCCAGTTTTTTGCATGCAGTGCGATCTTTCCCCCTAAGGGAGCATGCAGTTGAGCAGGGCTTGGAAGGTTTAATGTTAAGTCATTGTGATAGTAAAACACCCCCTTATGGAAAACTACTTCCAGCTTTGGAAGTGGAAGCCTCCTACTGCTTAGGTCTGTGAGTACCTTGAGACTGTAGCCTAGGTGGTCTGCTGTTCCTGGGTTTGGACTGAGAAGGCCTGAAAGAGACAGGAAAGGACCAATTCTTAGAATGCCAATGCCTACTGAATCTGGGAGGGTGTACTTGCAGGAAATCTTTAACAGTTTGCATAGATTTAGCTTTTCCTCCATCTTTCTAAGGACTTCTTCTGCTTTGTTGCCAAACAGGCACTCTTGGTTTAAGGGAGCATCCAGTAATTTAGCTTTAACATGATCTGGCAAATTTAGCTCCTTAAGCCGAGCATGCCTTCTAAGAACAGACCCAGTGAAAGCAGCCCTGCAAGATGCTTCTAAAGAGTCAAAACCACATTGCAAAGTATGTTTACCAACTTGTTCAGCAGAACGCAATAAATCCTGTAATTCTTTATTTTCAGTACAGTCAGGAATCAACATCATTTTCTGTTTAAGTAGTCCCATAATATCCTGCTGATACTTTAACATATGGAACTGGCAGTTTAAGGCCCTAATGGCCAAAGTAGCAGAAGTGCATACCTTCTTACCCCATCTGTCCAAGGCCCTGGAATCTCTATCAGAGGGGGTAGGGTTTTTGGCAATAGTAGCCTTAATGCCTTTGGGTCCCTGGGAAATGGTCTCTGGATCCGCACTAGGATTCTTGAAAAGGAACTTGTGAGAGTCAGGTACTCTGTAGTACCCGTCAGGTTTCCTGGGAGCTGGAGGTAAAGTGTCTGGGGCCAGGCTAGATTCCAAGAAGGCATTGTCTACAATGTCCAGGAAAGGAAGGATAGCTAAAGGCCTGTGTTGAGTTAGGAGTAAGAATTGCCTAAGCCTTTTGGGAGTCAGAGTAATCCTGGCTTTCCCAGCAGAAATGCTCCCTAAGAGTGTGCACGGTTTCACCAAAAGAAAAATCTTCTGGAGGGGAAGCAGAGGGAATGGAGTCCTCTGCACCAGAATCCTCATAGGTAGGTAAGGGCAAATCCTGGTAATCAGAAGAAACAGAAATTTCAGAATCCTGATCAGAAGAATCAGAAGGAAAATCAATTCTAGGTCTCTTAGAAGGAGAAGGCTGGCTTCCCCTAATTAAAGTAATAAGGTCTTCAGCCATTCTTATCATTTGTTTTTTAGGCATATGGGCCTGGCCATATGGTTTAGATGTCAGTTTTCTAGGCGTGGGTCGAGTTTTAGGCCTTGAAAATGAAGATGGCGTCAGTTTGAAATGCAAGTCTGTAGGCCTGAATACACCCTCAGAAGTTGGTGCCTGCACAGCAGCTCCGGATCCATCCAAGGTAGAGACATCCATAGGCTCCATAGTCGAAGAAGCATCTCCCAGCATACCGGACTCTGAATGGGTCTCAGCAGAGGCCTGCGAGTCTGAAGTGGTGGGTATCAGGGGCTGTGAAAGCTTCTCACTGAGTACCGGCAAACTGACGACTAGCTTAACGGAAGCTTCGTCGGCAGCTTTGGACCTATGTGGTCTGTCTCTGTCTTTATCTTTACGGTTTTGCGGAATGTCGGTAGACGGATGGCTTAACAAAGACATTTCTGGATAATTAAACCGATATCGAAATAGTTTGATGCAAAAATGAACCAACAACGAATAGTTCGAGGATTGAATAAGGCACAAAACCAACAGTGAGGGACGTCGTGGTCTGTGCCTAAGCAAGGAATGCAGTACGAATGAAAATCTTTGAGGTATTTGCTTTCCACAGGTAATACAATTGTTAACTTTTACTGACATTAATTTAGAGCAAGAAGAGGGATCTCCAATGGGGTACTTAGCTTTTTTGAAGACTTCGGTTCTGAAACTCGAAAACGAAAATTTCAGGGGTCGGCCGACCGGCACTTGCGAACTGCTTCTGCTTCAGGCACTGCGCAGCAAAAAAAACTGGTCCCCTGACTTCTCTTGGCTATACCTTGCTTCTTGATTAGTGTATTTCAACTTTCTGGTGTATTTGCTTTTTATTGGAGGTGTAACCTTACATATAATTGCTTCCCATTATGGGGGCACCTGACATCTGGGGCAAGAAAAACTGATGTAATGGCATCGGCTGCATGCTTTATACCCCTGATGACCTGACATCATGGAAGAAGAGACAGCATCCGACGCAGGACCCAAGACTTTGATAATCAGGCTGGCTGAGGGCTGCCTGCAGGCAGATAACCCAAATGTAATGACTGCAACAGTGAATACATTCGAACATCTACATTTATGGCAAGTGTACACAACTGTACTTTCTTTGCCTTACAATACTTTCTTAAGTGATTCATCTTCGACTCAGGTGATTTCATGACTGTTAGTTCTGCTGAATCCATTATAGGACAACCACTCTTATTTTGTCATTTGATAATCTCCATTAACTGGATGTATTAAGTCATGTTTAGTAAAGTTGTAGTTAAGTGAGTAAGTAAATTATTGTCCGTGTTAATTCTTAGGTTACTGTTATCTGAATGGAGTAATCCATATAGCAAATCTTCCTTCCAAGAAGAGACAAAAACAAATACAGTGTTAAGTAAAATTTACAACCCCTTCTGTATTAGCATAATAGATACAGACATTTTACAGGCCAAAACTCTCAACAGGTGAGTAACTTATTACAGCTAACACAAAAAAACTTGATTCCTGAACCCTATTATTAAGTAAAAAAAAATGCCATAACCATTGCAGTTAATTAAATCTTTAAGTGCAAATTCATCAAAGGGTGCCAGTGATATAAAACAAATTAGTAGTCACTAAGACTAAAACAAATCAATTGCAAATAGTATGGTAAGTAACAGAAGAGACTGAATGTAATGTAGGTGCTAAACAGTGACTGATATCGCTGTAATATTACAAGTTATAAGTGAATTATAGTCAAACAAAGTATGTATGTAGATGTATGCAGAAATTGCCTTCTTCCCAACTCCCAAGCTCACAAAATCACAGCAATTGTGCAAAGATGCTCAAACTGCTTTTTTGAGTCTTTGGTAGATGTGTGGATGTGCTGCTCAACTCACTGCTGTTCAGTGTACGTCCTCTTAAATAATACACTATGGCCAATGAGCAAGAACTACAGGTTCCACTGTTTACTTTGCAGGTAAATCAAAAATACAGTGAGCTCCCTGCATCTTAGACATGGGAGACCTCACAAAATAAAAGTAAGTAGACAAAGAAAATAAGTGCCTTGAAAGACAAAGTCAACAGACCTTGGCAACCACATCTGAAGATAAAACTAAATCTGTCTTACACCTTTAAATAACCTGCCACAGCCAATGAATAGAAATGACAGCTTCCACTGTTTACTTTGCAGGTAAAACAAATATAGAGCGAGTTCCCTGCTTATTGTTAAAGACGTGGGAGAGCTCACAAAGTAAATATGAACAGACAGTAAATAAATACATGTCTTGAAAGACAGTCAACAGACCTTGGCAACCAAATCTGAAGATAAAACTAAATCTATCTTCTGGAACAGGAAGTCTCTGGTAAGAGGTGGTGGAGGAAGCACCTGGAATCTCACAAGAAGTCCTTCATGGAGAATTCTGACCTCAAGGAAGAAGAGGGATTCCCCAAGTCTCCACACGAAGATGCCTCCTTTGGTGATCTTTGGCAGCTTCTTTGCCATCGTGGGTGCTGGACCACTGAAGCCTCTTCTCTGGAGGAGTCATTATTACTGGAGGCTTTTGAGGTGGGCCCATCCATGACCTCATGTCGTGGAGGGCATGGAAGGAACCCAGTACATGTAAACCAATCCCCAATAAACCAGATAAAATCCTTGCACCACCCAAGGATTGGCCTCACTGGAGTAAGTATCCAGCTGTGGATGCAATTGTGGTGGCAGCCACCACTAAAAAAGGACATTTCAGAGGAGAGTTCCTTGGTACATCCCCTGAATAAGGAATCTCAGTTGTTGGACCATTTGGTGAAGCGCTTTTATTCCTCCTCTCCATTCGCTCTGAGGGCTCTTAACTATCTTTCTCACTTGATTAGACTTAAGAGCGATATAGAATCACAAGTGTCAATGGACATCAAGACAAAGCAGTTCCCATAGGCCCAGATGACTGTATAGACTCATTTGTCCACTCTATAGTCTATTTCCAATGTTTCCATGAGGCTCATTTCCAATGCAGCCATCAGAATGTCCCAAGTTACTGGCACTTGCATTGCCATGCATCACCAAGTTTAGATGAGGCTGACTGCTTCAAAGTATCCTTTATTAACACCACCTTTGATGGCTTGTCAATCTTTGGGCCCAAGATTAAAGACACTTTGACTCGGAGCAAGCCAGATGGAAAGGCCCTGTCTGCTGTCGGAGTATGTTTTGCTACCCTTCAGTGGACCTTGTTATGGAGTCAGAAGGGGAGCAAGCATGTCTTCTTCAGGAATTCACAGCAGTCTTTCCAGGATGCTCCTACTGAAGGTTCTCCTCATGGTGGAGGAGGGACAAAATGGACTCCACCCTCATGGCAGGGGCGGGCTGCAAAATCAAGGCTTCTATGTAGCATTCTCTGAGAGACCCTTGAAGCAATCCTGAAGAATTGCCATTAACTCTTCAACTCTGGAGGCAGTTGGGGGTCACGTGCCTCTACACCCAGAAACTTGGGAGATCATCACCTCAGATGCATGGGTGTTAAGAGTTATATCCAGAGGCTATTCTATTCCAGTTTTAGAAATTCAAGTTTCAATCTCAAACATCTCCCAGATGTTCCACCCCATCATTAACAGCAAGCAGCTGTAGAAATTCAGAAGTTGCTGACAAATCGATTCTTCTAAGAGGTCCCACTAGACCAACAAGGATCTGGGGTCTTATCAAGATTCTGTTTGGTAACAAAGAACAAGGACTTCAGGCCAGCCTTGGATTTCAGCAAACTAAACCCTTTTGTAAAACAGACCAAATTCCGGATGTTCACTGTGCAGTCCATTCTACCTCTGCTGAGGAAGGATGACTGGATGTGCTCGATAGACCTCATGCACACCTACCATCATGTAAAGACTGAAAGACTTTCCAGGAGGTTCTTGCACTTCCATCTGGGAGCTGATCATTGCCAATTCAGGGCACTGCCAGTCTGTCTCTTCACTATCACCCGGGTATTCACCAAGTGTATGGCAGTCACAGCACCATAGCTCTGGCTGCAGGGGTTTCAGGTCTTCCCTTACCTGGACAATTGGCTTCACACTGCCCCCATGATAGCATCCCTAATCACGGCCAGGAATACCTTACTCCAGCTATGCACTTCCTTGGGTCAGTTATCAGAAATCAAGCCTACATCCATTCTAGACATTGGAATTTATAGGGTGCACTTAGAGTAGCCAGCCTTCAGTCTTGGGCAGTATCTTTGCTTTCTCATGCAAAACTGCCAGTGCATGCTCTCCCGAAACTTTTGTGTCACATGGTAGTGCAGTGGTCCTATTTGACGCATTTGATGGATTCTCCCATAGGTTTGATGAAGGTTTGTCAGGATCAGGTTCAGTTTGGTTTGGTGTCTCGTCTTTTTCCAGTGGGAGAATATTTGTTCACCCCCCTCCACTGTCTATGGTCAGTACAGACACCTCCCTTCTCAGGTGTGTGTGTGTGTGTCTGTGTGTGTGTGTGTGTGTGTGTGTGTCTGTGTGTGTCTGTGTTTGTGTGTCTGTGTCTGTGTGTGTGTGTGTGTGTGTGTGTGTGTGTGTGTGTGTGTGTGTGTGTGTGTGTGTGTGTGTGTGTGTGGGAGAATTTTGGGGAGAGGAAGGTTAAAGGGTCCTGGTCTACCTCAGAGGCCAACTTTCACATCAGTGGTTTGGAGGTGAGAACTGCCATTCTTGCATTGCAGACTTTCCAGGAAGCTCTCCTAACGGTGTATTTTCAATCCAAACAACATGTCTATAGTTTGGTATCTGAACAAACCAGGGGAACTCAATCTTACACTGTATGTGGAGAGGCCATGAGGCTTTGGCAATGGGTAATTTCATCTTGGTGGTTTCTGATGACAACGCACATCCTGGGGAAGTCCAGCATTCTGACAGACTGTTTAAATGGGAACATTCTTCATCATGAGTGGCCTCTGAATCCAAGGGTAGCTGCTCAGATTTTTCAGCGCTGGATCACTCCACATTGTTACTTATTTGCTTTCCCCTCCAACACCAAGTGCAGCAGTTGTTATGCCTTAGTCCTTCCTCAGTGACAGTCACTCAGAGATACTGACCTATATACTTGGCCCCCAGGTCTCCTGTATGCATACCCACCAGTTCCCCTAATAATCAAGTTCCTTCAGAAGGCAGCCCACTGCAGAGTGACTGTGATTCCTTTTGGCTCCGTCAGGTGTGGTCCCCCCTTCTTGGGGCCTTTTATGAGTTACCCACCCTGGGTGTTGGATCCCATTATGCATTCCCATCCAGCGGTCCTGGACCCGGCTAACCTTCAGACACTCAAATTAACCATCTGGTCTCTCTAGTTCCTTTGATGGACAGAAATCCCAGGCTTTCAGACAGCATTGTACATATCTTGTCCTCTTCCCAGAAGATGTCTACTAGGAAGGTGTATGCTAGTAAGTGGAAACATTTTGTCATTTGGGCTGATTCTTAGGGTTTGGACCCCTTTTCACCTCCCTTGGAAGTAGTCCTAGAATTTCTTGCAGGCTTGTTCAATGCAGGTTCCAGTTTTTTCCATGATTAAGGTGCAATTGGCAGCCGTATCTAATTTTTTTGTTGGCACAGATAATGTATCTTTGGCTGCCTTGAAAATCTCCAAATCTTTTCGCAAAGGTACTTTTCTATTATGTTCTCCTGTTCAGGACCCCATATCTCCGTGAAATTTATCCTGTGTGTTGTAGGTCCTTGCAGACCCTCCTTTTGAGCCTTTTGCTACCTTGGATTTGAAGCTTTTATCTTAGAAGACATTGTTCCTGCTGATTGTTACTTCTGCCAGGTAGGTGTATTGAGCCTTTTGCTACCTTGGATTTGAAGCTTTTATCTTGGAAGACATTGTTCCTGCTGATTGTTACTTCTGCCAGGTAGGTGTATGTCTGAATTGCAGGCTCTTTCTGCTCTTCCCCCATATCTGGTTTTCCATAAAGATAGGGTGTTTCTTCACACAGACCCTTCTTTCCTTCCAAAGGTGGCTATTGAAAATAACCAGTACCAGTCTATCCACTTTCCTGTATTTGTTGCATTGTCTGGATGTACATAGACAATTGAGATTCTATTTGGAAAGAACAAAGTCTTTCAGGAGGTCTTACTAATTGTTAATTTCCTTTTCAAAGTCTAGATTGGGTAAGCCTGTTTTTAAAGTTATGCTGTCCAAGTGGCTGTCAGACTGTATTTCCTTTGGGTATACTTTGAGAAGTAAGACCTTGTATTGCAAACCAAAAGGTCATTCCACTAGAGCTATGGCTACTTTCATGGCTTTTTTCTCTAGAATGTCTTTAAATGATATGTGCACAGCTGCTACTTGGGTAGGCCCTGACAAATTTGTGTCTCACATCAAGCTGGACATTCAGCCTAGGTCCAGGGCTTCATTTGGTTCTACAGTATTGTGCGACATCCTTCCTTAGAACTTCCCAGGGGTATAACATGGATAGAGACTCTGTCCCGCAGGTTGAAGGCAGATGAAAAAGGCAACATTGAATATGAAAGTTATGTGCTCACCATAACAATAGATCCATGTTATTTTTCTCCATCTGGTTCAACCTTCCTTCCCTCCTGCCTCCACCTGTATGGTGAGTCTTTCATCATAGGATGATTTAGTAGGAAAGTTTATTTTCCCATTTCTTTTGCGGTCCTTAGTTTCTCTTCTATTAGGCTGGTGCTTTACATAAGTTTAGAAAGAGAAGGGTAAAGTTCTTCTGAGATATTCTTAGGGGAGTGAGGGTAGAAGAGGTGGAGCCTGGAGATCTGAAGTCTTTGAGAAATGTCAGGCCTCTGATCCGATAACCCTGCAGGTTGAATCAACTGGAAAAGGACAACACAAATCTTTTCTTTATTGTGACTACATATTTTTTGCATATGTTAAATGCAAGCTATATGCATTTAGAAAAGAATGTATGCATATACAAGTAAATCCAAAAAAATAATCAAGGCATATTTACAGCCTCCACTATCTATATCATTAATTTAGACATGTGCAGCATTGATGCAACTACATTTTACAACAGAAAAGCTTATCACATGCCCCTTACAATTATACATGCAAATGTAAAATCACTGACTATTCGGTTAGTTTACACTTTGTAACGTATTACTAACTACTAGAAATACATACATGAAAGAATAAAAGAAACATTTAGCACAATATGTATAGTAACCCTATCCCCACCCCAAACAAAAAGAACAATGTTAGTGACAGCTGACTCAAACGTCTTAACTACCTTTGACCACCAAAAACTGGTTAGTGTCCATAAAGAAAATTCTGTCCTTTATACCTTCAGGCTCCTTGTCCATACCACTTTGGCTGTTTTCATTCCCATAACTCACATTTCCTTGCATCACCTTCACACCTGTATCTGTGTCTCCTTTTTACAACCTGATGGTTATCCTCACATTCTAGTGTCACAGTCATTGACCATTTTTGCTGTCTAGACCTCAGCAAACGACAAAATGACATAAAATCAGCAGTTCAGCAAGAAGCACACCAGGATTCACCCAGCAGCCTCATTCTCAGTTGCATTCAAATTACAAAAGATGATAGCTTCTATTTTCTCTATTTTTCTTTCAGCCACTTCAGGCTGTGTCTCATCTATCTGGGCAACAGTCCCTTTTTAGCTATTCATTTGCATTCTCCCTCAGTCATCTGTGCTTTGCTTTTTATCACAGTCTTCTTGTTGACTTCTCTTCTCTGAAATCCTGCCCATTCATCACTATCCTTCTCAACCTTCTCTTGATTCTCCCACCCTTGCCTACTTTGGTCACTGTACTACAAGGGCAGCAGTCCCTCACCAATCTCTCCACTACCTCTTCTCTTTCTTTTCTATTTTTGGTATCCATAGATCACCTAACTGGTACCCACCAGCTCAAATGATGCAGGCTGCTTACTTCCTGGTTCAGGCATGACCTTTCCTCTGGCTCTTACATTCATAAATCCATTGGATGCATTAACTGTAAAGAATCCCCAGTTTCTTTCCGTGTCTGCATCTTCATCAGTTGCAGCCTCTTCTGCAACACAGAAGCCTCCTCCCATTCCCCACTCATGATTTTTTGATAGGTAGGTCAGCTCTCACTAAAGGTATCTTCCCTTTCCAAATAACCTTTATAATTACAGGGTACATCAACCTCCCCCTCCACTCCTGCATTCCGAACTCTCCATAATTGGTGATGGGGGTATCCTTTAATGAAAGATAATCTTCCCGTACCAAATAACTTTTATAATTACAGGGTACATCAACCTCACCCTCCACTCCTGCATTCCGAACTCTCCATAATTGGTGATGGGGGTATCCTTTAATGAAAGATAATCTTCCCGTACCAAATAACTTTTATAATTACAGGGTACATCAACCTCCCCCTCCACTCCTGCATTCCGAACTCTTCATAATTGGTGATGGGGGCATCCTTTAATGAAAGATAATCCTAGAACAATCTATCACCTTCACTCCTCTTCTTGATGACACATTTTTTTTTGCCAGGCTGCATGTTTTTCTGTCTGTTTCTTAGAGCTGTAACTGTGAAATTTAGTTATTAAATGTCTAGGCTTCTGCTGGCTACAGTGACCCTTCCAAACCTTATGCAGTCTACTTATCTGCAGATCTAAACTACAAAAATCTTTCAATACCGAACAGATCCTTTGTAGAAAAGTAGATGGGTCCTGACATAACATTCCTTCACTGAGTCTCAATATTCTCACATTCTCCCTTCTCAGTTTTCCAGGTAATCCTATTTTAATGTCATGTTTCTCGTCAGCAAGCACATAGCTGTAATAGCCTCCTGTCTTTTTTTTTCTTCTAATGCCACCGTTTTATTATGCTGTTGAACCATTTTATCTCAATGCTTCTCAATTTCTGCTGTTAGTTCTGTGACTTCTTGCTGCAAGGCCCCCATATCTAACGTGATACCATCAGTCTTTCAATAATCACCGAAACCCAAAGTTGCTAATATATTCCACAAATGCAGCACTGCTTTAAACACACCTTCTCTTTATTTTGCAATAAAATTGAATACTTTACACCCATCTAAAAAATTATTTAACCTAACCAGAGTGGAGCTCTAGTTATGCTGCCATAACCCCCTCCCCCCAACCTTTTGCATGTGGTCTTTTGTACAGGTAATACAACCAGAGCTGGTTCTTTGTGTCTGTATAAGATGTTAGACGTCACTGAATTGTTGTACTCTTCTGTAATGTACAGTGGTCTTTTTATTTGTTATTTTTGTCAGTCTTTCTGACTTCTACCCCCATGGTGTGTCTAAACAAAAAAACAATGCATCACTGCCTAATAACATCCACCCAGTTATGAAAAGCATGAATAGCAACTAAACTGACTGAAATTAACATTTTGTAAAACTGTCCAGAAAATGTCAGCAGGGTTAAAGTAGTTGCTAAGTTCATAGGTGTTTACTAGACTAACAAACACTGGGGCTTTTTTAAGCCTATCCATGCATCCTAAATCTCTGAGTTCAAAAAAATTATTTGAAATTTCCTGACCGGGACTTAAACCCAGAATGTGTTTGTGAGAGCACCAAATCCTAACCGCTAAATCACCAGGGACTCCCCTAAGTAACTGAAATCCGCATATTTATCCTGACGCCTAGTATTCCAACAAGCTGACCTCCCATAATTTGAACTGATGGATGGCCTTGTTCTCTTTTTATCATCTTTGATGGCTGCCAGCTGAGCTGCTAATGCCAGCACAGTTATTAGTAATCCTACTGGTACAAAGACACTTTAGTTATTGACAAGCTGTAGATATGAAATAGAGGGCTATGCTGCTTGCTACTTTGGTTGTGAGGAATAGGTTGTTGGGAATAGTTGTCTTCATGCTAAGGAACAGAAATATGTAACCTTTCATTTTACTGTATCCTTAAAGGACCAGAAACCATTACAAGGAATGTAATCCAGCTCCTAGGGAAAAGAGCAACAGTTAGTTGAGGAGAGAAAAGTATACTGTGGGGGGAAAAACATGACAGCTGATAGTGCAGTGATGGGATGAGGCAAGAAATCAGCAGCCATTATGATCATTCAGAGGATAATATTTGATGATCATGGAAAAATGGATGGCAGAGAAGGTGGGGCTTATTTTTTAAATGAAGAGTACCTAGAATGCTAATTTTTGGTAGTGCTAGTCCAACACTTCTGTGACAATATTGTGTAAAAGCAGACACATTTGGCATAAGTAGCTGTTGTATGTTTGAAATTTCACAGTGCGTTATAGTTCATAGTTATATACTTGGCTAACACCACCAGGGCCTTTATAAGCGTAGCCGTGCAGTTCAACCCAATTGTGTCCCCATGTATTATGGGCATTTATTAAGAAGGATTATGTTAGGAAGTTTCTAGAGGTTATGTGGTGGGTATGTTAGTTTGGGCATTACTGTCTACCTGTGTCTGTCAGAGACATGGGGGCAAAACCCATGGTGAATTTCTGATTTCCCATTCTTTGGTCGAAGTTACTCCTAAATAGGGTTAGGCATGGACTCTGTTTCACATGGATGGGGAGCCTGTTCCAGAGCATGGGGATCCTCTGAGACACATATCTGTCTCTCCAACATGTCTTGTTTATGTCGCAAGCAAAACTTAAATCCTTGGATCTTAGTGGTTAAAAGTTCATTATTTTATTTGCATGCTCTGAAACAGTATAGCGATATAGCACACATCTATCATAGACAGCAAAGTCAGTTTGTCATGACTTCTTTATAAGCTGATGTACACATATTCTTATTTCATTCTGACATTTTTGCATATGTGATACATGACTTTCTGTTCTTATTTTTGAGAAATTCGGAAAGACTTAATGTTTGCATTCTTCCATATTTAGAGAGAATGAAGCAGGGAACGAGGCTGCCAGATTCTTCGATTTTGCTGTAATGATGAAGATCATTCTGTCATGTTATACCTGCCCCTAATTACTTCTTCAAAACATGTCAAGGCTGATATTTATTGTTGTGTAAATAAATTTTTCGTAAGTTATTATGCAGTAATAACCTGTTTTCTTATGTGATCACAGTACAAATCTTGTATACTTTGAAACAAAAGTAATAGGTTGTGTTTTAAGAAATGTAAGGGTTGAGATAATGTCTAATGGAATTACTGTCAAATATGTTGATGAAATGTTTTAAGTTCATAATTAGAGCCATTCAGACCATAGAGCTTAAACATTTGCCTCTCAGAATGCAGAATGTGTAAAATGAGGAACAATTCGTACAACTTCAACTAGAAAGTTCACAGCATGGTTAATAACTGGTTGCTTATTCATACAAGAAGTTATTTTAATGAATTAATATGTTCAGTAATGAATGTGTATTAGACCTTTTCAATGTGGAACAGCGTGGAACATGGGATTTTTTTAAGACTCAAAATGAGGAAAAATCCTCATAATGAGATACGGTTGGGAGGTATGATTCAGGTATTGTGTGTCAGAATTTTGCATCTTAATTCATTTAGACATAATTTATTTAGTTTCTTTTTGTAAGGCTGTCAGGCATTAAAACTGGCAGCAGGAATATTCAATCCTGCAACCAACAAAATCACAGAGAAAAAAAGAAGCAAGTTAACTAAACAGAGTGGACTGAACTGTCACAACACAAATACTAAGCGGCGCCAGCATATTCAGTTTTATTATTGAAAAGAAAACTGGACATAAGAACTCTTTTGTTTTATTTCAAACAAGTCTCACAGATAACTTCACCAATCAGACTGCACCTCCTAATTCAGCAACAAAGAATTGGGAAAAAAGACTAGATGAACCCTCTGTAAACTAAGCATTTTAGTGTTGAGAACCAAGAATATAGTTCACTGTTCGGTCAGCTGTATCTGTCAGTTTAGCACTTCTGAAGCCACTCTCAGCACCCTTCTTGTTCCCTAGTGCCACAGTTTGCAGCTTCAAACATTGCCTGGCTCATTATTCCCTGCAGAAGGTCATGGCCTTGACTGTCAGCCCGGAACTGCTCACTAATTAGAGCCCTTGCTTTGGAACTGGCTGTGTCACGTGTGGAAGCTGTCCCACTGAGGTCACTAGTGCTCATGTTCATTTTAATAAATGTAAAATACACATAGCCTGGAGGAAAACAATATCCCCCGTCCTTTACATAGTTCTTACAAAATATTAAACTTTTGCGAAGCTAAAAGTGTGAGAATAAAATTAGAGTCTTATTTATACATCCTGAATTTATTATTTCTGCCTTGTTTTGAAGCCATTCCTTCCCTTGCAGTATTAGCCAAGTTATCAGTAAAGAAAAGCAAAGTAAATTGTTACTATGTATGTTGGAGAAATTCTGTGAAAGGTCACCATTCCTGCTCAATATAAGTTGAACAAATACACTATTTGGAAATCCTGAAAATAAAACAGAATTCTAAAACAGCTCTGTAAGTGTAACTGCCCAGTAGATGTCACTCTTCTATCAGTTGTTAAGTGCTGTGGTTACTATATATGTTTTTTTTCTTTTATACCCAACCTACAGTTGTGCCTAAGTGCACCTGGCATACCTTTCAGACTTTATATTTAAGCTATGCTCCCACAGCTGTAAATGTAGCAGTATGTTATTTTCTTTCCAGAAATGGAGCAATGATCAGTTTTAAAATCACAGATCTGTCCTTTTTTAGAGGTTTTTTTTATGAAAGCCATTTATTTCACATTGAGAATCCATCAGATGCCAGCAGGCTTCATATCTAGACTTGTTTATCTTGATAAACTTAACATTTTTAGAAGTACTTTAGCATACTCTAAGAGCAATGTTTCACAGTATACTTAAGAGTGCCACTTTATTTGAGCAGGGAACATTTCTTAAGAACATCCTTTTCATTGTTATTTTTGACTGGATGTAGGTTTCCAGAAAATGGGTATCAGTGCCTTTTCAGATGAATCATTATCATTAGCTGTATAGGCTTTTTGTTAAAATGAGATCAAACCTGGAAATGCATTTGGATGAACTCTCTGTGCTGATAATACCTGAGAGGTATTCAAACATGCATTGCTGAATGCATTCAGTGCTGGGATCATTGGATTATTTTCTATGTTTGTGATATTATATGTAGATGTAGAAAAATGCAGCATATCAGTCCTTAAAACAGGTAAGAACTGCTACAGTCAGACTATATTGAACAGAGGTGGGGCAGAGTGAGAGTTAAATTCAGCCTTTATAAGAAGCTGCCTAATAAAATGGGAGTAGGATTTCTGCAAAAATGCATCCCCTAGCAGTATGATTAATTTGATGGAGTCCAGGTTAAAGATAAATAGCTACACATGCACAGATAAATGCACACACACACTTGCTTTCAATCTTTTTTTCTTATTTGAATATGTTGTGCTTTCATTGTCTGGTATGTTAATTGGGCTTTGCTAATTGTGCTTTTTGTTATGCAGAATAAGCCATAATACATGGACGTGCCTCAAACCATTAGTAAAGCTGTCTTAACAAACACAACTGGAAGAGCAAAGACATGATAATTGAAACCTATGTTCTTAGGTCAGATAATATGTACCCTGTTAATCCCATGCTCTTGAGTTATATTGTCATTGTACTGCAGCACTACAGCCTTAAATATGTGTCTCATACTAGTTGTGATACTATCATCTGACTTCGGAGATGGACTTCATGCTGCGGCCAGAATAGGGAATGAATAAAATTTAGATTGTGCGGAACAGCTTTCTAAACATAATGGTTGTTCCTCGGTGAACAAAACCTGTCATAGTAAAGAAGACATTAATTAATTGTGCATTGACACTGAAAACAATAAATGTTAGGTAAAATGGAAAATGAAGTGGGGGTCATTAAGGGCACACAGTGATAGTTAAGCATTCTCACCGGGCGGCTGCTAAAGACTGTACACAGAACAAGGATATTTTCTGTGTAGACTTTTCTTTCAGAAGAGTCTTCTGAGCTAATCATGGAGAAACAGGGTATTTCTGTTGCCAACAGTATGGGTTTAGAATGTGCCTTGAGTTGATGGAGGGTAGACTTGAGGGGGTCTGTTAAGGACTGGGAATCTGGTGAAATATTTCTCCTGCCCACTACCTGAGAGGCAGCTAAACAGAGAGTGGACTCCATTTCCTTCTATACCTCTTGTATAGTGTGAGTGTGAGTATCACAAGTAGCCTACAGCGGATATATATGTGGGGGATTGCATGTTCCAAATTATGCATCTCTTTCCATACTGGGTTTCAAGAAGAGGGTGGTAGGTAGGGCTAGATTGGGGTATTGTAAATATTCTTCTGCAGCTAGCAATTGGTGGCTGCTTCCAAATACATTTGCTCTGGTTGTTTTTAGAATTTAACTGAATGATGAAGAGTGAATTGAGGACAGTAGTGTTGGGGTTGTTAAACAAAAACAAATGAGCATGTTGTGGGAAAAAATGCTGTCTTGAAGTTCAGGGAACTTCAGAATGTGTTTAGCTTTGTGCTCAGTTACAGCTGCCTTCCTTAAAGGGATTAGAAGCATAG
This sequence comes from Protopterus annectens, assembly GCF_019279795.1. Classification (NCBI taxonomy): domain Eukaryota; kingdom Metazoa; phylum Chordata; order Ceratodontiformes; family Protopteridae; genus Protopterus; species Protopterus annectens. The sequence goes on along the minus strand of NC_056730.1, from coordinate 392,886,577 downwards.
ATTATGATGGTTGATAAAGACTATTTGGTCCACCTTGTCTGTCCCTCCTGTAGCTTCTGTGCAGGCTGCAAATATCTGCCTAACCAATGGCTTATTTCTGACGTACCTTATGTCTTTTTGTGAATTCTTGCATTTTGGCAGTACCTTTGATGCTTCTGTCTCTCCATGAGAACTCTACTGGTCATCCCCCCCCCCAGCCCTCACTTTTTATTTAACACCTTTTTATTTAACACCTTTAACATAGGACTGGCAAGACCAGACAGGAGGAGAAGGTAACCACACACAATACATACCCAGTCACACATGGTACCATCACAACTTCAAATCATACACATACTCACACAAAGACATACTCAGAGGCTCTGATCAAAAATTTACCAAAACAGCAGAGGCCACCAAAGCAGACACCCAAACAACTACCACCTCACGACCCAACACATGCAACACATAGACCACACAGTCAGAGTGTCAAACAGTCACAGCCCTTAAGGCCAAACAAAATGCCAGACACACTTGTCATTGGTGATTCCATAGTCAGACACACTGACGTCCCGCTCACCAGACTGAGTAAGGAGAAGGTCACAGTAAGCTGCCTGTCGGGCGCTAGAATCCGCCACATAACGCAAGCACTCAGGTCTCTCAACAGCAGGTACAAGTGCGACTCAGTCATTGTCCACGCTGGTGTCAACGACCTGAGACGTACCTCCTTGGACTACATGAAAAGGGACATCGAGGAGCTCTCTGATTATGTAGCCCAGGCAGGTATGACCCTGACCTTGAGCAGTATCCTACCTTCACCTAGAATGATGCCACAATACAGTGATAAGATGATCAGCTTTAATAATTGGCTTAAATTCTGGTGTCATTCAAAGGGGATCCAATGTCTGTCTGCCTGGGATGACATGCTGGACAAGCCACGCTGCTTCACAAGGGACGGCTTGCACCTGTCACCCCTGGGCTTCCGGATATTGGCAAAGGCTCTTGCCACCCCATAGTGCCTTTTTAGGCAAGGCTCAAATTCTAAACCTACCACCCTAGAACACCAAAAAGAAAAAACTAAGGGTAATGCTGCTCAATGCCAGAAGTCTCACTCTCAAGATGCACGCACTCGAGGCCCTTCTCAATATGGAGAACATCGATGTCTGTGCTGTGACAGAAACCTGGTTCAAGGCTCCTGAGAGCACCCCAGCACTAACAGGTTTCACCTCATATCATGTGTTCCGGCCCCAAAATCCGGACAACACCAAGAAAGGAGGGGGGGTGTCCATATTCATAAAGGACACCCACACCTCAAGGTTGGTGGCAACGCACGATGCATCAGAGACCATCCAGGTGCAATTAAGCATAGGCAAGACTGCTCTGCAATTTGTAGCATGTTACAGGCCACCCTCTCAAACTCAGGAACCTCACATGGCCTTCCTGAAAACATTAGAGGGGATAAATGTATCTCCAAACACCATCATACTAGGTGACTTCAACTACCCTAATATAGACTGGGAACACTACTCAAGCCCGAACACTCTAACCCAAAGATTCCTGGAGTTCATAAACTCAAATGCCATGGAACAACTAGTCACCATCCCCACAAGAGGAGAAAACATACTTGATCTCATCATCACGAACATGGGATCAAAATGTTCAACACCGAAGTATACCCCTCACTGGTGAGATCAGATCATAAACTAATCTCGCTGGAGGTCCTCATCCCGCCCCACCTGAAACAAAAAGACCACAGTGAAAAACTTCTCAAAAGCCGATTTCACACTTCTAAAACTAGTGTGGTCTCCTTTAAGGCCCCTGAGCCAGTGGTAAACATTACTCAAACCGCTGAATCACTTACAAATGCCTTCTACCAGCACCTACAGGACTGCATGGATCAGGCAATCCCAAACAAAACTAAGACTCTCTGTACCAAAGGCAAGCGTCCAGTCTGGTGGACCCCAGCCATAAACAAGCTCTACAACAAAAGGAGGAAGCTACTACAAGATAGAGCAAAATCCTTGAAAGGTAAGACACCTTTGATCATTATAAGTAAAAAACTAAGAGCTCTCATAAAATCATCCAAGGCAAATTTTTAGAGAAAAATCGCCAAGGACTCTAAAGACAATCATAAGGCCTTCTTTAGCTATGTTAGAAACCTAGGAGGAAACTCCCAGATATGCTCAGAATTAGTTCAAAATGATGTGAAAATTACTGAACCTACACACATTGCTAACATACTGGCTGACAGGTTCAGTGCAAACTCCCCTCCCCCACGAAGGAAGAGATATCTATTCCAGAGGATTGTAGGCCCCCAAACATCTCCAACGCCCAGGTCAGAACTGCCCTCACTAAGGCAAAAAACACAACATCCATGGGACCGGATGGTGTCCCCGGCTGTGTGCTTCATGAACTCAACGAGGAATTAAACCCACAGTTAGGACAGCTGTTTAATCTTAGCCTCACCTCAGGATACGTACCCAAGGAGTGGCGCACGGCGACTGTGGTCCCACTTCATAAGGGCGGTGCCTCCACAGACCCTGGAAATTACCGCCCCATTAGCTTGACAAGCCTTATCTGCAAAGCCATGGAGAGGATCATAATGGAACTCATAAATAAAGACATAGGGAACATGCAGACTTTGGATCCAACCCAGTTTGGCTTTGTCAAAGGCAGATCCTGCCTCTTAAACTTGGTTGACTTTTTCGAGACAGTCACCAAGGCCATTGATGAGGGAAAGGCAGTCCATACAGCCTACCTCGACCTGGCAAAGGCCTTTGACACAATACCCCACTCAGGTATCATCGAAAAACTCATCAGCTTGAATGTAAACCCATACATCACAAGATGGGTTGCAAACTGGCTAAGTGACAGAACCCACAGGGTCAGAGTTGCTGGAGCCATGTCAGACTCAAAGCCTGTCACAAGTGGTGTCCCACAGGGCTCAGTCCTGGGTCCACTCTTGTTCGGCATCTACTTTTCTGAAGTACAAGCAAACACAGGAGGGTTATGGCTGACAAAGTTTGCAGATGACTGCAAACTGGGCGCCATAGTCGAAAACACATCTGACACAGATATCCTCCAGAAGGGCCTCACAGAAACGGATAACTGGTGCCAGAGCCATGGCCTGAAGTTAAACGCCAAAAAATGCATAGTCATACCCTTCGGGAAAAACAAGGTTACCCCTAGCTACCATATAGGTGGCAATCCGCTGAGCACAGAAAAAGTCATCAGGGATCTGGGGACCCAAGTTGACAGTAGCCTTTCGTTTGACACTCATGTTGCTAAAGTAGTCAGGAAAACCTTCTATATCGCCCACCTGATCATGAAGGGATTCACATCTAGATCAAGGGAGGTCATCGTCCCCTGTACTCATCACTCATTAGACCTATGATTGAGTACAATGCCCCATTCGGAATGTATCTGACCAGACACCTGCTGCAGCTTGAAAGGCCCCAAAAGTTCCTCACCAAAAGGATAAAGGGTCTCAAAAATGTCTTATGCTGCCCGACTGAAAGAACTCCAGCTCTATTCAGTCTCATACCGCTTGCTCAGAGGTGACCTGTGCCTGACATATAAGGCCATGTCAAACCCAGATTTGATGAATATGCTTCACCTCAAAAAATCTAGATCCCTCAGAACCACAAGGGCGGGAGACTTAAACCTTGACACGGTTATAAATAGAACGTGCTGGAGGGACAGATTCATCACCCAGAGACTCCCTATGCTGTGGAACAAAATCCCGGTACATGTGAGGCAGAGCACCTCGCTGGCCTTGTTCAAGAGGAATCTTGACCAATGGATGGGAGATCGCAGATATACCCCAGGGATTACTTCAGTGTCACTGCTTGACAGAGGCACAGAAAAATGATAGGCATAGTTTTTATTCAAACTAAAGGGGTGGCGAAAGCCACATAACTATGGGCTAGGCTTATAAATGCCCTTGGGCAGATAGCCTAGTATAAACCTATGAACCTATGAACCTATGAACCTTCCTTATTTATTCATTGATCCATTCAGTCATTCATCTTGCAAAAGTTTTCATTTTTGGACTCTGTAGAATTCTTTGAGGTACTAAAATAATTCCTTCGTATCCCACTCTAAATCCTTACACTAATTCATATTAAGACCTTATGATTTCTGAAGAAGACCATGCAGTATTTTTGTTGCCTTCCTCTGTACTATCTCCTGCATATAGAACTGCATACAGTGCTCTACACTGTTTCCTAATAACAGACACAGAGTTGAAATTTATTCTGAACATCATTTTGATTGAGCCTTTGTCCTGAAAAGTAGTATTCTTATAGCAAGGGAATTAATTGTAGATTGCAGTGTAGATAATACTGAAGTACAAAATGTTACCCACTAATTTGCTCATTGTGACATTCTTTAGTGCTCATACCTACTTTACAAGATAATTTGTCTGAGGTGTAGCCCTAACCTTATTAAATAGTAACATGAAAAATACAGATCCAAAAATTGCTGGCTTAAAAATACTGTATGTATAAAATGTATAGCTGACATCTGCTTGCCTTTTCTGAAATCATAACTCACATCTGTGTGTATCAATAATATATATATATATATATATATATATATATATATATATATATATATATATATGTGTGTGTGTGTGTGTGTGTGTGTGTGTGTGTGTGTGTGTGTGTATATATATATATATATATATATATATATATATATATATATATATACTAATTTATTATACATACATATATATTATATATATATATATATATATATGTATATATTATATTAATTATTATTATTAAATTTTATATATATATATATATATATATATATATATATATATATATATATATATATATATATATAACAACAAGCAGCACTGAGACCACAGCCAGGGCAGATTTGTTCCACTACCACTTCTCAACACAAAAGTTTGTTTGTTTGTTGCAACACCTACAGGTGCTTGCCTTCGATTGTACTCCACATGCAAAAAAGCTCAGCGAGACACTTGGTTGAGCAGCCAAAATGTTTCAAATGTATTGTCTTCCCAAGCACAGTGTATATAGTCAGCTCTACTTGAATATCAGCAAGTGTAGTTCATCTTCGTTACCATAGACAACTGCATTCATTAAAACCATCAAGTATTTATTCACATCGAACAATAACTTAAAAATAAACAAAAATAAAAAACAGGACAAAGGATAAGTGCTTTCGGGTCTCCTCAATAACCCTTCATCAGATCCATGTGTACTGTGCAGTTAGTGCCTGTTTAAAAATTGCTCTCTACCAATAGAGTGCTAGATAACTGGTGATGTCACATCACACGCATCTTCTCAAACCACGCCTCTTGAGCACAGGTTTCATGGGAAATGTAGTGTTCAGTCCCTGTCTTCTTTGAGCTTGTAGTTTTCCAATCCAATACATTTCTTCCTGCTCCAGTCTGTTGTTATCACCTCCCCTTTCCGAGGTTATAACAATTCTAAGCACTCTGATCTTGAAATGATGTCCTTCATTGTCCCTGACATGTTTGGCCAGAGGATTCTTATAATCTTTGAGTCTAATGTCACTTATATGTTTGGATAGTCTCTCCTTAAATTGTCTTACTGTCTTTCCAACATAGAAATGGTCACATAATGAACATGTGGCCAAATATACTATGTTTTTTGTGTTGCAATCAGCATAGAAACTGCAGGTGTATTTCTTTTTGGTAATGGGATGCTCAATACCTGCACATAGTACACTTTCTACATGGAAATGTCCCTCTTCTATCAGAGTTGACACGTGGTACTAAGTAGTCTTCTTTGCATAACCTATTTTTCAGATTACTTGCATTCCTGTAACCAAACTTAGGTATCTCTCCAACCACTTCTTTGCATTCTTCACTTGACAATAGTATCTTCCAGTTCCTTCTAATAATATTACATATCCCCTCAGTATCTGTTGTATGTGTGAGAATCATTTTAACTTCTCTTTGCTCATTCCTATTGTTTCTTGAAGGTGCACTATCTTGTTTACCTTGCAGGTATGGCTTACCTCTCATTTCTCTTTCCAACAGCACATTGTGTCTCATTCTCACTATCTCTTCCTCTCTGTATCCTCTCGCCTCCAAGTGTCCAGACATATCATTCATAGCTCTGTCAAGGGTTACATCATTCGAATGTATCCTAGATGTTCTAAGGAATTGACCTCTCATAACATTTCTGTATGTATATTTTGGATGCATGCTGTTCCTTGGTAGTATATTGTTCTTCCAACATTCTTTTTTAAATAAGCTGGTTTCTATGTTTCCTTCATCTTGTAGTATTCTCACATCCAAAAAGTCCATTTGACTTTCATTACTCAAGATAGTAAACTCCAGAAAGTTGGTGCTGTTCTCTAAATATCTATGGAAATTGTTGAGCTCCATGACATCACCTTCCCATAAAATATAAATATCATCCACAAATCTCTGGTATATCTTTAGGCATTTATTCCAAGGGTTATTTTGATAAATGACTCTATCTTCCCATTGCGCCAACACTATGTTAGCATAGCTGTTGGCGCATGGTGTACCCATTGCCACACCACATAGTTGTATGTAGAGTTTACTGTTGAAAATGAAGACATTGTTCTCAAGTATCAACTTCATTAGTTCACATATAACTGTGATTTTATTTTCTTCATAATCTCCTTTATTCAGCATACATTATCTTAATGCGGCTATGCCCTAGTCATTGGGAATGCTTGTAAATAAACTCTTGATATCCATACAGACCATTAAGTGTTTCTTCTTGTCTTTTTTGTTCTTCATATATACACTTAATTTCTCAATAAATGCTTCCGTATCTTTCAGAACCGCTGGTGCTTTTACTAACTCTTTCTTGATATGGTTCTCCACATATATGGAGGCTGGCTCAGTAATCCATCCTGCCCCTGCCACAGTAGGTCTCAATGGTGGTCTCTGTGGATTTTTATGTATTTTAGGAAGGCATTTGAATGCCGGAGTCAATGGAAACTCCACCTGCAGATAATTACATAGCTCAACTGATATTTGACCTCTTTCTTTCATTTCTTCTATGTGCAGCCTCATCTTCATTTTGATCTTCTCTAAGTCACAGTGGTTTATTTCTTTATATGAGGAAATATCCTGTAATAGAATTGTTACTTCCTCTATATATTTATCACTGTCCATTAAGACCACGCCTCCCCCTTTGTCAGCAGGTCTAATTGTTAGACTCTTATTTTCCTCTAATTCTTTTCGAGCCTGTCTCTCTTCCTTTGTAATATTGAAGGACCTTTTTCTATTGTTCTGTATATATTCCAAGATATCTTTTTCACATACATTCAGGAAAGTATCCATAACTGCACTGTTCTGTGGTACAAAACAACTTGGTTTCCTGAATAGGTCTAACTCCATTCCTTTATTATTCTTATACATGTTTCTTAGCATAACATCTCGTCCAAACATCTTCAGGCTCAGTATTGCTTCATTCTCTTTCATACCTCTTGTAGGTATAAATTTGAGGCCCTTATTAAGAATACTCTTATGTGCATTATTTAACTGAAGGGATGACAAATTAAAAACCAAACTATCATTAATTTCTTCATTTATTTCTCTTCCACATACGACCTTCTCCTTTTTCTCCCCCTGCTTAGTGATCTCATTTCCTTTCTGCTTCTCACCTCTCTTATTCTTAGGGGAAAAACTGGAAAACCCACATCTTTTACCACAGCTTTTGATATGGCGCCTGGTCCGTTTTTTCTGCCCTCTCTCTTTTCATTATCAATCATTATGCCTGGTGTCTGATTGATCATGGGTATGATTTCTTGATGGAATGTATCTTTCGGCTCTTCAGCCCTTTCATCATTCTCGCTTCGTCTATTGTAATTCATTATTCTGCCTTTATTTATCTCCTTATGACCCAGTGCATCATTGCTTGGATTATTCTGTGGCACTTTATCCCTATGTTCTTGCTGAAATGCATTGTTCCTTGAAACCTGATGTTCTCCATTATACTCTCTTGACCACATAAACACATCGCCTCTCGTAAAATCAGCATAGTCTCTTCTTAGTTTCTTAATTTTTATCTGCTCCAATTTGTTGTCATACAGAGATATTTTATAGTATGCCTCATCTAACTTGGATTGACAGACATCACTGTCGAAATTTTGTTCAAGATATGCTTGCATACTTTCAACTTTTTTAACAAGCTCACTCTCTCTAGGTTTAAAGTGTTCTATAATTAGATTCATATAACTTCGGCTGTGCTCTAAGTTAAGACTCTGCCATTTCTTTAGCAATTCCGGTTGTGAATTGCCTTGCGAAGGCATTAGCAAAATTCTCAGACCTCTCGGTGCAATGTTAAAATGTAGACACGCTTCTAAATGCTGTAGTTGCCATTGCAATCTTTTAAGTTCATATATACTATCTTCCATCTCTTTCATTTCTTTACAGAACTTTTTCATGTCTATAACATTCGTTCTTTCATTATCAAACATTTCCGTTTGTACCACTTCATCTAAAAAGTCTAATTTAAGTAATGGATTATCACTGTTGTTAAATAAAATTCTCTTAACCTTACTGTATGTTCTGCCAGGTCTTCCATCTGTTGGAGTGGCTGGTGTACGATTCAGTATATTACTGTCCACACCAAACTCTTCAGTTTGCCTCTCCGTTCTCCCTTCCGCCATGTCTCCCGTTGTTCTTCTCAAAAAAGAAATAAATCCAAACACGACAAAACAAGAACCAAACAGGAGTGTACTGCTGAAAAAACAGAGTATGAATGCAACAACAAGCAGCACTGAGACCACAGCCAGGGAAGATTTGTTCCACTACCACTTCTCAACACAAAAGTTTGTTTGTTTGTTGCAACACCTACAGGTGCTTGCCTTCGATTGTACTCCACATGCAAAAAAGCTCAGCAAGACACTTGGTTGAGCAGCCAAAATGTTTCAAATGTATTGTCTTCCCAAGCACAGCGTATATAATCAGCGCTACTTGAATATCAGCAAGTGTAGTTCACCTTCGTTACCATAGACTCTAAATCCTTACACTAATTCATATTAAGACCTTATGATTTCTGAAGAAGACCATGCAGTATTTTTGTTGCCTTCCTCTGTACTATCTCCTGCATATAGAACTGCATACAGTGCTCTACACTGTTTCCTAATAACAGACACAGAGTTGAAATTTATTCTGAACATCATTTTGATTGAGCCTTTGTCCTGAAAAGTAGTATTCTTATAGCAAGGGAATTAATTGTAGATTGCAGTGTAGATAATACTGAAGTACAAAATGTTACCCACTAATTTGCTCATTGTGACATTCTTTAGTGCTCATACCTACTTTACAAGATAATTTGTCTGAGGTGTAGCCCTAACCTTATTAAATAGTAACATGAAAAATACAGATCCAAAAATTGCTGGCTTAAAAATACTGTATGCATAAAATGTATAGCTGACATCTGCTTTCCTTTTCTGAAATCATAACTCACATCTGTGTGTATCAGTAATTTATATATAAAATCCCGGTCCATGTGAGGCAGAGCACCTCGCTGGCTCTGTTCAAGAGAAATCTTGACCGGTGGATGGGAGATCGTAGGTTTACCTCGGGAATCATCTCTGTGTCACTACTGGACAGAGGCACAACAAACTAATAGGCACAGTATTTCTAACATAAGGGGCGGCGTAAGCCACATAACTTTGGGCTAGGCTTATAAATGCCCTAGGGCAGTTAGCAGTTAGCCTAGTATAAACCTATGAACCTATATATATATATATACCTAGCGACTGTATTTCGCCTGCCTTTCTGTTACACTGAAGCTGTTTTTACTGCATTTAACTTAATATTGCACTTGGAATCCTTGTTTGTTACTATTTGACTGTATTTGTAGCAAATTCTTCTGTGTAAGCTGTAGTAGCTGATTCATAGCATTTATAAGTGTTTGCTGTACCTGTTTTTGCCTGTTCTGGGAAAAAAAAAAGAAAAAAAAAGAGAAAAATATCTCTTGTTTTTCCTGCTTTACTAGTTTAGTCCAGTTTCAGAGTTGCTGATTCCTGGGCTTTGGTTGTAGTTCCTGTGTACTGTTTCCTTGCCTTATTTGGGGGAGAGGAAGTTACCTTGCTTACCAGTGGGAGTGGGAAGCATTGAGCTGCCTTTTGTCCAGTTTTGTGAGGTTTCAGCCAGTAACTAGTAGTTTATTGGTCGTTTTGGGCCAGTTTCTAGCTTTTTCCAGCCCCTGGTATAAAACGCGTAAACGCTGCTAGCTGATTTAGAGCGGAGCTGCCACTGTTGCACACTAGGGCAGCGCCGGTTAGGCAGGTTTAAACTATTCGGCTACCTAAAGTCCACTCTTCAAATTTTCCTTAAAACTACCTTCCTCGAACTATACTACTGATCTAATCAGCTTATCCTATAACTAAAAGATCATCTCCACTTGACTCCAAGTAGACTATTCTCTATCTGTTAAACCTAGCACTTGCTCCTACAGTACTTATTACCTTCATACGGCACTCTTGTCATAGATAGTACCCCAAAAGGTAACCCCCATTTCTCGGTCACCCACGTCCCCTGAATCTTTTTAAAGTTTTTGTCTATCCTTCTAGCATGTCGAGGGATCAGTTGCTAGTGTCCTCTCCTGCTCAGCTGGTGAACCTGGGAATACTGAGGCAATGTTACAATTGCCTCATGTACACAGACAACCCTCTCCTCCTCCCACAAAACACAAATACATGCGAGAGATGCAACTATACGGCCAAACTGGAGGCTGAGCTCTCTCAACACAGGACTGGCAAGACCAGTCAGGAGGAGAAGGTTACCACACACACTATAGACCCAGTCTCACATAGCACCATTACAACCTCAAATCATACACATAAACACACAAAGACATACTCGAGGCTCTGATCAAAAATCTACCAAAACAGCAGAGGCCACCAAAGCAGACACCCAAACAACCACCACCTCAGAACACAACACCTGCAACACATAGACCTCACAGTCAGAGTGTCAAACAGTCACAGCCCTTAAGGCCAAACACAATGCCAGACACACTAGTCATTGGTGACTCCATAGTCAGACACACTGATGTCCCGCTCACCAGACTGAGTAAGGAGAAGGTCACAGTAAGCTGCCTGTCGGGCGCTAGAATCCGCCACATAACGCAAGCACTCAGGTCTCTCAACAGCAAGTACAAATATGACTCAGTCATTGTCCACGCTGGTGTAAACGACCTGAGACGTGCCTCCTTGGACTACATGAAAGAGACATTGAGGAGCTCTCTGACTATGTAGCCCAGGCAGGTATGACCCTGACCTTGAGCAGTATCCTACCTTCACCAAGAGTGATGCCACAATACAGAGATAAGATGATCAGCTTTAACAATTGGCTTAAACACTGGTGTCATTCAAAGGGGATCCAGTATCTGTCTGCCTGGGATGACATGCTGGACAAGCCACGCTGCTTCGCAAGGGACGGCTTGCACCTGTCACCCCTGGGATTCGGATATTGGCAAAGGCTCTTGCCACCCCATAGTGCCTTTTTAGGCAAGGCTCAAATTCTAATCCTACCACCCTAGAACACATTAAAGGAAAAAATCTAAGGGTAATGCTGCTCAATGCCAGAAGTCTCAATCTCAAAATGCACGCACTCGAGGCCCTTCTCAGTATGGAGAACATCGATGTCTGTGCTGTGACAGAAACCTGGTTCAAGGCTCCTGAGAGCACCCCAGCGCTATCAGGTTTTACCTCATATCATGCGTTCCGGCCCCAAAATCCGGACAATACCAAGAAAGGAGGGGGGGTATCCATATTCATTAAGGACACCCACACCTCAAGACTGGTGGCAACGCACGATGCATCGGAGACCATCCAGGTGCAATTAACCATAGGCAAGACTGCTCTGCAAATTGTAGCATGTTACAGGCCACCCTCACAAACTCAGGAACCTCACATGGCCTTCCTGAAAACACTAGAGGGGATAAATGTATCACCAAACACCATCATACTAGGTGACTTCAATTACCCTAATATAGACTGGGAACACTACTCAAGCCCAAACACCCTAGCCCAAAAGTTCCTGGAATTCATAAACTCAAATGCCATGGAACAACTAGTCACCATCCCCAC